>NW_026652291.1:40219379-40590971 GCF_009828535.3 Hylobates moloch
ACGGGGTTTCACCGTGTTAGCCAGGATAGTCTTGATCTCCTGACCTCGTGATCCACCCGCCTCAGCCTCCCAAAGTGCTGGGATTACAGGCGTGAGCCACTGCGCCCGGCCACCTTTTGTATTTTTAGTAGTGATGAGGTTTCACCATGTTGACCAGGCTGGTCTTGAACTCCTGGCCTCAGGTGATCTGCCTGCGTTGGCCTCCCAAAGTGCTGGGATTACAGGCATGAGCCACGGTGCCCGGCCCGTTTTTTGAATCACGGAGCCCTTGGAGAAAGAGATGGAACAAAGGACTTTCTCTCTAGGAAATGTAAATGTCTATCGGCACATTGCCTACCTGCAACCCTTGCACTCAGTTACTCGATTTTAAGCGTTGGTGGACCCCAAAGCCCAGGTACTGGTTCTTGCGGTAGAATGTTGGCTAGGCTGAGTCTCCATGTTGGAGGAAATTTAGTGGGCTCTCAGAGGCTGTTGCCTAAGCCTAGGAAAAGTCGAACAAAAGATCTGTCAGTCCCGGGTTGCCAAGGAGCTGTCCTAGATTTTCAGACTCCCTGAATTTGAGTTAACTATCCTGACTGTAGACCTGCCAGCCACCCTGGACTTGTAATTGCTCTTGCGTCTGAAGCCTTAACAATGTGTTGTATTCAACAACAGCTATTTTACTCATGGGGGCCCAGCCAACAAGAATGAGCCTTCTGAAGCAGAGCCCTGTTTTCTAGGCCGTCCTCGCCCAGAGGCCCCTGGCTGGCCCCAGGAGGCCCCAACCTTCTCTCCCAGTCCTTCAGTGCCACCTAGAGTGCAGTCCTCCTGGACAGAAAGGCGCGTCACCATCTCCTGGCCGGCACTATTACTGCATGTCCATTTTCTAGAAAATTCCTGGCATCTGGGTTCTAAGTAAACATAAGGACTTTTCCTTTACTGTGAGTTAGCAATCTGGATGTGTTTTATGGAAGATTATGCCCTAAGCCCTTAGAAGGGAGGACACCCAGTTTGGGAAAAGTCACTACTTCTGGGCTTCATTTTTTGCCCTAAGGCAAGGAGGTTATTCTGATGCTGAGGAATCTATGGCGGATTTTCCTTTCTCCTTCAAACTATCCTGTCAACCTTTTCATATTAGAAGGCAGAGAATGGAAAATACACATACACAGTTAAGTAGCTACTACATATCTTTATAGAGCTGTCCTATGTATATTTGTTTTTTGGTTCCATGTTGATCTTTTTTTAATTATTATTTTTCGTAGAGACAGGGTCTCACTATGTTATCCAGGCTGGTCTCAAACTCCTGAGCTCAAGCAATCTTCCCACCTTGGGCTCCCAAAGTGCTGGGATTACAGGCGTGAGCCACTGTGCCCAGCCTCCATCTTGATCTTTTAAGTTATTTAGACATTGCTCAAGATGTAAGACTGATTTTTCTCTCTATTGATTGAAAAAGGCTTTACTGTTTTATTCATTTATTCCACAAAAGGATTTATTCGATCAACTCAAAAATTGTTATTGAAGGCCTACTATGCACCAGGCACTTTTGAGGCACTAGGGATACAGCAATAAGCAAAACAGACACAAGACATTCCCTCATGGAGCTTCTTCCCTAGTGGAGGAGATAGGCAATAAATAAAATGTGCAAGGCCGGGCGCGGTGGCTCACGCTTGTAATCCCAGCACTTTGGGAGGCCGAGGCGGGCGGATCACGAGGTCAGGAGATCGAGACCATCCTGGCTAACCCGGTGAAACCCCATCTCTACTAAAAATACAAAAAAAATTAGCCGGGCGTGGTGGCGGGCGCGTGTAGTCCCAGCTACTTGGAGAGCCTGAACCAGGAGAATGGCGTGAACCCGGCAGGGTGGAGCTTGCAGTGAGCCGAGATTGCGCCACTGCACTCCACCCTGGGCGACAGAGCAAAGACTCTGTCTCTAAATAAATAAATAAATAAATAAATAAATAAATAAATAAAATGTGCAGCGTGTTGGCTGAAAGAGGATGTGGGCCGAGAGGATTTTTTGTCTGTCCGTTTTGTTTTTTAAGATAGGAGAAATTACAGCACATTTGTCTGCAGAGGGGAATGATTCAGGAAAATGGGAGAAATGATGATGCACAAGACAGGAGGGACTGGTGGAGCGATGCCTCGAGGCGGTGAGGGGAGGTGGCATCTAATGCACAAGTGGAGTGGGTGATGCAAATATTTATCGAGCCCCTGGCAGGCGTCAGAACCAGGGCTATGTGCCGGAGATCCAGCAGTGAAGAAAATGGACAGTAGCCCTGCCTTCTTGTAGATTTCACCCTAATTAGGAAGATGGACCATAAAAAGCAAACTAGGCCGGGCGCAGTGACTCATGCCTATAATCCCAGCACTTTGGGAGGCCGAGGTGGGCAGATCGCTTGAGGCCAGGAGTTCAAGACCAGCCTGGCCAACATGGCGAAACCCTGTCCCTACTAAAAATACAAAAATTAGCTGGGCATGGTGTTGTGTGCCTGTAATTCCAGCTACTTGGGAGGCTGATGCCTGAGAATCACTTCAACCTGGGAGGCAGAGGTTGCAGTGAGCTGAGAATGCGCCACTGCCCTCCAGCCTGGGCGACAGAGCGAGACTCCATCTCAAACAAACAAACAAAAAAACAAACTAATAAATGAGGCATAGTACTCATGGCTTGGGGTATGTGCTATGACAGAAACACAATAGTCATGGAAATCCTCTTTGAGAAGTGTCATTTAGACTGAGTTGTAAAGTATAACAAGGAGATGTCCATGTGCAGAGCCCGAGGAAAGAGGATTTCAAGCAGAAAGAATAACAAGTACAAGACCCTGAGCGGGAAGAGCTTGGCCCATTTGCGCGCCTGATTGGAGGTGGGGCTGCTGGAGGGTAGTTAGCAAGGAGGGTGAAGCATGAGATGGGGTTACAGAGGTTGACTAGTGATGGCTTTTTTTTTAACAGTCAATAAATTTTATGAGCAAATTTGTACATAACTCAAGGCTAGGAAGGACAGCTCACACTGTTAAATGGCAAAATCAGAATTTAAAAAAAATCGCATTGATGGCATGTAACAAATCTCAATGTCAAATCTTGCATTTGGGCTCAAAAAAATCAGTTGCAAGAAAACAGTAAAAGGAAGATCAAGTACACCACCAGTTGGTATGAAAAGGGTTCTGGGTATTCCAGAAAGCAAAGCCTAAAACAGGCCTAAATTGCAAACTCTTTCCTGAGCAATGTGACTGAAGGAGAAGAAGTGAGAGGGTGGAGAGGCAAAGAGAAGAAAAAAGAACCAATACAGAACTGTGGTGTTGAGGTGGCCTCATCTGCAGGCTCCTGCTTGTCCAATCTCAGGGGCCTGTGGAGGAGCTCAAAAGGTGACTCAGTGCCAACCAGAGAGCAAAGAGAGGGAACAGCATTTCTCCCTTGCTTCACACACCGCACACCAAAGGCTCTCTCCGTGGGTGTCTGTGTCCCCCAAGTGTGAGTACGAAGCAGGCTACCGTGATGGTCCCACTTGCATTGTCACTCAGAGACTCAAAGGCAGAAAGCAAGGGAAGAGTGGGCCTGAGATGGTTTGTGGTCAACTGAACTTATGGGAACTGGTAGATGCCCCACAGAACTGGGCGCAGCTGGAATAAGAGACAGGGAGACCCAAGCTCTGAAGTGATTCACGGTGGTGTCTCCTACATATAAGCTTAGGAATGACAATTTCCCTGTGCTTGGCATTTCATCTCAAAGTCTTTTTAGGCTTTCTGCGGAAACACAGGTGTGTAACTGAATCTTATTCTCAATGCTTGATATTTGGGCCTTAGATGTAAAAAGGACCCCCAAAATACTATCCCAGAAGCCATAATAATTCCTTCTTTAAAATTTCTCAGGCCAGGCCCAGTGGCTCACCCAGTGGCTCACCCAGTGGCTCACCCAGTGGCTCACAGTATAATCCTAGCACTTTAGGAGGCTGAGGCAGGAGGATCACTCGAGCCCAGGAGTTGGAGAGCAGCCTGGGTAAGATAGTGAGACCTCATCTCTACAAGAAATTGAGGTTAGCTGAACGTGGTGGCACACTCCTGTAGTTTCAACTACTCAGGAGGCTGAGCCCGAAAGGTAAATGTGGGAGGATTGCTTGAGCCCAAAAGGTAAAGGTTGCCGTGAGCCAAGATCATTCCATTGCACTTCAGCCTGGGCAACAGAGCTAGACCCTGTCTCTAAATAAATAAATAAATAAATAAAAATAAGGCCAGGCGTAGTCACTCATGCCTGTAATCCCAGCACTTTGGGAGGCCAAGGGAGGTGGATCACTTGAGCTCAGGAGTTTGAAACCAGCCTGGGCAACATGGTGAAACCCTGTCTCTACAAAAGATACAAAAACTAGCCAGGTGTGGTGGCACATGCCTGTAGTCCTAGCTACTTGGGAGGCTGAGATGGGAGGACTGCTTGAGCCTGGGAGGCAGAGGTTGCAGTGAACTGAGATCACACCACTGCCCTCCAGCCTGGGTGACAGAGCAAGACCCTGTCTCAAAAATGAAAAAAAAAAAAAAAAAAGCCAGAAGGAGGAAGGGGTGGTGGGAGCTGGGGTTGGGAGACAAAAATAAAAATAAATAAATACAGCCGGGCGCGGTGGCTCATGCCTGTAATCCCAGCACTTTGGGAGGCCAAGGCGGACGGATCATGAGGTCAGGAGATCGAGACCATCCTGGCTAACACGGTGAAACCCTGTCTCTACTAAAAATACAAAAAATTAGCCGGGCATGGTGGCGGGCGCCTGTAGTCCCAGCTACTCGGGAGGCTGAGGCAGGAGAACAGCGTGAACCCGGGAGGCAGAGCTTGCAGTGAGCCGAGATCGCGCCACTGCACTCCAGGCTGGGCGACAGAGCGAGACTCCATCTCAAAATAAATAAATACAATTTATCTAATTCAACAAAGGAATCTTTATTAAATATTATCTAAGACTTCTGAATCTTTATCAAATGCTGCACTTGTATAAACTGTTTACTTCTGCTAAACTGGGGGCTATCGTGATGGGAGGGAAATGAAGGGTTAAGGAAGCAATTCATCCCATTTATCCCAGGCCAGGTAAAGCCCTCAAATTTAAGATTTTGACTCATCTCCAAATAAAGTTATACGTAGAAGTCTCAGAGCCACAATAACAACTACATTGAAAGAAGACGTTCTTCAAACAGCTCAAACTTGTGTCCCCATTCTCAGATCAAACTGCGTGTGGTCCCTTATAAATAAATATTTTCAAAAGTTCTATAATTATCTTGCGAAATAACTCAGTGCCTTTGCTGTTCAAATGTATCAATTTATGAAATGTAAAGTTTCCAAAAATCACAATTTTTATGATTCTCTTTTGATAGTTCATTTAAAAAAAAAAAAATACGAGGAGCCTTGAGAAATGGACATGATCCGTGTATTTCTCGACCTCTGAGATACCATGGCTAATCCCTACCAACCTGCAGAAATACTGCTTCTGGAAGTTCCATTTGCCTCCATTCTGAGCGCTTATTAACCTTGAAACTTTTGTCAGCTCAGGAAAAAGCAAAAGGTAACTAGCTGGAGGGTAAGTGAGGAACGTTTGCTCCTTTTCCCAGCTCTGAAGGTGCTTGTAGATATCACTCAAGATGCCCCAGTATTGCACTGGAGAGTGGCTTATTTTTCATCTCACAGTATCACAAAAGGTTAGGAGTCCCTTTGTGAAACTGTTGCTGTGTGGAGCCAGCACTATTAGATATGCCTTTGTTGAATCCCCAAAGAATTGTCTTTGGTCTGAGTTTCTTCAACCTATTTATTCTCTCTCTCTCTCTCTCTGTTTTTTTTGTTTGTTTGTTTTTTGTTTTTGAGATAGAGTCTTGCTCTGTTGTCCAGGCTGGAGTGCAGTGGTGTGATCTCAGCTCACTGCAACCTCTGCCTCCTGGGTTCAAGCGATTCTCCTGCCTCAGCCTCCTGAGTAGCTGGGATTACAGGTGCCCGCCATCACATCTGGCTAATTTTTGCATTTTTAGTAGAGATGGGGTTTCACCATGCTGGCCAGGTTGGTCTTGAACTCCTGACTTCAGGTGATCTACCCGCCTCGGCCTCCCAAAGTGCTGGGATTATAGGCGTGAGGCACTGCGCCCAGCCAACCTATTTATTCTGTAGCCTACTTCAAGTCCAAGGCTCAAAGCTGTTTTCTCTCCTCATTAAATCCCTGCCGGTTCTCCAATGGTGACTTTAGAGGAGACCCCATTATAAGTGGAGGCCCCATAAAGGTCAGAAATAATTTACCTCTGCCCTGCAGGTTCTAAACTAGCTGGCAGCACAGTGGCACACCCTTGTTCACCTCCTCACTGGGCTCCTGGGCCTCCAACTCCTGCCCTTCAGGTTCTAGGTAAGGGCTACACATGTAATTCAAAGAGGATCTCATGGGCTTGAGGAGATAATCACCCTGTGTTTAGAGCAATTTCCATGACATCTGGGCCAAAATGCCTTTCCATGAAGTCCCCTAAATGGGGACTTAAGGCCGTACCTCACTCTTATCATTCCTAATATGACTGGCTGTCCTTGGCCTGTGTATGCCTATCCGTGCATGATGTTTAAGATGGCATATTCTGGATGTAGGTGTTCCTCATTCTGTTGTCATCTCTCCTGATGGGCCGAGCCTCTCTCTAATCATCCTGAGATATATCTCCTTGCTAATTTCCCTTCCTAAGGCTAACCCTATGGGTTACAGATCAAAACAGGGGCAGTGGGAGGTACAGAAATGATTCCAATAATCTGCTTCCCAGATAGGCAATTGTTGAAAACCAAGGAAACAAAAAGGGATTGGGGGGGGGGCCCACGCCTGAAGGAAAGCCACAAGAAGATCAAGAAGGGATGTCATCCGCCCTCCTCCGCACAGGCTCCAATTAGTCTCAGCTGTCAGGTTTCACTGGTACTCTGATCACTTAAGTGGAAATTTATTAAGACTTATTGGCATTAGGGTGGCCACCTCTTTGGGAACAGCCTGAGGAGGCTGGAAATTGATCAAAGTCTGGGCCTGAAGCAGTGGCAGCTGCTTCCCTTTTGTCATCCACTGACGCCCAGCCTACCCACTGGCACCATCCTGGGAGGTTCACAGAGTCGGGGCAGGACTCCACAGGGTGCCTGGGGTCCAGGAGGTTGTGGGATCAGTTCCATAGGTTCGTTATAAAATGACTCTGACTGCAGTGCAGACAATGATCTTGATGGGAAAACACTTGGAGGGTGGATTGGGAGAGAGAGCACAAACGCTTCAGTCTTGGCAGAGAACCAGTTTGCAGTCTCAATGAGTTTCGATTCATCTAAGGTCTACAGAGCATGTGCTCTGCCCAGTTCTTGCTTTTGAGAGACAAACACATTGGCAAGACACAGCCCTGCCCTGAAAGAGACTCAACAGGACAGGAGTCGGTCCTCTGACTTCCCACCCGAGGAGAGCCAATAGGTTCAGGGGAGGAAGGAGGGTGGTGACCAGAGCTGTAGGGGAAGTCTTTCTGAGGAGGGGACTCACATGGGCTCTGAGAGGGAGGAGGACAGGGAGAACATTCTGGGGCTGAGAAGGTAAAGAGAGAACTTCACGGAAGTTATTTCCTTTAGGGGAAAGCAAGCTCAAACCTTGAATATTGTTCCCTATGTGATCTCCCTTAGGATGGAGAGAGAATCTCTTTTTGCCCCTTTTTCCCCCAGATAGTCTGAGGAATCAGAGCTCTCCAGAACCTGGTGGTAATCTGAATGCCATTACTACCAGCACTCATAATAATAATGATGGCAGTGACTGTCACTGATGGAACGTTTTCTACGCATGAGACACTGTGCTTAAGTGCTTTACAAACGTTAACTTTATTTAATCTTTACAATTACTTTTCCAAATAGGTTCTATTATTAAGTACTACTACTATTAGTAATACTATATTATTAACTAATACTATTATAGCACTGATAATATTATTAAATACCATTATTATTACTATCACTATTAGGTACCATTATTAGGTACTACCGATATCCCTACTTTATACATGAAGAGATTAAGACTCACAGATGCAGGTGGGAGGATCACTTGAACCCAGGAGTTTGAAACTAGCCTGGGCAACACAGAGAGACACCACCTCTACAAAAAAAATAAAAATTAGCTGAGCATGGTGGTGTGCACCTGTAGTCCCAGCTACTTAGAACGCTGAGGTAGGAGAATCCCTTGAGCCCAGGAGTTGGAGGCAGCAGTGACCTGACATCTTGCCACTGCACTCCAGCTGGGCGACAGAGTGAGACCCTGCCTTTAAAAAAAAAAAAAAAAAAGAGAGAGAGGCTGGGCGCGGTGGCTCACACCTGTAATCCCAGCATTTTGGGAGGCCGAGGTGGGTGGATCATCTGAGGTCAGGAGTTAGAGACCAGCCTGGCCAACATGGTGAAACCCCGTCTCTACTAAAAATACAAAAAAATTAGCCGGGTGTGGTGGCACATGCCTGCAGTCCCAGCTACTCAGGAGGCTGAGGCAGGAGAATGTCTTGAACCCAGGAGGCAGAGGCTGCAGTGACAGATCACACCACTGCACTCCAGCCTAAGCAACAGAACAAGATTCCATCTCAAAAAAACAAAAAAACAAACAACAACAACAACAAGAGAGGGACTCACGGATGTTAAGTTACTTGCCCATATGGATAATACTGGTGCAGCCCAGGCTTAAACCCACACATTGAGTCCGGAGCTCTCAAATTTAACCACACACATATTACCTCTTAGTACTTAAGTGTTTCTGTGCCCAATCAGACACTGGATGCTACATTTTTAGGAGATGGATTTACTCACCCAACTCCCCTCTACTCTTCTTGAATTAGGGAAGCCTAGTTCAGGTCTCACCTGTTCTCTGAGACCCTCCCCAACCTCTCCAGCCCTCACAGGGCACTCCTTTTTCTGAATACCTACAGCACTTACAATGTGTGCCACTGACTTGGCATTTCATGGTCCAAGGTCTCACGTCATAATCTCATTCAAATGGGAACATCTTGCCTCTCCAACAAGCCTGCAAATAACCCCAGGGAAGGACATGTCTTATTTCTGGAGGCAAGAGAAATACCAGTGAATTGGCTTGAATAAGTCCTCCTCCCCTGCCCCTGCAGGTCCGTCCGCTTGGCACAGAGGCAGGCCTGCGGTATGTCCTCCAGAAGGCCCTGCTCAGTTATCTTGGCTGTCTGCCCTTTGCATACACCCCTCCATCCTTGCTCTCTGTCAGTATCCTCATTCTGCCTTTTCTCACCTGACAAAGATAAATCTTGCAGCTCTCCACCACCTGCCTGATGGGGCTGTCTAGGTCTTTGCTGTCCAGAGAGGTCACTGCAGGCTATTCCCAGAGAACTCCTGGCCCTGTCCTAGGTCCCTCACCCGGGTGGAGAAGTGGCCTCCCCTGGTGTGCTGCCTTAGAATGCCACTGTGCAATGTAAAGGAATGGACCGAGCTCCAGCATGGGGCAGCATCTGCTGCCCCGACCCTCTCAGTGCTTTCCCATAAGCTGCCATCTCAGAGGAAGAATCAATCCACTCTGTAATCATGCTCTTGGGGAGGTCTGGGGACTGATTGATGGGTCTAGTTGTTTTATTATAAGCCAGTGTAAGTTAAGTAAGTCAAATCAATAAACTTTATAGGTCTCCCCAGATTGCTCCAGAGGTGAGACCCAGTGGCTTTCACCTCAATAGATTAGACCCCTGCCTAAATAAAAACCAATAGTCGCCTGGAGAAACAGTTTGATTTCCTTTTGAGAGACTCTCTTAGTGCCCTTGAGCCTGTCATGACTTAAATCAATAACTTTAACCACTTCCAAGAAGAAATCAGTTGCCTCTGGAATACCTTCATGCCACTTCCTGATCTCCCTGGCACATGACAATTTTAGATGTCTGGAGTGAACCAGTCAAGGCAGTCAGGATGGTGCTATCCTGTCCCTAGGCCCCAGGCATGGCCCCCAGCCTAGGCAGTCCAGACCTTTCCTCTCCTTCAAGTATTCTCTTCATCCTGCCCAACTGTCCCAAATCTCTCCTTATCTGAGACTCCCCACTAGCCCACCCCTGCTGTGCACCCCTGGCCTCCATGGCCCCTGAATGACCAGGCTGGCTAGTGAGGAGTTGGTCTTCCTTGTCATTTTGAGGGTGAATGTAGCAGTCCCTCCAGGTGGCACTTTTGTCCATTTACAAGAGTATCTAGGAAGCAGAATAAACCTTGTGGTAGTAGCTGTAAAACTAAAAATAAAATTTTTTTTTTAGATGGAATCTCACTCTTGTCGTCCAGGTTGGAGTGCAATGGCGCGACCCTGGCTCACTGCAACCTCCATCTCCTGGGTTCAAGTGGTTCTCCTGCCTCAGCCTCCTGAGTAGCTGGGATTACAGGCACCCACCACCATGCTCGGCTAATTTTTGTATTTTTAGTAGAGATGGGGTTTCACCATGTTGGCCAGGCTGGTCTTGAACTCCTGACCTCAGGTGATCCACCCACATCAGCCTCCTTAAAAATAAAATTCTAAGACCCCCGACCATCTGAATGGACCCCTCCTCCCAGCCAAGGGCATTCCAAAGTTAACCTGGAAAATTAGTTCAGGCTACAATGGGAACAGGAGTTGTACATGCCTCATTATACTCTCCTCCCTTTGGAATTCAGGCACAACTGACCAGCATTAACATCAAAAAAGAGATCTTAAGACTGTAGCAATAAGACACCAAATTCCAGCCTGACTCTAATATAGCATCACATGACAACAGGCCCTGAAGAAATCAAAATACTCTATTCTTTTACTCACAGATTTTGAAATGGCCCTGCAAAACTGTCCCTTGTGGGGGAAATCTACATTCAGTAGAGAATCCCTTTCCCTTTCCACATCTTTCCCCTGATCCAGCAGAGAATTAACTAAGAGTCTGGCACCTTTTAAGTCTGATAAGAAACATTTACTATCTACTCTCTCTGAAGCCTGCTACCTGGAGGCTTCATCTGCATAATAAGAACCTTGGTCTACATAACCCCTTATCTTAACTCAGATAGTCCCTTCTATGGATTCCATACTTCTAGATAAACTCTTTCAATCGCCCTGGGAAAATCTTTGAATGCACCTGTGACCTGAAAGTTCCCCTCCCCCCACCCCTTCGAGTTGTCCTGCCTTTCCAGACCTGACCAATGTACATCTTACATATTAATTGATGTCTTATTTCTCCCTAGCATATATAAAACCAAGCTGTAGCCTGACCGCCTTGGACACATGTCATCAGGACCTCCTGAGGCATGTCCTTATTCTCGGCAAAATAAACTTCTAAATTGATTGAGACTCAGATACATTTTGGTTTACACAGCAATAGTAGTATTGATAATACCTCAATGGAGTGACTGCAGTGATGAGAATTTCAGGCCTTGGTGGGGTGTGTCTATCCTGGGCCACTTGTTATTTCTCAGAGAAAGTCACCATCCCTGCCCACCTAGGGCTGGCCATAAGAGAGGCCAGCCTTACCGTGTCTGCCAGGGCTAGTTTAGTGGTCATCCTCACTGCCTGAGCTCTGCCTTGCACTCTCCCATTCTTCAAGGGTTAACTTTGATGGAGCCAGCAGTAAAATGGTCTGTCTAGGGGCCAGGAGCCATCAGGAGAACAAAGTCATCCCCAACACTCTGCCCAATGTTAGGCACTATGCCATTATAAGCTCCCAAGTCACCCATCTGGGATGGTGGCTAAAGGCCCCCACAATATTTTTATTCTCTAGAATGGGAATAAGACCCACCACTCTTTGGCCACGAATCAAACTTTTAAATACCAGAAGTTCCATGGTTGCTCCAGAGCCCATTCTGTGCTGCCAAGATGGACTCTCAAATCAGGCGACTGAGTGGTCAGGATAAGGTTGTCTCAAAACTCTTTCTATGTTGGGTAAAGTTTTTTTTTTTTTTTTTTTTTTTTTTTTGAGACAGAGTCTCGCTCTGTCACCAAGGTTGGAGTGCAAGTGGTGCCATCTCGGCTCACTGCAAGCTCCGCCTCCCGGGTTCACGCATTCTTCTGCCTCAGCCTCTCCGAATAGCTGGGACTACAGGTGCCCGCCACCACGCCCGGCTAATTTTTTTGTATTTTTAGTAGAGACGGGGTTTCACCACGGTCTTGATCTCCTGACCTCGTGATCCGCCCGTCTCGTTCTCCCAAAGTGCTGGGATTACAAGCGTGAGCCACCGGGCCCGGCCTATGTTGGGTAAAGTTTTAAATAGAATGTTGTGGGCCAGGTGTGGTGGCTCACATCTGTAATCCCAGCATTTTGGGAGGCTGAGGCAGGCAAATCACAAGATCAGGAGTTTGAGACCAGCCTGGCCAACATGGTGAAACTCCATCTCTACCAAAAATACAAAAAATTAGCTGAGTATGGTGGCAGGTGCCTGTAATCCCAGCTACTCGGGAGGCTGAGGCAGGAGAATCACTTGAACCTGGGAGGCGGAGGTTGTAGTGAGCTGAGATCGTGCCACTGCTCTCCAGCCCAGGCCACAGGCAAGACTCCATTTAAAAAAAAAAAGAAAGAAAAGGAAAGAAAAAAATAATGTTGTGGGAAAACCCTTTCCACATATGGTCCCTGCACTAGAGACACTCAGGAGTTCCTGCTGCTTGGCTTACTCCAGCCCAGAGGCTGTCTGTCCACCGTGAAAGGCTGGGGCAGACCCTAGAGCAGTGACATACCAGGGTCAGTGTGGGTAGATCATTTTTAACATCCCCTCCTCTATGTGACAACATTCAGCAGTAATCACGCAATTAAACAAATAATAGGCCCCCCTTATCCACGGGGGATATGTTTTAAGACCCCCCTAGTGGATGCCTGAAACTGAAGATGGTACTGAACCCTATACATGCTGTTTTTTCCTTTGCATACACACTGTATAGTTTGGATACGCTGGGAAAGGGGATGATTCATATCCCAGCTGGGAGGGACAAAGTGAAACAGTGCAAGATTTCATCATGCTTCTCAGAACAGTGCATAATTTAAAACCTATAAATTGTTTACTTCTGGAATTTTCCACTTAATATTTTCAGACCACAGTCGACTACGGGTAACCTAAACTGTGGAAAGCAAAACCACAGAGAAGGGAAGACTACTGGAGTAATGGCCAGAAAGGAACACAGGCAAAAAAACTTTCCTTTTATTGAGCTTTATGTATAACTGTGATAGCAAAAATAAGTAAATCAATGTTAAAATGTAAAAAAAGAAAAAAGTAATGGATTGATACACTTTCATTACACCAGCACTTTTAAAAGCTGGAATATACATACATATTGGTCTGTGACAGCAATGAACAATATTGCAGTTTCTGTTTTTGAGACTTAACCTCTACAAATTTATTGAAGATTTTGTCAAAATTGATCTTCACATACTCATGTTCAATTGGCAGTTTGTTGATGTCTCTTCCATCATAGTTAATTGTTAATTTTAATTCAGAAAAAAAATCTCTTTTACATGAGTCAGCAGATATACAAATAGGAAGTTTTAAACAAAAGAGTAGGTCTGTCAGAGACTCATAAAAATTTCATTTTGCAATTAATTTCAGAAGTTGTAAGACTGTCCATGTAAATGTTTCTTTGGGGTCAATTATGACTACTTTCAAATATCTCCACAGTCAAAAAACTTCTACTAGAATATCCTCACCAGAAAATTCACCATACATTTCTACTGTCATTGGTAAACTTCTGCAATTTTTCTTCTAGAAGAATCAGAAAATGGCTATGTGGCAGTAAATATTGGTATTATTTGATCTGTTGCTTTAGAACAAGCATCCAGTTCTTGAAAACAAAGCATTTAAACATTGCTTTTTGAGTTCTTCTGGCCATGGTCATGTGGAAGAACAGAATAGAAACTAAGATCTTGTTTCTTCATGTTACAATTATGCCTAGCATGGTTTATTTTCAATCTATTGTTTAAGCATAGGAATATATGGTTCTGTTACCAAAACACCAGGGGTTCGGTCTAGGTCCTGCTGCTTGACGCACAGATAGGCAATCACTTAAATGATGATAGGTGAGCATTGCCAAGGAAGACTTTAATTGGGTGTTGCAGCCGGGGAGATGGGAGCTCAGTCTCAGATCCATTTCCTTGACTGACCAAAACCCAAGGGTTTTTATAACAGGGAAGAAATGAAACAATATGTAAGAAAACAGGAACTAGGGAGGGGCAAGGGAAGCAGTGATGATGAATGAGGGGTCCTGGCATCTCACTGTCTGGATGTGGTGATCTGGGGAGTTTCAGTTCTTTGAGTTTTTTTTTTTTTTTCTTTTTTTTTGAGAGGCCTGAAGGTCATTTCCTGAGGAAAGAACCCATGCAAAACAAATGTAAGTTTCAATCCAGAAGGGTCAATTTCTGCATGTATCCAAAAAACTATCAATGGGACTATTGGGGCAGTTTCAGTACCACAGGGTTTAGAACCCAGAGGTTCCAAATTATTAGGTACTTACTCTGGAAACAAATTGTGGGTGAATCCACTTGAGTCAAGGATTAATTTTTCAAATTAATGTCTTATATAGAATACAATGATCCTTAATAGATGTTATTTAAATGCATTAATTTAAAGCCTCCATTGTTAAAACTCAACGGCAGCCACAACAATTATTTAGAACTTAGGGAACAAGATTTTTTTCAAGGAGGAATATTTTTATCACTGTAATTGTTTAGAATTGCCAGCATGTGGTGAAAATAAAAAGCAGACGGGACTTGTTTGTTTTAAAATTTGCTACAGAAAATGCACCCCCTTATAGCCTGCACCTGGGATGGATGGATCCACTGGCTGCCCCACCCCTGGTACCCCAATGCCTCAAATAAGGAGCAGGGGCAACTGTCATGCAAAACCTTTGGAAGAGGGCCTTTGTGACAACTCACAAAGTCAAGGCCTGCATCCAGGTTGCAGATCTGTTTTGTTTGGTCTACAATGTTAAAAAAATTTTAAATTAAAAACTTAAACCAACCTTTGATGACTTCTGGCAGGGTGTGTATTTACAGTTTGTCACAGTCCCCATCACTCCCTATTTATCATACCTTGTCTAATTTGCCCACTTAAATTATCTGCCTGGCTTATGTAGGTACCTGGGTTTGTGACCCTACTTTGTGACTTTGTTTCTACAGTTGTCCTTTTTCCAGTTCTTTAGCTTTTTAGGGTTTGCCCTCTTCCCCTCATTGGCTGCAGCTCACCAGCCTCTTCCTGGCCCCTCAGCTTCACCACTTCAGAGACCCTTTCCCCCTTGTTTAACCTGGTAGTTGCTCTTACTTTACATCTAATTCCATTACTGCCACTCTGCTTCAGGAAGGAGGCACTCAGGCAGCCACTAAGCGATCCTTCTGTTTTTTTGTTTGTTTTTTGTTTGTTTTTGAGATGGAGTCTCCCTCTGTCACCCAGGCTGGAGTGCAGTGGCACAATCTCGGCTCACTGCAACCTCCACCTCCCGGGTTCAAGTGATTCTCGTGCCTCAGCCTCCTGAGTAGCTGGGATTACAGGTGCATATCACCACGTCCAGCTAATTTTTGTATTTTTAGTAGAGATGGGGTTTCACCATGTTGGCCAAGCTGGTCTCGAACCCCTGACCTCAAGTGATCTGACTGCCTGGGCCTCCCAAAGTGCTGGGATTACAGGCGTGAGCCACCACACCCGGCCTAAGGGATCCTTCTTGAACCTGAGTTGGGCAGCTGCCTCCCTTCCAATGGGAACTCTGGCCCTCAGCTTCTTCTGTGACACTCAGGGAGGCCAGCAAGGAGGCCACCCTTCCCAGAGTCCAGCAATGGTCTCATTCCTGTGGTTGGTGGCAGGGAAGTGAAACCGCCTTTCCAAAATTATGACTGAGACAGTGAGAGAGATCTAACTTATCTGTCTCCATCTTGCTTCTAACCTCCAAACTGTCCTTGTTCATTCCTGGGCGTAGGCTGAACTAACTGGGAGAAATGTAGTTTATAGTTTATAGTTTATAGTTTAAAACAAAGATGATGGTAACAGCCCTTTCCTAAAGCAGACCTCCTTTTTGCCTAGGGACTAGATTGCCTTTGTAGGACTAACAGCCACAAGATTAGAAATTATGGTTGTAGGAGTCATGCTGCTGGAGGCTACAAGATTCTGACCCTCACTAAACTGTTCCTAAGATAAGTGAGCTATTTTGTAGACTCTGCACTTGATGGATCAGCTGGCACCACCGAGACTGATAAACGGAATCATCTGATCTTGTGGCTCCTACCCAGGAACTAACTCAGTGCAGACAGCTTCAACTCCCTATGATTTCATCCCTGACCAACCTGCACCCCCAGCTCACTGGCTCCCCACCCCCAACCCACCAAGTTGTTCTTTTTTTTTTTGAGACGGAGTCTCACTCTGTCACCCAGGCTGGAGTGCAGTGGTGTGATCTCGGCTAACTGCAAACTGCCCCCACTCCAGGTTCAACTGATTCTCCTGCCTCAACCTCCTGAGTAGCTGGGATTACAGGCACACGCCAACATGCCCGGCTAATTTTTGTATTTTTAGTAGAGATGGGGTTTCACCATGTTGGTCAGGCTGGTCTCTAACTCCTGAGCTCATGATCTGCCCGCTTTGGCCTCCCAAAGTGCTGGGATTATAGCCACGAGTCACTGCGCCCAGCCCCAACCCACCAAGTTGCTCTTAAAAATTCTGCTCCCCAGGTGTGGTGGCTTACGCCTATAATCCCAGCATTTTGGGAGGCCAACGTGGGCAGATCACGAGGTCAGGAGATCGAGACCATCCTGGCTGACATGGTGAAACCCCGTCTCTACTAAAATAAAAAAAAAAAAAAAAAAAAAAAGCTGGGCGTGGTGGTGCGCGCCTGTAGTCCTAGCTACTCAGGAGGCTGAGGTAGGGGAATTGCTTGAACCTGGGAGGCAGAGATTGCAGTGAGCCAAGGACGCTCCACTGCACTCCAGCCTGGTGACACAGCGAGACTCCGTCTAAAAAAAAAAACAAAACTAAAAACAAACAAAAATCAACTCTGCTCCCCGAATGCTTGGGGAGACTGATTTGAGTACTAAAACTCAGGTCTCCCACACAGCCGACCCTGAGTGAATTACTCCTTCTCCATTGCAATTCCCCTGTCTTGATAAATCGGCTCTGTCTAGGCAGTGGGCAAGGTGAACCCCTTGGGTGGTTACAGAAGCAGAAGGGGAAAAACAATTTCCAAGCCCTGAACACACATGCAGAGTCGCACCCACATTTGGCTTAATTTAACATGATGCAAAAAACATTCCTGGCTAAACCGCCCCATATCAATTTGGACAATTACTTTCAGCCAGTGGCGTGCTAAGGCCAGCTTATACTGGCTCCAGAGAGGCAATTGTTAAACACTCAGAATTTTAACAGCAGGTTGGTGTCTTGAAATCGGCCACTGTTGGAAGTATTTACACCAAGGAAATTGGCAAATGTTATGAACTAGGGCATTTGGGGTGGGAGAAGAGAGCCACTTTACTAGCATACTCCTGCCTTTAGCCCAACTCAGCATTTCCTCCACCCACAGACTCTCAGTTTTGTTTGGTCTATTTCCCTCACTTAGGCTTTAGCAGAGGCCATATAGTGCAGTTAAGAGGAGGGGCATACTATCCTTGTGCAAGTCTATACCCTACCAATAGGACCTTGAGCACACTGCTTAATATCTCTATGACTCCTTGTTCCCATCCCTATGATTAGACCTGTTCATTGCAACTTCTCATAGGATTTTCATGGGGTTAAATGAGTTAATACATTCAAAGGACCTAGAGTAGTGTCTGGAGAAAAAGGAGCTCCACAAGTATTAGCTATCATCATTCTAAAACTGAAATTTCAGTTAGTTCTCTTATTTTACTTGTGTGGTTAGAAGATGCAAATATCTACTCACCAGTTTAAACCCTGCACTGCTTGCTGAATATAAATATCCCTAATGCCTCACTTTTGGGTGAGTAATACCAGGTCAACACTCGCCTTCTTCCTCTCAAAAAAAAAAAAAAAAAAAAAAAAAGAATAGCAGTGATACATGGTAAAAAGCCTACTCATACTATGGTTCTAAAATGTGGGTATTGGTTTTGCATCTCATTCCCAGAATTAGAAAAGGTCTCCTCTGTATTTAGTTTTTATAAATTCTTTTTTTTTTCCCATTTCAGTTTTAAGATGCACTGTATTTTTCTTATTTTCAGGGTCCTGAAATCAGGATGGGTGTTTCAGTTGATGCACGCATTTGATGTGGTTGTGTTTCTTTTCCTCCGCCTAAAAGCAGTTATTAAAATGATGGCATTTGCAGATCTAGATTTGAAAGAAAAGAATAATGGTGCATCTTGCAATCAATAGTGTTTTAGAATCCAGGAAACACAGTAATACTACTCAATGACAAAGTTCTAGGATGCCAGCTTCCGCATCCAGTGTCTTGTCCCCAGGAACACGATGTTCTGAGGGTGGGGCTCTGTCCTGTTGTGCCTGCTGCAGCCACGCTTTCTTTGCTTTAGCGTCAGTGTTGGTGGGGGCTTGGCCCAGGCTTGGATGGTTTCTTGTTTTGTTTTTTTCGAGATAGAGTTTCACTCTCTCGCCCGGGCTGGAGTGCAGTGATCACAGCCCACTACAGCCTCAAATTCCTGGGCTCAAGTGCCCTCCTGCCTTGGCATCCCAGTTCTGGGACTACAGGCATTAGCCCCTGTACCCAGCCATGGATGTTTTTCAAGTGTGCAAAGATTCCTCCTCATCCTTCAATTAAAAGCATAGTGAACCATCTTCTGGGCTGGGATTTGACTATGAGAGAGAAAAGCATTAAGACAAGGTGAAAACACAGGTGAAAGTAGCAAGCAGGCTCCCAAATAAAGGACAGGCCCAGCTGTGCCAGTCAGAACACACACACACACATACACGTTATGTTTTTGAGTCACGCCCCTTCCTTGTTCCACATGATTGGTCTACACTTCACACTTTCTCTATAATCTCCGTTTCTCTCACCTGGTTTCTTGCCCAAACAGCTTGTTGGGTTTAAGAAGGAGAAATCTATAAAAGAATTGAAGTCTCTTCAAGGAAGGGCCTAAGCAGAGCAATTCTGGCTGTGGCAACTCCCCTGGGGTGGCTCCTCCCTAGCCATCTCCTGAGCACACAAGCAAGGACCCTCTCTCAGCTGTCACTCTGGACACGTGTAATGATCCCAACACAGGAGACTCTGAGCTGCAGCCCCTAGGACCACCGTACGTGTGAGAACTATCCTGTGTGAGGCCGAGGCAAAGCTGCATGGGATGGGATCCCGAGAGAGCAGCAGCCAGAGCAGAAGCCGCAGGAGCGACTGGCACATGGAAGCCAGCCTGTCTCTGCAGCCCATGTTCTTGTTTTGTTCTAACTCTGTGTGCTTTGGTCGGTTGCCCCCACAACACAGCAGCAGCAGGTGGGCGCACAGTGCAGGGACCGGCCCACCCTGACATGGCTTGGTAGCCCTGCACACCCCCTTTTCTTTTTTTGCAGGAGTCAGAAGACTGGGGTGGAAGAGGTGGAGACCCAGTCATATCAGGCAAGGGAGGTTTGCACTGCACTGCAGCCAGAAGGCTAACAGGTCACATCCCCACTGTCCCTTCCCAGCTCTGCTCTCCTGCTCTGTGGAGCAGGCCCGGCTGGAGACCCCCACATGCTACTGCTCTACATCCACCCCACCCCCACATTCACACTGAAGCCACAGTTCCCAGGCTTACTCTCAACCAGTGCTGAGCAGGGGTGCAGGGGGTGGGCACTAAGCAGGCCATTTCTGCAAGATCCAGGACTCCTCCAAAGGGCAGCTTTGGCCCAGAGATGACTCCTCCGCCCAGCTGAACCTTTCTCAGAGCTGGGCTGCAGCCTAAGTCTTCCTACCTGTGCAGTAAAGAATTGAACCTTGCCCCTCAAAGAGGTCTAGTCTTTACCCTTGACCCCTGGGAGGTCATCTTTGTTTGCCTGGCCAGCTAGTAACAGTGTGACTTAGGGTGGGGAGTAGCCACGCCAGAAAAGCCAGCATTATGATTTGCATGGGGCTTGGGGTCACCAAGGTACCAACCAGGGCTCGAGTAAGCTTCCCTGCAGGGCACCCTTCAGATCCCCATCTCCTCACAGATACCTTGTTTGTAAACCTCCACTAGCAGGATCCTAGAATTAAACACAGTAGCAGTTGATTGGCCCTTTGCAAATGAATTGAAATGGACCAATAAAAATGGAGAAAAACACATACTCAGCAAATTATAGTAACATAGGCTTCATCCATCTACAAGTAAGACAAAATGGCTGGGCACAGTGGCTCACACCTGTAATCCCAGCACTTTGGGAGGTCGAGGCAGGTGGATCACATGAGGTCAGGAGTTCGAGACCAGCCTGGCTAACATGGTGAAACCCTATCTCTATTAAAAATACAAAAAATTAGCCAGGCGTGGTGGCGCATGCCCGTAGTCCCAGTTACTTGGGAGGCTGAGGCAGGAGAATCACCTGAACCGGGGAGACAGAGGTTGCAGTGAGCCGAGGTCGTGCTACTGCACTCCAGCCTGGGCAACAGAACAAGACTCCGTCTTGAAAAAAAAAAAGACAAGAAAAAGAAAATGCAGCATGGATAGCTTACACAAGAAACAGAAATGAGCCAGAAACACACTCCCAGTCCTTGCCAAGTTGGCAGTGAGCAGGGTGGCCGGCTCCCTCTCCCAAATCCATGCTGGAGAGACTATAGAGGGAAACAGGGATTCCAGGAACCAACAACCACAGCAGTAGCAACAAAGCGTGTGAAACCCCTGGGGAGATGTCTCAGACCAGGATCTGGCCTTGGACACTTTCATATATGCACATGATACCAGGGTGAGCAGCCAGTGGCCTAGGGATGAGAGGCTCTAAGTGGGGCATTGTCACTCCCTCAGAAGACAAATAGCAAACCCCATGAGCCGTAAGTGTTATCCAAAGCAGAAGGATTGAATAGACAAACCAATAATGTAAGACAAGCCCCATACGTATAATTAAGGTGCTAAGATAGAATCTCTATGAAACAAGAAACAAAACAGAGTAAGTAGAAATATTGTGTCCGGAATTTATTACTTCCGGTGGGTTCTTGGTCTCACTGACTTCAAGAATGAAGCCACAGACCCTTGCGGTGATTGTTATAGTTCTTAAAGATGGTGTGTCCGGAGTTTGTTCCTTCAGATGTTCAGATGTATCCAGAGTTTCTTCCTTCTGGTGGGTTCGTGGTCTTGTTGACTTCAGGAGTGAAGCCGCAGACCTCCGCAGTGAGTGTTACAGCTCTTGAAGGTAGTGCAGACCCAAAGAGTGAGAAGCAGCAAGATTTATTGTGAAGAGTGAAAGAACAAAGCTTCCACAGCATGGAAGGACACCTGAGCTGGTTGCTGCTGCTGGCTGGGGTGGCCAGCTTTTATTCCCTTATTTGGCCCCACCCACATCCTGCTGTTTGTTTTACAGAGTGCTGATTGGTCCATTTTTACAGAGTGCTGATTGGTGCATTTATAATCCTTTAGCTAGACACAGAGTGCTGATTGGTGCGTTTACAATCCTTTAGCTAGACAGAAAAGTTCTCCAAGTTCCCACTTGACCCAGGAAGTCCAGCTGGCTTCACCTCTCAATATTACACACAAGAAAAGTAAAAACAGCCAGTGTTGTAGCTCATGCCTATAATCCCAGCACTTTGGGAGGCTGAGGCGGCAGGATTGCTTGGGCCCAGGAGTTTGAGACGAGCTTGGGCAACATGGCAAAACCCCGTTTCTACAAAAAATACAAAAATTAGCCAGGCCTGGTGGTGAGCACCTATAGTTCCAGCTACCTGGAAGGCTGAGGTGGGAAGATCACTTGAGCTTGGGAGGTTGAGGCTGCAGTGAGCCAAGATTGTGCCACTATACTCTAGCCTGGGTGACAGAACCAGACCCTGTCTCAAAAAAACAAAAACCAAAAGGGGCAGGAGGAAACTTTTGGGGGTAATGGATAAGCTGATGACATTGATAGTGATGATGGTTTGATGGTTTCATGGCATATGCTATTCCCCAAACACATCAAATTGCGTGCATTAAGTATCTATGGCTTTTTGTACGTCAATAATAACTCAATAAAGAGGTTTTAAAAAAGATTAGGTTACTCTTATTTGCCTTTGGGCTTTTGGTCAAGGACAAAGGTCACTGATTAGGTATAATATTGCACCTGAAATAAGTGAACACAAATTCTTTTCTATCCTCCAGGTACTATGGACTAAATCTTCAAGCATTAAGAAACGATATTCATTCCCACTCATTTCCATACCAGCCTTTGATTTGATGCAGATACCTATTATAGTAGCATGCCTTACCTACAGCATTATGTGTATCTGCTGTCACAATAAAGTATATCTTGTCTTGAAAATTAAAAACACACACAAGACCGGGCGCGGTGGCTCACACCTGTAATCCCAGCACTTTGGGAGGCCGAGGTGGGTGGATCACGAGGTCAGGAGATCAAGACCATCCTGGCTAACACGGTGAAACCCCATCTCTACTAAAAATACAAAAAAATTAGCCAGGTGTAGTAGCGGGCGCCTGTAGTCCCAGCTACTCAAAAAAAAAAAAACCCGAAAACACACACATGCAAGCTCTCATAGTGAATGAAGGGCATAGTTCTAGGCTGGGACTAAAAGGAGATCTACTATAGAACAAAGAAAAGTAGAACTTCTCCTTTGTTTTCTCTTTTACTCATTATTTCAGAGGTAGACACTGAAGCCACACTCGTGACCCCACTTACTTCTCCCACCCCAAGTTTGGGGGGTTTCTTTCAGAGCTTTTTCATAAAATGGGTTAATGGAGAGGCTGGGATCCCATATCTCTGGGCTCCAGGACACTGAATCTGCAACTTGGATGACCTCCATCCTTCCCACCTGGCCCTTTGACCCAAAGATTTCCAGGGGAATTTCTCCATTCTGATGTCCTACAGGTGGGACCAGCTACACAATTTGCAGGTCCCAGTGCAAAATAAAAACGCGAGGCCTTTTGTTTGTAAAGTATTAAGAATTTCAAGATGGCAACAGCAGACCATGAACCAAGCATGGGGCCCTATGTGACTGCTAGGTCACAGTCCAAGAAACCTCCTCAGCCCACAAGGTCTGGGGCTTGCTGGCCAACATTACATTCCCTGGTAAGAAACTTGCTGTCTTGCTCAGCTCAGGCCACTATAACAAAATGCCATAGACTGGGTGTCTTATAAGCAACAGAAATTTATTTCTCACAGTTCTGAAAACTCGAAGTCCAAAATGAAGGCACTGACAGATTAGTGTCTGATGAAGGCCCACTCTCTGGTTCATAGATGGCACCTTCTCAATCTATTCTCACATAGTAGAAAAGGACAAGGTAGCTTGTTGGCCTCTTTTATGAGGGCGCTAATCCCATTCATGAGTGTTCTACCCTCATGACCTAATCACCTCCCAACAGGACTACCTTCCAATACCATCACATTGGTAATCAGCCTTCAACATATGAATTTTGGGGGGACACAGACATTCAGACCATAGGACTTGCATAATTCAATTAAGATTTCCAGTTTCTTAAAGTGTGAGGTGGAGAAAAATGCTCAAGATACTTGGCTAGGAATTTCCCCATGAGGTGGCGTGTTACAGCTTCTAAAATCCTCCCGGGAAGGTATCAGAGTGCTGAAACACAGCACAGGGTAGCACCCTGCCCGAGAACATTGTCACTAAAGTCAGTCTGTTTGGGTTTAAATGCCAGTTCCCTGACTCACTAGCTTGACTTGGGCAAAGTACTAAACTTCTCTGTTTTTCAGTTTTCTCACTATAAAATTGGGGTATTCATGCCAACTTCATATGGCTGGGGCAGTGATTATATAAAATAATCCATGCAAAATGCTTGGTACAGTGCCAGGTACATGATTTGCTCTCAGTCGAAGTCAGCTGTTATTTTATTTCTACTCCACTCTGGTATTCTTGGGAGGATCCACAGGGGCACCAGAGAGGCAGTATCTACAGGCAGATTTTTTTTTTTTTTTTTTTTTTTTGAGATGGAGTCTCACTCTGTCGCCCAGGCTGGAGGGCAGTGGTGCGATCTCGGCTCACTGCAAGCTCTACCTCCCGGATTCATGCCATTCTCCTGCCTTAGCCTCCCAAGTAGCTGGGACTACAGGTGCCCGCCACCACGCCCGGCTAATTTTTTGTATTTTTAGTAGAGACAGGGTTTCACCGTGTTAGCCAGGATGATCTCCATCTCTTGACCTCGTGATCCGCCTGCCTCGGCCTCCCAAAGTGCTGGGATTACAGGAATGAGCCACTGTGCCCGGCCCAGATGTTTTATAATATTTTTTTTCTTTTTTTTTTTGAGACGGAGTCTCACTCAGGCTGGAGTGCTGGAGTGCAGTGGAGCAATCTCGGCTCACTGCAAGCTCCGCCTCCCAGGTTCACGCCATTCTCCTGCCTCAGCCTCTCCGAGTAGCTGGGATTACAGGCGCCCGCCACCACGCCTGGCTAATTTTTTATATTTTTAGTAGAGATGGGGTTTCACCATGGTCTGGATCTCCTGACCTCGTGATCTGCCTGCCTTGGCCTCCCAAAATACTGGGATTACAAGCGTTGAGCCACTGTGCCCAGCCATAATATTGTTTTTCAATAAGGTTCTTTTTTGCTATAAAATGAATATTTATTGTGAGAGGCTTGGAAACTATAGAAATGTATAAAGAACAATATAAAAGTCACCCATCTTACATCCAAATATTAACCACTTTGATAATTTTTGATGACTTTCCTTCCAGATCAATACACATTTAATTTCTTTCATATATTTTTGTGTTTACAGTTGAATAGCTTTTATATATCAAGAATTTTTATGCTGATTTATCACTGTCATGATCTTTTCTCCATGGCGTTGGTCTTCTACAGCATGATTTTTAGCCTAAATTATACATTATTTTAGTTGCACATACCTCTCTAAAATCAAGTATGATATAAAATAACATACTAAGGTAGAAACACTACTTTTGCCACTCTCGTATTTCATGACATTATTTATTCAAACTCTTCCCACATCTTTATCGCATTAGTGTCTTTGTCTACCCCAGAGCTACTTTTTGGGTCGTCTCTCACAGTTTTCTAGAGTACATTACCTTCTCTTCTGCTTAAATTTTTGGAGTTACAGCACTTTTTTTTTTTTTTTTTTTTGACAGAGTCTCACTCTGTCACCCAGGCTGGAGTGCAGTGGTGCAATCTTGGCTCACTGCAACCTCTGCCTCCAGGGTTCAAGCAATTCTCCTGCCTCAGCCCTCCGAGTAGCTGGGATTACAGGCGTGCGCCACCACATCTGGCTAATTTTTGTATTTTTTTTAGTACAGACCGGGTTTCACCATATTGGCCAGGCTGGTCTCGAACTCCTGACTTTGTGATCCGCCCTCCTCAGCCTCCCAAAGTGCTGGGATTATAGGCATGAGCCACTGTGCCCAGCCAGAGTTACAGTACTTTTACAAAATATATTTGCTGCCACTGGAAATTTTATCTTAAAACACAAGTAGAAGAGTTAGGTCTACCTAAAACCTAACTACCTAAAACCATTTGGTTCTTCTTTGAAAAACAGTGGTAAATGACAGCAGGTAGATTTTTGTGTGTGTGCCATGTGATCTCTAAAACATACCCATTTATAGTTTTGTTTTTTAAAAAGGTGGCATTTTAGGCTGGGCGCGGTGGCTCACGCTTGTAATCCCAGCACTTTGGGAGGCCGAGGCGGGCAGATCACGAGGTCAGGAGATCGAAACCACGGTGAAACCCCGTCTCTACTAAAAAATACAAAAAATTAGCTGGGCGTGGTGGTGGGCGCCTGTAGTCCCAGCTACTCGGAGAGGCTGAGGCAGGAGAATGGCGTGAACCCGGGAGGCGGAGCTTGCAGTGAGCCGAGATTGCGCCACTGCACTCCAGCCTCCAAAAAAAAAAAAAAAAAAAAAAAAAAGGTGGCATTTTAAACAAGTATTACATAGATACAGGATAATATTCAAACGGGAAGATGATTTTTCACTGATCCAAAATTTTCCTTCTCAAGATAGTATAATCTGCCCCCTGCTATTGGATATTTAGGTTGTCTTCCATTTTTTGTGGGGTTTATTTTTTAAATGACTTGAAGAAGGACTAACAGAGAAAAAGAAAATTGAGATCCACTTCGAAGATAAATGCTATATTTGACAGTTCTTAGCAGTATCTCTCTGACCTCCTAGAATGGTTACCAACTTTCCTCTAGCCCCAAAACTGATGCTGCTGCTCAGGGGGCCCATGCCCTTGGGGAACTGCTGTGGGGATGAGGAGCTATTCTTAAACCAGCCCTTGCTTGCCGCTCACTAAGCTCCAGATGCCCTAGGAGCTGCCAGCAGCAGAAACACAACCCAAAGGACACAGTTTCAAAGGGCAGGGAATTTGGCAACCAGCCATATGCACAGACAGACCAGCATCCTCCTCCTTTGCCTGGTCCTGTTATTATATAAGTCAAGGTTTAAGGCCTCCAGGAAGTCACTGCTGAAGATAAGTCAAAATTGAAAAAAGAAAGGGAACTAGAATAGGGATTGCCAAGGATAATACTGTGACATCCAGGATTAGAAAAGCCCAACAGACAAATGTAGTCTTGCCCAGGGACTGTGAGGGACACTGGCAAGGAAGACTTTGAGGCCTAAGGGGAATACAGAAGGAAACAGACCATCTCTCTCCTGAAAATTCTGCCCAATTGCTTAATACCTCAAATATCTATCCAGACAGGCAATCAAAGCAAAAATGGACAAATGGGATCCCATCAAGTTAAAAGGCTTCTGCACAGCAAAAGAAACCATCAACAAAGTGAAGAGACAACCCGCAGATTGGGAGAAAATATTTGCAAACTACCAATCTGACAAGGGATTAATAACCAAAATATATCAGGAGTTCAAACAACTCTATAGGAAAAAAATCGAATAACCTGATCAAATAATGGGCAAAAGATTTGAATAGCCATTTCTCAAAAGAAGACATGCAAATGGCAGACAAGCACATGATTGATCATCAGAGAAATGCAAATGAAAACTACAATGAGATATCATCTCACCCCAGTCAAAATGGCTTATATCCAAAAAGACAGGCAATAATAAATGCTGGCGAGGATGTGGATCCCTCATACACGGTTGGTGGGAATGTAAATTAGTACAAGCACTCTGGAGAACAGTTTGGAGGTTCCTGAAAAAACTGAAAATAGAGCTACCATATGGTCCAGCAATCCCACTGCTGGGTATGTACCCAAAAGAAAGGAAATCAGTGTATCAAAGAGATATCTGCACTCCCATGTTTGTTGCAGCACTGTTCACAATAGCCAAGATCTGGAAGCAACCTAAGTGTCCATCAACAGATGAATAAAGAAAATGTGGTAAATATACACAATGGAGTACTATTCAGTCTTAAAAAAGAATGAGATCTTGTTATTTGCAACAACATGGATGGAACTGGAGGTCATTAATGTTAAATGAAATAAGCCAGGCACAGAAACACAAACATCACATTTTCTCATGTATTTGTGGGATGTAAAATTAAAAACGATTGAACTCATGGAAATAGAGAGTAGAAGGATGATTACCAGAGGCTAGGAAGGGTAATGGGCATTGAGGGGAAGGTGGGGAAGGTTAATGGGTATTAAACAGAAAGAATGAACAAGGCCTACTATCTGATAGCACCACAGGGTGACTATAGTCAATAACAACTTAATTGTACATTTTAAAATAACTAAAAGAATGTAATTGGATTGTTTGTAACACAAAGGATAAATGCTTGAGGGATGGATACCCCATTCTCCATGATGTGATAACTTCACATTGCATGCCTATATCAAACATCTCATGTACCCCATAAATATATATACCTATTACGTAACTCACTAACATTAAAAATACATTTTTTAAAAAAGGTACCTCTCTAGTTGGTTTTGTGAAAGTGATCCAAGCCTCATGGAGGGATGAGCTTTTCTTGGTGATTGAGGATTCAGGATGTTCAGAATGAAGTTACAGCCAAGGAGCTTTTAAGGAACTTAACATCATGTCACTGAATGCAAAGTTGTAAAGCGATGTGCAGTAGTGGGCCATTATCTAGTATTTCCACCAGGCAGACATGACAGATACACATAACATGTGACAGGAGCACAGATAATGGTAAAGTATAGTAAAATAATCAGGATGAGTTTTTCTGTTTGTTTTTGAGGTGTTTGTTTGGGATGGAGTCTCACTCTGTTGCCCAGGCTGCCGTGCAGTGGCACCATCTCCACTTACTGCAACCTCCACCTCCCGGGTTCAAGTGATTCTCCTGCCTCAGCCTCCTGAGTAGCTGGGACTACAGGTTCAAGCCACCATGCCTGGCTAATTTTTGTATTTTTAGTAAAGACGGGGTTTTGCCATGTTGGCCAGGCTGGTCTCAAACTCCTGACCTCAGGTGATCCGCCCGCCTTGGCCTCCCAAAGTGCTGGGATTACAGACATGAGCCAGCATATCCAGCCAGGAGGAGTTTTAAGTATAGCAATCTACCTTTGTTTTTACTGTAATTTATTTAACTGTAAGTTTATATATGTTCATTCTTAATAATGGGTGTATAACTCCCAGCTTGCAAAATTCCTGAAAATTTGCCATTCAGCTTCCATGAGCCAGTACTAGTGAGCACTCCACTCTGACTTTAGCCCTCCCCATCACTGACATGCCTCGGTCCCCACTTCACTGTAGAGTCAGCAGAGCACCTTGAGGAAAGTAAAAGGAATCATGTTCAGACTGTTCCCTCATTTCTCCATTTCTCTCATGAGCCAACCCTGGACTTCTCTTTAAAATTGTTTTAATTATGAAATGTGGTAGCTGTGCCCATCTTAAAAGGTATAGACAATGATATAACGAGCATTTGAAAACTACCCAGTTTGACAAGATAAAACATTGCAAATTCACTTGAAGCTTCCTGTGTATCCTCCTACTCACATCCTTCTCCCTCTTCCTCAGAGGTTACCACTGTCCTGATTTTGATATTTACCATTCCCACACATATCTGTATAATTTTAGTACATATTACATATATTACATACTGCCTAGTACATATGTATATATGTATGTGTATATTCATGTATATACAGTAAATCTTCATTTAAGGTCACAATAGGTTCTTAGAAACTTCAACTTTAAGCAGAATGACTTAATGTCCTTGAATAACGTCCTTTCACTCAATATCATTTTGTTATAACATTGATGAGGAAAAAAATGGCTTTTTTGTTGTTTTGTTTTGTTTTGAGACAGGGTCTTGCTCTGTCACCCAGGCTGGAGTGCAGTGGCACGATCAAGCTCACTGCAGCCTCAATCTCCTGGGATCAAGCCATCCTCCCACCTCAGCCTCTTGAGTAGCTGGAACTACAGGCATGTGCAACTATGCCTGGCTAATTTTTTTGATTTTTAGTAGAGACAAGTGCCTTAGGCTGGTCTCAAACTCCTGAGCTCAAGCAGTCCTCCCATCTTGGCCTCCAAAAGTGCTGGGATTACAGGTGTCAGCTACCACGTTCAGCCAAAAAAAATTGGTTTTGTCATACAACATTATGCTCATAGTCAAAAATCAGTTTCCAAAAGCCTATGGACAATGTTAAGTGAGGATTCACTGTATATGTATATATAGTACTGTTTCCAGTTTCTTTTTACAGATAGGAAACCGCAGAAAACTCAGAGTCCAGCTTGTTTGCATATCTCTTTTTGATGTTTCTTCAAAGCTTCTGATTCTGAAGGGTTACTCAAAACAGGCTTGGAGGTAAAACTAGCCCCTTTATTTCTAGCCTATGGAGAGTTTAGACAAGATAGTGTCTGTTTGCCCATTTCCAGCACAGAGAAGTCTTTTTTTAAGACTTCCAGATGACAGCCTGTCTTGTATCCCTGTGAATGCCATCAGCGGCAGACCATGGGTGTCACCAGAGATTCCATCTTCAGGTTCTTCATGGCCATCCTTTATCAATGCCATTATGAAGACATCTTACTCATTGAATCCCTTACTAACAATAATTTCTGTCCAAGAGGTAAGAGCTTACATAGTATTTCTATTTTATCCCTTTTAAAAAATGACAAATATTGACAAGCACCAAGACAGGAAGATGTTGTTTACGAAGATTGTTGTGAGCTAAAAATCGCAAGATGGAGATTTGTGATTCTTTATCGAACTTGATTATAAAAGTTTTTAATCAAGCACTGTCAGACTTATGAGCTGGGAAGAGACTTCAGATTTATAACTTGGTCCTAAATAGGCAACAGCAGATATAAAATCTTAGAATTTAATATCAGCTTTGAAAATGTTAAATTGAGAGTTCAAGCAGTTTTCACTTTATGAACTGGCACATTGTAGAATGCGAAGGCTATATTGATTTCTGACAGAGGAACTTGTCTCTAAAATGGATTTGAGCCTTTTCATATCCATTTCATTCTAAAGGCACATTTTAAGCAATGTCCTCTTCATTTCCATTTAGTGCGTGTGACTTAATTGGAGAAGACAGCTTTACAGAGAAGGACCTCTCCCTGCGAGTGTGTTGGGGTCACTGCAGGGGTGGAGAATAGCACTAAAGAGACTTGCTAAATGACATGAAGTTCATGTGGTAGATTTTTTTCCCCAGTGTTCCAGTTCAAAGAAGTTTCAAAGCCCTTTCCATGGGTTATTTTTGGGGGTTATATTTTGGAGTACCAGGAGGAAACGGGTCCTTTGTCTCCTTAATTTTTTCACCACATGTCCCTGCCTGGAGAGGCCTCCTCAGTGCTCTGCCTGCCTTTCTCAGTTGCCTTTCTGAGAATGCAGAATTCTTGGAGATGGGAGGGCCTCAGCCATCCCTGGCCTGATAAGCAGTGAAGGACAAAGTCTGGGAACATGCTTAGCCATGCAGAAACCCACTTTGGCATACAGTCTGTGTGTCATTAGGCAGATTACCAGGGTAACTTTTGTGCTTAGAATTCCAGTCCACTGATATCTGTGTAGATACCCAAAATTGGCTGGCAAAAAAAGCCATCCTAAGGAGGTCTTAATGTAGCCTCTATCTTCTGTGACCCAAGGATGCTGGAAAGAAGCCTCTACTCCAAGAATATCCTCTGTTTAGCTGCCATTACAAATTGCCTGAAATTTAGTGTCTTCAACAACACAAATTTATTCTCTTTACTGTTCTAGAGGTTGGAAATCCAAAGTATTAGTCTGTTCTCATGCTGCTAATGAAGACATACCCAAGACTGGGTAATTTATAAAGGAAAGAGGTTTAATTGACTCACAGGTAAGCATGGCTGGGGAGGCCTCCGGAAACTTACAATCATGGCAGAAGTAGAAGCAAACACATCTTTCTGAGACAGCCAAGTATAGAGGGGTCTCTGGAGAACCTCCAACCAGCCTGTGCACTGGGAGAATGGGGTGGAGCTGTGGGAAGTTTGCACCCTTTGCAGGGGAGAGGAGCCTGGCCTCTCCTGTTCCAGGGTGGTAACCTGGAATTCAATGTGTGAGATGAGGGCCTGTTAACAGGAACCCCTCTCTCTCTCTCTTTGCTGCATTGTTTTTCCTTTTTCTTTTTGCCCAATAAATTCCATTTTTCTCACCCTTCAAAGTGTGAAGATTAGTGCAAGCCTAATCTTTTCCAGTCATGTGACAAGAATCCTAAGGAGAAAGTTCTACAACACTTCTTCACATGGCAGCCGGAAGGAGAAGAATGAGAGCCGAGTGAAGGGGGAAAGCCCCTTATAAAACCATCAGATCTCATGAGAACTCACTATCAGGAGAACAGTATGGAGGAAACTGCCCCCATGATTCAATTATGTCCACCTGGCCGCCCCGCCCCTGTCACATGGGGATTATCACAATTCAAGGCGAGATTTGGGTGGGGACCCAGAGCCAAACCATATCATCCAAGATGGTTCTTACAGGACTAAAATCAAAAGCTGCCTTCCTCTTGGAGGCTCCAGGAGATAATCGTTTCCTTGCCTTTTCCAGCTTTTAGAGGCCTCCTGAATTACTTGACTCATGGCCTCTTCACATCTTCAAATTGCACCAGCCCAGCATCTGCTTCTGTCATCACACATTGTCTTTGTCCTTCTGACTTCCTGCCTCGCTCTGATAAGGATCCTTACGATTACATTGAGCCTACCCGAATAGGCTCAAGATCCTTAATCTCCACTGCTCAAGAGCTTTAATGTAAGCACATCTGCAAAGTCCCTTTTTCCTATAAGGTAACACATTCACAAGTTCTGGGGATTAAGATGTGGACATCTTGGGGTTGGGGGGTCATTAGCCCCTCATACCTCCCAACTACTAAACTGAAATTTTGCCATTTGAGAGACATTTCTTTGGGTATTAAATTTCGTATTTTTGAGAGTCCTTTTTAAAACACAAACGTGCTTGGTAAAGCTGGTGCTAAGACAGTATTTGACAGAGAACCTTGGCCTGCCCTGGACTTCCCCTCTTCCCTTAATTCTTCCACTCAATGAGGCTGAATTACGCTGGCCTGAGGAGGCCTCTGTGAGGTGTCCCCATCCTGGCCCTACAAACCATGAGAAAAGAAGGAAAATGGCCAGGCATGGTGGCTCACACCTGTAATCCCAGCACTTTGGGAGGCCGAGGCAGGTGGATCACGAGGTCAGGAGATCGAGACCATCCTGGCCAACATGGTGAAACCCCATCTCTACTAAAAATACAAAAATTGGCTGGGTGTGTTGGCACGTGCCTGTAATCCCAGCTACTCGGGAGGCTGAGGCGAGAGAATCACTTGAACCCAGGAGGCAGAGGTTGCAGTGAGCTGAGATCGCACCACTGCACTCCAGCCTGGTGACAGAGTGAGACTCTGCCTCAACAACAACAACAACAACAAAGAAAAGATCATAAGATTACATTAATGAATACATCATTTAACTGAGCAGAAGAGAGATACTCAGAGTCACCTTAAAGAAAGAGAATAGCCCCCCAGGCCAGGAAGATCCCCATTTAGCCAGATTGAAGGAATTATTCTGGAATGTCTTAAACAGAAGCAAAGCCAGCTGGCAAGGAGGCCTAGGAATGAGGAGGCATGATGCCTGCAGTCCCCTGTACCACGTATCTCTGCCTGCCCCTCCACTTCCGCTCTCACCTTCTCCACCCTGCTCTGTGATCTAAGAGGCTGGCCTCTACAGACTGTCAGCTGGCCCTCTGGGTTCCAGCTGCGTCCAGCCAATGGGAGGCACAAGCAGGATCAGGGGACAGGAGGTGAGAGAAGCCAGGGGATTTCTTCCCCAGGTTCCCTCCCTGCTAGCCTATGTTTTGCAGTGGCTGTATTCCTTTACCAAGGGCGTGATCCCGGAGAAATGCCCTCCCTTGGAGCTGCAACTACAGTTCCCTCCAGGTCCTGGCAACTCCTTCCGCCTTTTGCCCTTGAGATAGGGATGACTCCCATGGTTGCTAGATTAGGGGTGCTTCACCATCCATTATTGGTTTTGAGATACGTTGGAAAAGAATCTTTTCCTTAAATTCTGCAATGACTACCCCCTTTTGAGTGTGACATTTATTTCCTAGTCTGATATCTGCCATATCCTAGCACTACCCAGAAGACAGCATGCTTAGATTAATGGGGGCATGTGTCTAGTCATTGTGACAGGTAATCCTTCATCATGGAGGTGACAGCCCCAGATCTTAGAGCTCAATGAGAATAAACTCTGGTCTTCCTATCTAACTCCACCTGCACTGATTCCAGGAGCCCTGAAAAACCAGCCAATACCTTGATTCCCTAGGTATCTTCTTGTCCTGTGAGAGGAAAGATCTGGTCAAGCTAAAGTCAGCTTAGCTGGTTTATGACTTTTTTTTTTTGAGAGGGAGTCTGGCTCTGTCATCCAGGCTGGAGTGCAGTGGCGCCATCTTGGCTCACTGCAGCCTCCATCTTCTGGGCTCCCAGGTTCAAGCGATTCTCCTGCCTCAGCCTCCCAAGTAGCTGGGATTACAGGTGCCCAGCACTATGCCCGGCTAATTTTTGTATTTTTAAAGGAGACATGGTTTCACCTTGTTGGCCAGGCTGGTCTTGAACTCCTGACCTCAAATCCACCCACCTCGGATTACAGGCATGAGCCACCACACCCAGCCCATGTCTTATTATACTTTAGTAAATTGGGTTTTTTTGTTTGCATTTCTCTCTTTGAGCTTCATTACTACAAATCATCATCCCTGCATCCAGTCAAATTTGAGGCATGAGGAGATGGAGTGTCTACACTAGCAAGGCTGGGGACAGACCAGACGCTGGGCCACAGTGAATACTCCAAGGTGCATGCCATCTTGCAAGGCTGCCTGGTGGCCAGGCCCTCTGTCACCTGCAATATATGTCTTAGCACACATTTGCTTTTAGTCTTCTACAGTCTTTCATATCCTATCCTCCACTGGGCTAACATTTTACAATCCTTCCACAGGCTGTTATCAGCTAACACCTTGCAGGGATTATGACAGCTGGCTCAGAGGAGGAACACGTAGAAATGGAACACGGCCCAATGCTTGGAAAGAGAGGGACATGGAAGAGGGTAGGGAAGTGAATTTGAGGAAGGAAGAGACTGGCAATAAAGGGGCAGTCAACTTGACCAGTTTTTGCAGCTTTCCCCTGGAGCTTTCAATCCCTATTTTCCCTTGCATGGGTCTGGGTTCTAGTCTTGGCTGTCCACTACCTTCCTACCTGTGTGACCCTTATCTTCTCCAGAAATATGTTTCTTCAACTGAAAAGGGAATACTAAAAATCAAGGAGTCTATTCTAGGTGCATTAATCATGTTATATTCAAGTACTTTTTTTTTTTTTTTTTTTTGAGACAGAGTCTCACTCTGTTGCCCAGGCTGGTGTGCAATGGTGTGATCTCAGCTTACTGCAACCTCTGCCTCCCAGATTCAAGTCATTCTCCTGCCTCAGCCTCCCTAGTAGCTGGGATTACAGGCGTCCACCACCACACCTGGCTAATTTTTGTATTTTTAGCCGAGATGGGGTTTCACCATGTTGGCCAGGCTGTTCTCCAACTCCTGACCTTAGGTGATCTGCCCGCCTTGGCCTCCCAAAGTGCTGGGATTACAGGCATGAGCCACCAAGCCCGGCCTCAAGTACTTTTAAAAATGTATATCCCAGTGGCATTTAGTTGAGAAGTAGAAATTCAGTTTGAAGTGGGCTCTTTTGGCTCCAGAACGTGAGGTCAAATGAACTTACACTTGGAATCCAGCTCCACTGTGTGACCCCGAGCAAGTTATTTAACCTCTCTAAGCCTCAATTTTCTCATTTGTAAGGCAAGAATAATGCCACCTACCATGTATAATTGTAAGGATTATGTGAGATAATGTAAACCAGACATAAGCCAGGATCTCACATCACCCACTGTCTGCACAGTTACATTAGGAGACAGTTCTAAAACCAAACATAATTTATAAAGTTTTCTAAGAGTTCTAGCGTCACTCAAATAACATAAAAAGGGGATCCAATGTACCATCCAGAGCAACGTTTCTTAAAATCTCTCTTCTTCTGCCCAATTCCCCTACTTCCGCCCACCATCTGCTCCAGAATCTCAACTCTAGAAAACTCTCCTCACCACTAGACTTGACAGATTTAGCAAAACCAAAATAAAATAAATCAAACAACAAAAAAGGATGCCCCCATTAAATTTAAATTTCGGCCTGGCACAGTGGCTCACGCCTGTAATCGCAGCACTTTGGGAAGCCGAGGTGGGTGGATCACAAGGTCAGGAGTTCGAGGCCAGCCTGGCCAACATGGTGAAACCCCATCTCTACTAAAAATACAAAAATTAGCTGGGTGCTATGGCGGGCACCTGCAATCCCAGCTACTTGGGAGGCTGAGGCAGAATTGTTTGAACCCAGGAGGCGGAAGCTGTAGTGAGCCGAGATGGTGCCATTGCACTCCCATCTGGGTGACAGAGCAAGACTCCATCTCAGAAAAAATAATAATAAAAATAAATACATTTAAATTTCAGTTACACAATGAATATTATTTTTTAGTATAAATATGTCCCATGCAATATTTGGGACATACTTACACTAAAAACTACATGCTCATACTAAACCATCCTTTGTTGTTTACCTGTACTTCAAATTTCACTGGTGTCCCACATTTTATCTGGCAACCCTACCCAATACCGGACCCACAAATTTTTGTTCTGCTTTTCATTCCTCCCCATCCCATATTTGTTAAGTACATCAACTTAGCTAAGTTTCTCTCACTTCATTTTTAAATTTTTACCTACACTTTGCTCACTATCAGCGTTCTCCATATTAGAGGAGACCTTCGGAGCTGCCCCAGTAAGAAGAAGCCTTCTGCTTCCCTCACCTTCTGCTATCCATTCCCCTGATGCTACGCCTTTTTAAAAAGCACGGTAGCCAGGAAAACCCTTAGAGGGCAAGAGAGAGGAAGAAACTAACTGGACAGAGACTAAATTTTTGTGAGTGTTAGGGAGTGAATGTTAGCTCTCACATCATAATAAATAAAGTATTCAGCACAGGGTCTGGTATAGCATAAGCACAGATACCTGCTTCTTACTTCTTCTCATCGGTGTTATCAGATGGACATCCCTTCCCACCCTCTCAGCCAAATCTGAGGCCTTATTCTTTATAGGACACCCCAAGGAGCTTAAAAGAGGCTGGGCCACTTCCTCACTCCCACAAGAACTGTGGTGGTTCCAACCCCTTTGGGTCTGAATCCATTGCAGCTCTCAGTTCCCCTTTGCTCCAGGACCTGTCCCAGTGCCCTTGCTAGGAAGCCCCAGGTAATCACAGCATCATGCTGTTCACAGGGTCACATGATCTGCTCTCCTCCCGACCCAGGAAGTTTGAGATTTCCAAAGGCCTCCCAGTGAGCCAGGAGGCCCCTTTGGGGACAGTGGCCTCGGTTCCCTTTAGAAGATGCTGCAGTGCCACTGCTGCTGAGCACAGTAATATTCCTCCATCCCGGGGCCACCTGAGGGAGTTAAATTCCCATTACAAAAACAAAGCCTACTGAACTGAAAGAGATGTTGGTCCCCAGCACTAGCAAGAGCCGAGCCTCATTCCCAAAGGGGTGCCAGGCCCATTAAAGCTTTTCACAGCTGATTGCTCACCTGCTCTTCATTTTCTACTTCACTCGGTGCACTAAACAGTGTCCTGGGGAGAAGGACCCAGCAGAACAAAGCGGTAAAGTTGAACATTTCCCCCTCAATCCTCTTTGAGGCAGACCCTCCAGGCTAACTTGATGAGGGAGATGTAGCTTCATTCCTTTCTCTTTTTTTCTTCTACAAATGGGAATCTAATGTAGGACAGATCAGACTCAAGGCTTCATCTCCCCTTGTAACTATCGAGGAGTGTCTCTACTGTTCTTCCTTCCTATAGCATTGCTCCTTCCCAAAAAGCATCAGACAAGAAAAAGAAACAAAGCCTTCAAAAAAGAGTCTTACACTTCCTGATTTCAATTCGTTTTAACAAATATAGCCTGCAAAGGACTAACCCATCTCAGGGGATTAAAAAAATAGGGTTAAGCCTGCCCCGCTCTCCAGGGGCTCACAGTTTTGTGATTCAGACATAAGCAGCATAAAAGCAGGCAGGTCCCATCAAGGCAGGCGAGCTGTGTGCAGGGCAGGAACAGGCCAGGGAGAAGAACTGGATTTAGAACCTCAAAAAGAGGAGCAGTGTTGGGGTATGTGGGGTTTGCTTTGTTGTTGTTGTTGTTTCATGCGTATGTGTATGTGTGTTTGCGTATGTGTTACTTTCCTTTTCTCTTTCTCCACTCTTTATCAACAAACCCAAACCCCACACCATCACCACCAACTACTGGGATGGCCAAACTTGGACTTCATAATCCTCCAAACCCCTCAACATTTGCCCCATGTCTGACTCGAGAAAGCAGACCACTTGACCTAGCTGGTCTGGCTTTTCCTATAGATCTTTCTGTCTATAAGAGGTGCAGCATGCAAATACGTATATATGTACACACACACATATATATATAAACTGAGCCCTTCCTTTTTTAAGCACTGGGAAAATGGCTCTGGAACACAGCCGCAAGCAAAACACCTAGTCTCCACGTTTATGGAGCTAAGCAGAGCAGTGGCTGAGCATAGAGTAGAACTGAGAATGCACACACTTTGGAGTTGAACAGAGCTGGGTTGTCTTACCAGCCAAGAGACCTTAGGCTAATTAAATTCTCTGTGACTCAGTTTGTTGATGCATAAAATGGGGACAGTAATGCCCACCTCATGGGCTTGTCATGAGGTTGAAATGAGATGTGCCTGGGTACTCAGTGTGTGTCAGCTCTATGACTAGTGTTAATGATGGTATTTTAGTATCACGCATTTTGGCACCTAATGATAATACTGATGGTATACTGTGTTTCGCTGTTTTCAAATTGTTTCACATGTGTCTGTTTTATTTCACCAACAGCTTCACAAGCCTCTTGAGGGCACAACAGCAAGAGGCATATCATATGTATTCAACAAATAGCTATCAAATTTGGGTTGCAGGAGACTGTGGAATATTTTCTGCAAAGCCACTAGGGTTTCTGTTTTAGGCAAGAGCAAAGGGGGTCAGAGAATTTCCACTGCTGAAATGTCAACTGCACGTTTGCTCAGTGAATAGGGCAGAGGGAAAGATAAAGTGAATTCCAGTTGGGCTGCGACAGTCTCCTGTGACAGATCGCCCACAGAGCAGAGGAGAACACAGCTGAATAAACCCGGGCATAGAGAGAAATGAATGTAGCCAGGGGGATGCTTGGCGGGATGAAGGATAGTAAGCCAGTGTGAGACTGGAAAGGAAACCTCATTACTGTCCAGAGAGAAACAGTGGCTGCTCTTCAGGTGGAATAGTGCTCAGGGAATTCCAGAACGTGGTTGCATGGGAATCAGATTGAACAGGTACCGGATGGCAACCACCGTCATTGAGGGTGAGGCAGCACCGATCAATATAGGCATAAATGAGCTGAAGGACGCCTCTCCTCGTTCCCCTTGGAGAGGTGCTGTGCTGAGGTCTCTGGAGAGAAACCTGTGTGATACTGAGCGATTAGAAAATGTTTCTTCTCCTGAGAGACCCCTCCAGGTGCCTGGCAGAAAGAAGATGGTCAATAAATATTTGGCAATGACTGTTTGAGTTCTGAGAATTAGAAATTCATTTATAAAGGGATTATCTAGACCAGTCCCTTTGCTTGACTAGTAGGGAAAACTAAACTCCAGGAAACTAGCTGGCGTAGTGGTTCACACCTGCAATCCCAGTGCTTTGGGAGGTCGAGGCAGGAGGATTGCTAGAGCTCAGGAGTTCGAGAACAGCCTGGGCAACATAGTGAGACTTCCATCTCTACAAATAACTTAAAACTTAGCCTGGCATGGTGGCACCTGCCTATAGTGCCATCTACTCGGGAGGCTGAGGTGAGGGGACCTCCTGAACCTGATAGGTCGCGGCCGCAGTGAGCTATTATCATGCCACTGCCCTGTAACCTGGGTGACAGAGTAAGACTCTGTCTCAAAAATAAATAAATAAAGTCCAGGGAAGTAAAGTGACTTGCCCAAGGTCATGCAGGCACTGAAGCTGAGAATTATAGCTGGGATTGTTCCAGCTTTAGTTCATTGCTCATGCTTTAGGTAAACCTATCTGCCATGAGCAGTATCTCTGTTACTAGTGGCTGGAGCCGCAGCTGTGCCTTGACCTTCCTTCAAGCTAAAATGACTTCAGCATGGTACTTTTCTTTTCCCAAATTCTCTTCCAATCTGGTTAACATGGTTGCTTTGGACTTGTATCTTCCCCTCTGATTCTAACCACACATCTTTAAAAGCTGGAGAACCCTTAATGATGAGCCAAGATACCCACCTCACAGAACAGAAGCCTCAGTCAAGATTAGCTCTCACCATATTATTATTACTATTGTCATTATCAATATTATTATTTGGTTTGTAACTACTGGCAAGGCCCAGGCAGTGACGCACTAGCTGCCACGCTGGTCCCCCATACCAGGCTCTTAAAGCAGGCCTGCCACTCTGCCCTTGCCAGACACCACGGACTCCCTGCCAGCCCCAAGAGCCAGGTACAGGAGGAAAATAAATGATTTGATTCTGGCCTCAAGCTGAGTCATAAAAACTCAGACAGGGGAGTGTGAAGGAAAGTGAGTAGAGAGGCAGCTTCGTGAGCAAACAGCTCAAGCAGAGGCTGTAGGAAAATCACTCCCTGCCCCTCCCGTCGACAGAGCCCTCTTGGAGGATCTTCAGAGCCCAGGGGGATCCTCAAGCTGGCATTTTATTGCTGACTTTTAAAAACTGCCCGTCATTGCCAAGCCTCTGCCTTGTATCTTTTAATTGTTTTAAAATTGTGTGCTCTGTGCCCTGAGGTGATTTTAACACCAAGGGCAGCACTTTATAAAATAAATACATTAGGAGCTGTAGTTGCTTCCCTACAGGTGGTAGATGGAGCAAGTGGGGTGGGGGCAGGGAACCACAGAGGGACACCTCCTGAGGATTTGGGGGTGAAGGCTCAAACTCTTGCTGGGACTTTACTTTCCTGTTGCCCCTTTAATACCACTCTGAGCTTCTGAGCACCAGCAGGAGGCAAAACATTGGAAGAGAGGGGGTTGCATGAGTCATGTGGAAACATCTGGGGACTTTGCTGCTGTCTAGGCCAGTTAGGCAGAGCCAGCTTGAGAAGGCAGAGGACCTGAAGGGACTGTGTCCTTTGTGGAGTTTTAGAGACACATGCCCCTTAATCAGGAGGGGAGAAGTATCATTAAAAAAGAAAAATCTAGAACCACATCTTCCCAGCCCCAACTGAAAGACCAAAAGGCCAACCAGGAGTTGTTGACAGTGTCAGTATATTTATTGCTAAGGTACAGTTCACAAACTCTTCCAAAAAAACTAGAAGAGGGGGAAATACTTCCAAGCTCTTTTTATGAGGCCGGCATTACCCTGATATCAAAGCCAGACAAGGACATAACAAGAAAAGAAAATTACAGGCCAATATCCTTAATGAACATAGATGCAAAAACCCTTAACAGAACACTAGCAGCTAGGCACGGTGCCTCACACCTGTAATCTCAGCACTTTGGGAGGTTGTGGCAGGTGGATCACTTGAGGTCAGGAGTTTGAGACCAGCCAGGCCAACATGGCAAAATCCCATCTCTACCAAAAATAAAAAAATTAGCCAGGTGTGGTGGTAGGCGCCTGTAATCCCAGCTACTCAGGACGCTGAAGCAGGAGAATCGCACGAACCTGAGAGGCAGAGGTTGCAGTGAGCTGAGATCGTACCACCACACTCCAGCCTAGGCCAAAAAGCGAGACTCCATCTCAAAAAACAAAACAAAACAAAACACACACACACACACACACACACACACACACACACACACACACAAACACTAGTAAACCAAATTCAACAACACATTAAAAGAATCACTCACCACGATCAAGTGGGATTTATCCCTGGGATGCAAGATAGTTCAACATACACAAATCAATAAATGTGATACATCGCATTAACAGAATGAAGGATAAAAACCATTTGATCATCTCAATAGGTGTGGAAAACATATTTGACAAAATTCAACATCCTTTCATGATGAAAACTCTCAATAAACTAGGTATAGAAGGAATGAACCTCAACACAATATACATTAAACCCATAGCTATCATTATACTCAACAGTGAAAAATTGAAAGCCTTTCCTGTAAGATCTGGAACAAGACAAAGATGTGTACTCTTGCCACTTCTATTCAACTGTAGGGGAGTGAAAAACCTCCACCCTTCTAAGTTCCTTGGCTAGGCTACAAATTAAATGGACATAAGACAGATTGACAGGAGAAAAACCACATTTAATGATGGGCATATGCAAAGGTATCCCACAGAATAAGAGACTTGAAGAAGGGTCAGACGATTGAAGTCTATATAGCATCCTAAGCTACAGAAAGGAATAGGAGCTCGAGCTTCTCAGGGGAGGTGGGGACACAAGTTACGATAGAGTGAAGGGAGGAAATTTGTGGTGAACAAAGGCTGTCTTATCCGGATAAACAGTCTCGGCTAATAAAAGTTGTCTGGAGCAGCCCTCAGAAGAAGAGGTAACAATCTCTGGGTTGGTGTTAACCTCCAGTCTCACCTCCTGTGAACCAAGTTAATCCCTGATTGATAAGATTTCTAGGGAGGGGATTCATAACAATTGAGTTCCTTTTAGAGGATCCATCTTTAGGCAGATAAGGGGGCTCAGAGAAAGCATCTGCTGTTTCCTAAGTGCCCTCAGTGCCAAGTCACCAGTGCACCACAGAGGCATATTTTAGGGCAGCATTTCCTGAACGCCTTCACAGCTTAGTATTAGAAGTCCTTGCCAGAGCAATTAGGCAAGAAAAAATAAAAGACACCAAATCATTTCCAAAGGAAGAAGCTAAATTGTTACTGTTTGCTGATGACATGATCTTATATATAGAAAACCTTAACTATTCTACCCCAAAACTGTTAGAATACATGAATAAAGTCACATGATACAAAATCAACACACAAAAATCAATAGTGTTTCTATTTATTATTCAGTTTATTGTTAGACCTGCACTAACAATAAACTGAAAAAGAAGAGAACAATCCCATTTACCATGGCTACAGCCTGGTGATAAAGACAGCCGAGAGGAATTCTTTGGGGTCAGATCTGGATTCCAATCCCCCCTGAGCCACTTACTCATTGTGTCACTTAGGGCAAGTGGCTTCATTTTTCTGCATTTTGGTTATTTCATCTTACTTCATTAAATGGTAGCGACAGTAATAATGCCTTCTTTGTATGAATATTGGGAAAAGCGAAAGGAGATCCATTAAAGTGTTTACTTAACCCAATGCTGGGCACAGACAAACAGTAGATATTAGTTATTGTTGTTGTTATTGTGCATTTAGTGTGCTGTATTAGTTGATCTTGTGAAAAGAGCAGAAATAGTCTCTGTCACTGAGGCATATGTTCCCAAAATCCCACTCTGCCTTCTCTGTGCTGACTCAAATCTGATTTAGCTCCAGAAGCTTCTCTGTGTAGTGGAAAGAGCTTGGATTTGTGCCCCAGCTCCATTGATCCCCAGCTCTGCACACATCATCTAACTTCTCTGAGCTTCAGTTTCCTCTTCTACAAGATGGAGATGATAATAGAGACTCTGCTGACTTTGTAAGGTTGTGGTGAGGCTCCAATGTGACTATGTGTGAATTTTCTTCAAAAGCTGTAAAGTCATTATAAAGCAAAAGTAAAACCCAACCTTACAGGCTTCACTCAAGTCCCACCTTCTCCTACCTTTCTGTGAGAGAAATCCAACTCAAACTGCTTAAGAAGGGGGGAAATGGATTTTCTTAGCTCATGCAACTAAACGATCCAGGAGTAAATTCTGGAGTGGCTGGAGCCGGGTTCTCAAAAGATAACATTTAGGCCGGGCACGGTGGCTCATGCCTGTAATCCCAGCACTCTGGGAGGCTGAGGCGGGTGGATCACGAGGTCAGGAGGTCAAGACCATCCCGGCTAACATGGTGAAACCCCGTCTCTACTAAAAATAAAAAAATTAGCCGGGCACGGTGGCACGCACCTGTAGTCCCAGCTACTCAGGAGGCTGAGGCAGGAGAATGGCGTGAACCCAGGAGGCAGAGTTTGCAGTGAGCCAAGATGACACCACTGCACTCCAGCCTGGGTGACAGAGGGAGACTCTATCTCAAAAAAAAAAAAAAAAAAAAGACATTTAAAAATCTGATTCTCTTTCTCTCAGCTCTGCTTTCCTTTGTGTTTCCTTTGTGTCCTTCTGAAGACACCAAATCCTTAGAAGTCATCCCTTTGTGCTTCCCTGTCCCCATCTTTGCCATGTCGTAGGTTAAGCCTGCTCAGACTTTAACCTATGAAGCAGGCTTAACCTATAAAGTGGCAAAGATGGCCACAAGCACCCCTGGGCTTGCAAACTACCAGCTTAGCAATCCAGATAGAAACAGTCCACCATTCTCTCAACAGCTCCAGCAAGAGTCCCAGAAGTGAGTCTCCATGGCCTGACTTGGGTCATGTGCCTGTCTGTGGCCCTTTCTCCCAAGGCCAGGAGATTGGAATATGCCAGTTGGCCAAGCCTGAGTCACATTCCCACTGTCTGGAGCCAGATGATGACTCATTCCAGCTCATTCCAGCTGTAACCACATGAACAGAATGAGGGGAGGTGGTTCCCCAAAAGGAAAGCAAAGTGATGTTTCCAACGGAAGGGAAAAGGAGATACTGGACAACAGATTTTCACTGTACACAGATTTGACTATTGTATTTTCTGGTAGGATGTAGGGAGAAGAAGTGAGAGCCAGAAAAAAAAAGTCCCAGAGAGCAATGAGACATTCACTTGATGCTCTGTAGTTGAATCAACACTTTCCATCCCTGGAACATTCTGCCTAGTAATATGGCTTCAAGAGAAAGGGTCCTGGGCCATTTTAGGAAGGGAGCCCTGCACTTGCTGAGAAACACAACCGTGAATGATAAAGGGAACGAGAACCCTATTTCCTGACTCATTAAAGCAAGAGAGTGCTTAATAAATACTACTTGGTGATAAAGTTCTGACAAGGCCACTCATCTAATAACCACAGTTCTGACTCTGATTCCTATTCTGCTTAAGAATCTACACGAGCCCAGACTTCAGCTGCCATTAACAGAGGTCATGTCATTGGCAGGCTGCCTGTCACAGATTCTGTGCACAGGAGAGCAAATAGCAAATGGGGGCCTCCAGACACCACAGGTGTTTCTGAGTCACAACGCTTCAGCCTCATTCCCCTTCCCTGGAGAAGACTTCCTCCATCCCATCACTACTTCTACCTCCTAAATAGCACTTTTCTCACCATTTCATATTACAAAAGCCTGTTACGACATGCTTATTTCAGGAAACGCAAATAAGAGCATGCAGAGTCCCCATATCCTTCTCTACCTTATTGCAAATCATCATATCCTCTTCTAGGCATATTAGAATACTGTATATAAGACTTTTAAAAGTGGGATAACGCTGTTCCATAACATATATTGGGAATATGTTGCAGGAAGTCAGGGACCCCAGAGGGACCGGCTGAAGCCATGGCAGAAGAACGTGGATTGTGAAGATTTCATGGACAGTTATTAGTTCCCCAAATTAATACTTTTATAATTTCTTATGCCTGTCTTTACTGCAATCTCTAAACATAAGTTGTGAAGATTTCACGGACACTTATCACTTCCCCAATCAATACCCTTGTGATTTCCTATGCCTGTCCTTACTTTAATCTCTTAATCCTGTCAGCTGAAGAAGATGTATGTTGCCTCAGGACCATGTGATAATTGCATTAACTGCACAAATTGTAGAGCATGTGTGTTTAAACAATATGAAATCTGGGCACCTTGAAAAAAGAACAGGATAACAACAATTGTTCAGGGAATAAGAAAGATAAACTTTAACTCTGACCGCCAGTGAGCCGGGCAGAACAGAGCCATATTTCTCTTCTTTCAAAAGCAAATGGGAGAAATATCGCTGAATTCTTTTTCTCAACAAGGAACATCCCTGGGAAAGAGAATACGTGCCTGGGGGTATAGGCCTATAGATGGGCCCCCTAGGTGTGCCCGTCTTCTATGGTTGAGGCTGTAGGGGTGAAATAGACCCCAGTCTCCCATAGCGCTCCCAGGCTTATTAGGAAGAAGAAATTCCCGCCTAATAAATTTTAGTCAGACCGGTTGCTCTCAAAACTCTGTCTCCTGATAAGATGTTATCAATAACAATGATGCCCAAAACTTCATTAGCAATTTTAATTTTGCCCCCGTCCTGTGGTCCTGTGGTCCTGTGGTCCTGTGATCTCGCCCTGCCTCCACTTGCCTTGTGATATTCTATTACCTTGTGAAGTACTTGATGTCTGTGACCCACACCTATTTGCACACTCCCACCCCTTTTGAAAATCCCTAATAAAAACTTTCTGGTTTTTGTGGCTTGTGGGGCCTCACAGAACCTACCAACATGTGATGTCTCCCCCGGATGCCCAGCTTTAAAATTTCTCTCTTTTGTACTTTGTCCCTTTATTTCTCAAGGCGGCCGACGCTTAGGGAAAATAGAAAAGAACCTACATGACTATCGGGGCAGGTTCCCTTATAGGAATCTCTCTCAGTGCCCATAGATACCCTTCTGTAGCATTAAATTTAAGAGATTCAAGTTGGTGGTTTTTTTAGTGGATGTACTATAAATTATTTATCCTTTTTCCTACTATCAGGTAGCTACATTGTTTACACATGTTACTATTATGATATTCTGTGGACTGTTTTAAAAATAAGATAAATGAATGGGGTTACAGTAGGGAGGTATAATGGCCAGTGTGGGAAAGACACAGCTGCCAGGTGTGATGGCTCATGCCTGTAATCCTAGCACTTTGGGAGGCCGAGGTGGGTAGATCACTCGAGCCCAGGAGTTTGAGACCATCCTGGGCAACATGGCGAAACCCCGTCTCTACAAAAAATACAAAAATTCCCCAGGCATGGTGGCACACATCTGTGGTTCCAGCTACTAGGGAGGCTGACACAGAGGATGGCTCGAGCCCAGGAGGTTGAGGCTGCAGTGAGCCAAGATTACCCCACTGCATTCCAGCCTGTGGCACAGAGTGGGACCCTGTCTCAAAACAAAACCAAAAATTAAATAAATAAAATAAAAAAGAAAAATGCAACACACTACAGAAAAGCGGTATGAGGGAAAATAGTTGCTTTCAGAAAAATATCTCCGTCTAATATCATGTAGACCACACCTGGAATTTGGGGATTTTTCTGGGCTCTGCTCTCAGCTCAGTAAGGTTTTTGCTATTTGAATGACTATAAAGAAGCTTTATCCATCTGGATCCTGTTGTTGCTGTATAATGGGGGTGGGTGGGTTGGTCACTAATTCCATCAACTTTGATTCTATATGTTTCTGTTATACTAGTCAACAAATTGCCCCAAAACGTACTGGCTTAAACCAATCATCATATTTGCTTATGTTTCTCTGAGTCAGCAATTTGAATAGGGCTTTGTTGGGTGGTTATTCTGCTCCTCATGCCACTGGCTGAGGTCATTTACTAGGCTTCATTTACCTAGTGGCTAGACAGAAAGGTCTAAGAAAATTTCACTCACGTGTCTGGCACCTCAGCACTTCTCCACTTGGCCCCTCTCTCCACATGGTAAGGTTGAGCTTCCTCATGATATAGAAGTTTCAAGGTAACCAGATTTCTTACATGGCAACTGCTCCCAAGTGGGACAAAATTGGAAGCTACAGATACCTTAGGGCCCAGCCTTAGAAGTTATACAGTGTTACTGCAGCCTCAACCTCCTGAGCTCAAGCAATCCTCCTGCCTCAGCTTCCCAAGTAGCTGGGATTATAGGCATGTGCCACCATGCCCAGTTAATTTTTAAAATTTGTTTGTAGAGACAAGGTTTCGCCACATTAGCCAGGCTGGTCTCAAACTCCTAGGCTCAAGTGATCCACCTGCCTTGGCCTCCCAAAGTGCTGGGATTACAGATGTGAGCCACTGCGTTTGGCCTCCAGTGTATTCTATTTGTCAAAACCAGTGTCAGAGTTGGTCTGTTTCAAAGAAATAGAAAATAGACCACACTTCTTGATAGTAAGAGAGGCAGGCTGGGCGCAGTGGCTCACGCTTGTAATCCCAGCACTTTGGGAGGCCGAGGCGGGCGGATCATGAGGTTAGGAGATCGAGACCATGGTGAAACCCCGTCTCTACTAAAAATACAAAAAATTAGCCGGGCGTGGTGGCAGGCGCCTGTAGTCCCAGCTACTTGGAGAGGCTGAGGCAGGAGAATGGCGTGGACCCGGGAGGCAGAGCTTGCAGTGAGCCGAGATTGCGCCACTGCACTCCAGCCTGGGTGACAGAGTGAGACTCCGTCTCAAAAAAAAAAAAAAAATAGTAAGAGAGGCAAAGAATTTTAAACCTTCTTTAACTCACTACAGTGAATGTGATGAATACAATAGAATTATAGTGTTCTCCTATAATCAAGATACATAGAATATAATGGTGCCATAAAATACTATGTCCTAAGTATGCACTCAATCGACTAGAAGAGAGATTTAAGCTCATTTATAGTCAATAATTTTGCCCAAGTTCTGAGCATACACCAAAATAAACCATTGCCAAGATGGTATGTGGAAAATAGAATCCCTGGCAGAACTCACCCCTACAAGACAACAGTGACACCTATCCCAACCCACAGCCACCACCCACAATACTGGAGAAAGGCTCTGGGTCTTGGACATCTCAGCTCAACTCCTCCCTCTGTCATGGAGCTTCTTATAGACTTCCCACTCCTTAAATATAGTAATTCTTTCACAAGTCTGTTATAGGAGTTTTGAGATCTTTGTGAGAACATTTCTGCTAAAATTATAAATATTGGCTCTGAAACTGTTAATGTGCTTCCTCAGACTGGAAAAAGAAAAGAAGGGATAGGTTGTCCTATGAAAATGGTGCATTTTCCATCTAAGAGTTAATGCTATCTTGCCATATGGAAACCTTGAAAAAAACACTAAAATCCCTCCCACAGCATTAGGCCCTAGAAGTCTGAGTGAATCAGCCCAGATGAAGGAGCCCTTCTTGGCTATCCCCATTTCAGTTATTGTGATGATGCAGGGAATTTCTTCATCATGCACACTTCCGTCTTAGAGCTAGTTTTCTTTTTTTTTTTTTGAGACAGAGTCTCGCTCTCTCACCCAGGCTGGAGTGCAGTGGCATGCTCTCAGCTCACTGCAAGCTCCACCTCCCAGGTTCACACCATTCTCCTGCCTCAGCCTCCCGAGTAGCTGAAACTACAGGCGCCTGCCACCATGCCCAGCTAATTTTGTTTTTGTATTTTCAGTAGAGACAGAATTTCACCATGTTAGCCAGGATGCTCTCGATCTCCTGACATCATGATCCACCTGCCTCAGCCTCCCAAAGTGCTGGGATTACAGGCATGAGCCACCGCACCTGGCCAGAGCTAGTTTTATTTTTTACAGGGTTATCCAAGCACTGAGTATGGTCTACATTTAATATCTAGTTATTAGTTGACTGATTCCCACTTGATTGCCAAAGATGCTGCTATTTTGTACATAGTATCCCTGGAGGAAAGCCATTTGGAGGTTAATATGTGGGCAAATGGGCCACATGAGGAGCAGAAAGTTGGATCCTCTGTAATCAATACACAACCTTGGCCCCAGCCATGGGGTCCACCTTCTCCACAGGAATGAACAGCATGTGGCTTTTAAAAGGGCTTAGCCAAGCTCAGTGGCTCATCTGTAATCCCAGCACTTTGGGAGGCCAAGATGGGAGGATCACTTGAGGCCAGGAGTTCGAGACTAGCCTGGGCAACATAATGAGACTCCATCTCTACAAGAAAATAAATAAATAAATATTAGCCAGGTGTGGTGGTGTGCACCTATAGTCCTAACTACTTGGGAGGCTGAGGTGGGAGGATCACTTGAGCCCAGGAGGTCAAAGCTGCAGTAAGCCGTGATCACACCACTGCATTCCAGCCCGGACAACAGAGCAAGACTTGGTCGCTACGCAGAAGACGGGTGATTTCCGCATTTCTGTTTGAGGTACCGGTTTCATCTCACTAGGGAGTGCCTAACAGTGGGTGCAGGACAGTCGGTGAAGCGCACTGTGCACGAGCCAAAGCAGGGCAAGGCATTGCCTCACTCGGGAAGTGCAAGGGGTCAGGGAGTTCCCTTTCCTAGTCAAAGAAAGGGGTAACAGACGGCACCTGGAAAATCGGGTCAGTCCCACCCTAATACTGCGCTTTTCCAACGGGCCTGGAAAACGGCACACTAGGAGATTGTGTCCCGCACCTGGCTCGGAGGGTCCTATGCCCACAGAGTCTTGCTGATTGCTAGCACAGCAGTCTGAGATCAAACTGCAAGGTGGCAGCGAGGCTGGGGGAGGGGCACCTGCCATTGCCCAGGCTTGCTTAGGTAAACAAAGCAGCCAGGAAGCTCGAACTGGGTGGAGCCCACCACAGCTCAAGGAGGCCTGCCTGCCTCTGTAGGCTCCACCTCTGGGGGCAGGGCACAGACAAACAAAAATTCAGCAGGAACCTCTGCAGACTTAAATATCCCTGCCTGACTGACAGCTTTGAAGAGAGTAGTGGTTCTCCCAGCACGCAGCTGGAGATCTGAGAATGGACAGACTGCCTCTTAAAGTGGGTCCCTCACCCCAGAGCAGCCTAACTGGGAGGCATCCCCCAGTAGGGACAGACTGACACCTCACTCAGCCAGGTACTCCTCTGAGACAAAACTTCCAGAGGAACTATCAGACAGCTGAATTTGTGGTCTCATGAAAATCCGCTGTTCTGCAGCCACCGCTGCTGACATCCAGCCAAACAGGATCTGGAGTGGACCTCTAGTAAACTCCAACAGACCTGCAGCTGAGGGTCCTGTCTGGTAGAAGGAAAACTAACAAACAGAAAGGACATCCACACCAAAAACCCATCTGTACATCACCATTATCAAAGACCAAAAGTAGATAAAATCACAAAGATGGGGAAAAAACAGAGCAGAAAAACTGGAAACTCTAAAAAGCAGAGCACCTCTCCTCCTCCAAAGGAACGCAGTTCCTCATCAGCAACGGAACAAAGCTGGATGGAGGATGACTTTGACGAGTTGAGAGAAGAAGGCTTCAGACGATCAAACTACTCCGAGCTACGGGAGGAAATTCAAAACAATAGCAAAGAAGTTAAAAACTTTGAAAAAAAATTAGACGAATGGATAACTAGAATAACCAATGGAGAGAAGGGCTTAAAGGAGCTGATGGAGCTGAAAGCCAAGTGTCGAGAACTACGCAAAGATTGCAGAAGCCTCGGTAGCAGATGCGATCAACTGGAAGAAAGGGTATCGCTGATGGAAGATGAAATGAATGAAATGAAGCAAGAAGGGAAGTTTAGAGAAAAAAGAATAAAAAGAAATGAACAAAGCCTCCAAGAAATTTGGGACTATGTGAAAAGACCAAACCTACGTCTGATTGGTGTACCTGAAAATGACGGGGAGAATGGAACCAAGTTGGAAAACACTCTGCAAGATATTATCCAGGAGAACTTCCCCAATCTAGCAAGGCAGGCCAACATTCAGATTCAGGAAATACAGAGAACACCACAAAGATACTCCTCGAGAAGAGCAACTCCAAGTCACATAATTGTCAGATTCACCAAAGTTGAAATGAAGGAAAAAATGTTAAGGGCAGCCAGAGAGAAAGGTCGGGTTACCCACAAAGGGAAGCCCATCAGACTAACAGCTGATCTCTCGGCAGAAACTCTACAAGCCAGAAGAGAGTGGGGGTGGGGGCTGATATTCAACATTCTTAAAGAAAGGAGTTTTCAACCCAGAATTTCATATCCAGCCAAACTAAGCTTCATAAGTGAAGGAGAAATAAAATACTTTACAAGCAATGCTGAGTGATTTTGTCACCACCAGGCCTGCCCTAAAAGAGCTCCTGAAGGAAGCACTAAACATGGAAAGGAACAACTGGTACCAGCCCCTGCAAAAACATGCCAAATTGTAAAGACCATCGAAGCTAGGAAGAAACCGCATCAACTAACGAGCAAAATAACCAACTAACATCATAATGACAGGATCAGATTCACACATAACAATATTAACTTTAAATGTAAATGGGCTAAATACTCCAATTAAAAGACGCAGACTGGCAAACTGGATAAGGAGTCAGGACCTATCAGTGTGCTGTATTCAGGAAACCCATCTCATGTGCAGAGACACACATAGACTCAAAATAAAGGGATGGAGGAAGATCTATCAAGCAAATGGAAAACAAAAAAAGGCAGGGGTTGCAATCCTAGTCTCTGATAAAATAGACTTTAAACCAACAAAGATCAAAAGAGACAAAGAAGGCCATTACATATGGTAAAGGGATCAATTAAACAAGAAGAGCTAACTATCCTAAATATATATGCACCCAACACAGGAGCACCCAGATTCATAAAGCAAGTCCTGAGTGACCTACAAAGGGACTTAAACTCCCACACAATAATAATGGGAGATTTTAACACCTCACTGTCAACATCAGACAGATCAATGAGACAGAAAGTTAACAAGGATATCCAGGAATTGAACTCAGCTCTGCACAAAGTGGACCTAATAGACATCTACAGAACTCTCCACCCCAAATCAACAGAATATACATTTTTTTCAGCACCACACCACACCTATTCCAAAATTGACCACATAGTTGGAAGTAAAGCTCTCCTCAGCAAATGTAAAAGAACAGAAATTATAACAAACTGTCTCTCAGACCACAGTGCAATCAAACTAGAACTCAGGATTAAGAAACTCACTCAAAACTGCTTAACTACATGGAAACTGAACAACCCGCTCCTGAATGACTACTGGGAACATAATGAAATTAAGGCAGAAATAAAGATGTTCTTTGAAACCAACGAGAACAAAGACACAACATACCAGAATCTCTGGGACACATTCAAAGCGGTGTGTAGAGGGAAATTTATAGCACTAAATGCCCACAAGAGAAAGCAGGAAAGATCCAAAATTGGCACCCTAACATCACAATTAAAAGAAATAGAAAAGCAAGAGCAAACACATTCAAAAGCTAGCAGAAGGCTAGAAATAACTAAAATCAGAGCAGAACTGGGAGACAGAGACACAAAAAACCCTTCAAAAAAATCAATGAATCCAGGAGCTGGTTTTTGGAAAAGATCAACAAAATTGATAGATCGCTAGCAAGACTAATAAAGAAGAAAAGAGAGAAGAATCAAATAGATGCAATAAAAAATGAAAAAGGGGATATCACCACCAATCCCACAGAAATATAATCTACCATCAGAGAATACTACAAACACCTCTATGCAAACAAACCAGAAAATCTAGAAGAAATGGATAAATTCCTCGACAAATACACCCTCCCAAGACTAAACCAGGAAGAAGTCGAATCTCTGAATAGACCAATAACAGGTTCTGAAGTTGTGGCAATAATCAATAGCTTACCAACCAAAAAGAGTCCAGGACCTGACGGATTCACAGCCGAATTCTACCAGAAGTACAAGGAGGAACTGGTACCATTCCTTCTGAAACTATTCCAATCGATAGAAAAAGAGGGAATCCTCCCTAACACATTTTATGAAGCCAGCATCGTCCTGATACCAATGCCTGGCAGAGACATAACCAAAAAAGAGAATTTCAGACCAATATCCTTGATGAACATTGATGCAAAAATCCTCAATAAAATACTGGCAAACTGAATCCAGCAGCACATCAAAAAGCTTATACACCATGATCAAGTGGGCTTCATCCCTGGGATGCAAGGCTGCTTCAACATACGCAAATCAATAAATGTAAGCCAGCATATAAACAGAACCGAAGACAAAAACCACATGATTATCTCAATAGATGCAGAAAAGGCCTTTGACAAAATTCAAAAACGCTTCATGCTAAAAACTCTCAATAAATTAGGTATTGATGGGATGTATCTCAAAATAATAAGAGCTATCTATGACAAACCCACAGCCAATATCATACTGAATGGGCAAAAACTGGAAGCATTCCCTCTGAAAACTGGCACAAGACAGGGATGCCCTCTCTCACCACTCCTATTCAACATAGTGCTGGAAGTTCTGGCCAGAGCAATCAGGCAGGAGAAGGAAATAAAGGGTATTCAATTAGGAAAAGAGGAAGTCAAATTGTCCCTGTTTGCAGATGACATGATTGTATATCTAGAAAACCCCATTGTCTCAGCCCAAAATCTCCTTAAGCTGATTAGCAACTTCAGCAAAGTCTCAGGATACAAAATCAATGTATAAAAATCACAAGCATTCTTGTACACCAATCACAGACAAACAGAGAGCCAAATCATGAGTGAACTCCCATTCACAATTGCTTCAAAGAGAATAAAATACCTAGGAATCCAACTTACAAGGGATGTGAAGGACCTCTTCAAGGAGAACTACAAACCACTGCTCAATGAAATCAAAGAGGATACAAACAAATGGAAGAACATTCCATGCTCATGGGTTGGAAGAATCAATATCGTGAAAATGGCCATACTGCCCAAGGTCATTTATAGATTCAATACCATCCCCATCAAGCTACCAATGACTTTCTTCACAGAATTGGCAAAAACGACTTTAAAGTTCATATGGAACCAAAAAAGAGCCCACATCACCAAGTCAATCCTAAGCCAAAAGAACAAAGCTGGAGGCATCACGCTACCTGACTTCAAACTATACTACAAGGCTACAGTAACCAAAACAGCATGGTACTGGTACCACAACAGAGACATAGATCAATGGAACAGAACAGAGTCCTCAGAAATGATGCCGCATATCTACAACTATCTGATCTTTGACAAACCTGACAAAAACAAGAAATGGGGAAAGGATTCCCTATTTAATAAATGGTGCTGGGAAAACTGGCTAGCCATATGTAGAAAGCTGAAACTGGATCCCTTCCTTATACCTTATACAAAAATTAATTCAAGATGGATTAAAGACTTACATGTTAGACCTAAAACCATTAAAATCCTACAAGAAAACCTAGGCAATACCATTCAGGACATAGGCATGGGCAAGGACTTCATGTCTAAAACACCAAAAGCAATGGCAACAAAAGCCAAAATTGACAAATGGGATCTAATGAAACTAAAGAGCTTCTGCACAGCAAAAGAAACTACCATCAGAGTGAACAGGCAACCTACAGAATGGGAGAAAATTTTTGCAACCTACTCATCTGACAAAGGGCTAATATCCAGAATCTACAATGAACTCAAACAAATTGACAAGAAAAAAACAAACAACCCCATCAAAAAGTGGGCAAAGGACATGAACAGACACTTCTCAAAAGAAGACATTTATGTAGCCAAAAAACACATGAAAAAATGCTCATCATCACTGGCCATCAGAGAAATGCAAATCAAAACCACAGTGAGATACCATCTCACACCAGTTAGAATGGCCATCATTAAAAAGTCAGGAAACAACAGGTGCTGGAGAGGATATGGAGAAATAGGAACACTTTTACACTGTTGGTGGGACTGTAAACTAGTTCAACCATTGTGGAAGTCAGTGTGGCGATTCCTCAGGGATCTCGAACTAGAAATACCATTTGACCCAGCCATCCCATTACTGGGTATATACCCAAAGGACTATAAATCATGCTGCTATAAAGACACATGCACACGTATGTTTATTGCGGCACTATTCACAATAGCAAAGACTTGGAACCAACCCACATGTCCAACAACGATAGACTGGATTAAGAAAATGTGGCACATATACACCATGGAATACTATGCAGCCATAAAAAATGATGAGTTCATGTCCTTTGTAGGGACATGGATGAAACTGGAAACCATCATTCTCAGTAAACTATCGCAAGGACAAAAAACCAAACACCGCATGTTCTCACTCATAGGTGGGAATTGAACAATGAGAACTCATGGACACAGGAGGGGGAACATCACACTCCAGGGACTGTTGTGGGGTGGGGGGAGGGGGGAGGGACAGCATTAGGAGATATACCTAATGCTAAATGACGAGTTAATGGGTGCAGCAAAACAACATGGCACATGGATACATATGTAACAAACCTGCACATTGTGCACATGTACCCTAAAACCTAAAGTATAAAAATAAAAAATAAAAAATTTTAAAAAAAAGAACTAATCTGCAAAAAAAAAAAAAAAAAAAAAAAAAAGACTTGGTCGCTAAATAAATAAATAAAATTTAAAAAATAAAAGGGCTTAGACTTAGTGTCTTGGAGTGAAAATGAACTCCAAGCTGATCAGATAAGGGCTGACCAGCTCTTTTTTAAATTTTAATTTTAGTTATTTATTTTTTATCTCCCTTTCCTGGTACTTTCATGACTGGCTCTTAAATATTTAAATTTTATTTTTCACAGGCTAGCCTGAAGCTCTATGCCTATTTGATTTATATAACTCATATCTGGTTGATGTTGGTGGATTGAAACAAGTATCTTTTCACAACTGAAAATGACTCTATCTTTTTTCTTCTCCATGTTTCCCTCCAAGCAAAAGCCAGTGTTCTAAAAAGCTAAGAGTCAGACAGATAGACGCCCACTTCCAAGAGAGGGTGAGTTCTACCTTGCCCATCCCCTAGTCTTCACTTTGATTGTCCCTAGAACCACTGGGAAGAAATCAAGACATTATTTCATTCCATTGGGACCATTTAAAAATAGCAGAACCACTTTCTGCTTTGCTGCAGCTCACGATAGTGAGATGAGTGAATTAAAGTGAATGGCTATTAAAGAAAGTAGGGGAATGAATTTTAATGCAGCATCTGGCAAACCTGCCTTTGGAGTCTTTTCATGCCATGACCGTTGTGCAGGCATTAGGGTAAGTGCTTTGGGACTTGTACACCAGGTTCTTGGACCTGGATACAAGGTTCTAAACAAGCCAGACCAAATGTAGGGGGAGGAGGCATTAGACCTCACAAGGCTGCCCTCACCCCACCCTGCCAAGGTCTAAACCCAAAGTTAGCGGGCTCTGCATACTGAACCTTGCTCTCTGGCCCCAGGGAAGAACATCCCCCTGCTGTGGAGAGATGTCTGTCCCAGAGAGAAAATGGCCCCTTCACCTGGTTCCAGAGTATTCCAAGGGACTCTGGGACAGAAGAGGAAAGAGAGAGGAGTGTGTGAGAAAGAGAGCAGGGGAGGGGGAGACAGTGAGAGCGGGCCAGCATGCAGACTAGGAACTTGGTCTTGTTTCTCACATGCTCTCAGCTCTCTGAGCTGGGTCAGTGCATCCCGCCGAGACCACGCCTTCCTGTCCACAGAAACCTGAAAAGAATCACCAAGGGGCTTCTGACTTCATTGACTGGCCTTATTCGGCATTGTAACAACTGACTTTATCCCAGCTTTATGGTTGGCCTCTGTGACATCCTGAGGGAGTAGTCGCACTATATATACACACACACGCTCACAACTCACACACACACATCACACACTCACACAATTCACACACAATTCACACACACAACACACACACATCACACACAACTCAGACATCACACACAAATTCACACACTCACAACTCACATCACACACAAATTCACACACACTCTCACACACACACACCCCACACACATTCACGCACACCCTCACACCCCCACACACTCAGCACACACACACATTTACACACACCCCACACACTCACACATCACACAATTCACACTCTCACATAACACACTCTCACATCCACACACCCCACACACACACTCACACATTCACACACACTCACCCCCCCCACACACACACTCACACACACCCCTTCCTCACATTCCCCCATTCGGCAGAATTCTGCTTTGTAAAGGGAGCTGCGAGGATGGAAATACTAAGGCATACCATCAGAGCGAGGGAAAGAAAAGACTGGGAAGAAAATTCACTGAAACAGATTTTTGAGTCTGCAGATGGGGAATTTTTTCTTTTGAAATCATTTCAGACTTACAGAAAAGCACAAAGTACTTTTCACAGAAAAATACAAAAGTACAGACAATTCCTGTGTTCTTTTTACCCTGTCTGCTTCTGATTTTCCCTCCCTATGTGGACTGTTTTCTGAACCATTTGAGAGTAAGGTGCAGATAAGATCCCCCTTTATTCCTAAATACTTGAGTGTATATTTCCTAAAAAATATGAATATTCTCTTTCATAACTCAAATACATTATCTAACTCAGGAAATTAATATTGATACACTATTATCTAAACTATACATCTTTCTGATGTAAAATTTCACCAGTTATTCTAATAATGTTCTTTATAAGAGCAAAATAATGTTCTTTATAAAGAGAAAAAAATGTTGTAATCCAACATCCATTCCAACCTCTTACCAACATCATGACTTTTTTTTGAGATGGAGTCTCGCTCCGTCATCCAGGCTGGAGTGCAGTGGTGCGATCTCGGCTCACTGCAAGCTCCGCCTCCTGGGTTCACGCCATTCTCCTGCCTCAGCCTCCCAAGTAGCTGGGACTACAGGTGCCTACCACCATGCCTGGCTAATTTTTTGTATTTTTAGTAGAGACGGGGTTTCACCGTGTTAGCCAGGATGGTCTCAATCTCCTGATCTTGTGATCCGCCCGCCTCGGTCTCCCGAAGTGCTGGGATTACAGGCATGAGCCACCGCGCCCGGCCTTTTTTTTTTTTTTTTGAGACGGAGTCTCACTCTGTCGCCCAGGCTGGAGTGCAGTGGCATGATCTCGGCTCACTGCAAGCTCTGTCTCCCAGGTTCATGCCATTCTCCTGCCTCGGGCTCCCGAATAGCTGGGGCTACAGGAGCCCGCCACCACATCCCGCTAATCTTTTTTTTTTTTTTTTTGTATTTTTAGTAGAGACAGGGTTTCGCTGTGTTAGCCAGGATGTCTTGATCTCCTGACTTTGCAATCTGCCCACCTTGGCCTCCCCAAAGTGCTGGGATTACAGGCGTGAGCCACCATGCCCAGCCAGCAATATCATGTCTTTGTAGGTTTCTTCAATTAGAATAGTTCTTCAGCTTTGTCTTTCATGACATTGACATTTTTGAAGAATGTAAGCCATTTATTTAATCGACTGTCCCTCCTTTTGAATTAGTCTGATGTTTCCTCACAATTAGATTCTGGTTGTACCTTTTTGGCAGGAAAACCACAGAGGTGATATCATGTCCTTCAGCGCACATACATCAGGAGATATACACTGTCAATCTGTCCCATTTGTCCCTTGCGGTGTTAACTCTGATCATTTGATTCAGGTGAGGACTATCAGCCCTCTCCACTGTAAAGTTATTATTTTTCTCTTTGAAATCAATAAGTGTTTTATGAGGATCTACTTTGAGATTGTGTAAATATACTGTTTCTCATCAAATTTTTACCCACTAGTTTTAACATCCCTTGATAATTCTTGCCTGAATCAATAATGACTCTAAAGTTTGCCAAATGGTCATTTTCTAATTTTATCATTTCTTATACCTATATTAGTTGGAATTTTACTCTAAGGAAAGTCTTTTTCTTTCTCTCCACTTATTTGTTTATATCAATATGGACTTAGATTTTAACATTTTATCCAATTTATTTTTATTAGTAGTAGTATTTCAGATGAAGTCTCCCTTTTGTCACCCAGACTGGAGTGCAGTGGCGTGATCTTGGCTCACTGCAGCCTCCACTTCCTGGGTTCAAGCAATTCTCCCGCCTCAGCCTCCTGAGTAGCTGGGATAACAGGTGCTCACCACCATGCCCAGCTAATTTTTGTATTTTTAGTAGAGATGGAGTTTCACCATGTTGGCCAGGCTGGTCTCGAACTCCTGACCTCAGGTGATCCACCTGCCTTGGCCTCCCAAAATGCTGGGATTACAGGCGTGAGCCACCGTGCCCAGCCGATTATTATTATAAGTTCAGATTGTCCAAGATTTGAACGGTAGCTCCTTCCAGCTTCTTCTTCTTCTTTTTTTTAATGAAACAGGGTCTCTCTCACTACATAGCCCAGGCTGGAGTGCAGTGGCTATTTATAGAACTGATCATGGCTCACTGCAGCCTCAAACCCTTGGGTTCAAGCAATCCTCCCACCTCAGCCTCCTGAGTAGCTGGGACTACAGGTTCATGTTACTGCCCCCCAGCTAGGGCTATTTTTGAAGGTGGATTCTCCAAAACTCTGGTCTAGGCTATTTCTCCAAATTATGAATGTTTAAATAGCATTCAAGAATCTAATTTTTAACATTATGAGAAAGCACAGCATCTATGCCAGTGAATTTTAGAGTTCCAACGAAATAACAAGATGTTTATTTACATACATTGTATAATCTTCCTAGAGACCAGACTCATTTCCTAAGTGAGGACATGACTTCCTCTCTCTTCTCCCGGTCCTGATGTATGTCCAGTCCATTTCACAGTAGACCTACTGAGGAAGTAGCAGGGGAGAGAGGAGAGTCAGGGAAGTGGGAAGGTGAGAGAGAAGTAGGGAGGAAAAGGAACAGGAGGAGAAAGAACTCCTCTCCTCTCATTTGTTCAGACGGTCTGGCACCTACAGCCTCCTCACGTCCCCCAGCCCCACTGCCCTCTCCTGGAAGTCAGCGCACTGCTGCTGCTGGCATTCACATCGTGTCGGCAGGACGCCGGAGACATTGTCAGAGGTTAGAGACAGTCACCTTCATCTCAGAAAAGGGGCCGGGAGATGACCTGGGCTATATAGAAAGAACTCAAGTCTTCTTGCCACAGAAATGCCACTGGAAGGGATGGAGGAGAGAAAACCCAGGTGTATGATGTCCGCATCGCCCTCCTCGCTGGAACTCACCACAGGCTGGAGGTGCTTCCAGCAGAACCGAGCACTGGGGAAAGCCTGTGATAAATCAGCTCTGTCTTTACTAGCCAAGGGTTGCTATGGCAATAGGAATACACTGCAGGTTTTAAGAGATGTAATTTTCTGTGATTCACTGTATATTTTTAGCCATTTTTCTTCCTGTATTATCTCCCTGTGGTAATTGCCTATTAATGCTGGTCTGTACTAAGATTGGACTAAATGGTCCATTCTCAGAAGAGATGAAAACCCTGGAGCTCAGTAAGTACAAGGGGGTGATGGCCCATGAACTTAAGAGTAACCTGGTAGAACAACCAGATTAGTTCAGGACATGGATGAATTCACATGGCCCATGCTACATCTGTCTTGGGAGGAGAGTAAAGCAGAGTGAAGGGACCCAGCAATGTGGCTCTGGAGTTTTGGGAATGGGAAACTGAGTCACATCCACTGAAATCCATATGCTCAAATGGTGTCAAGAGCAGGCCACAAAAGTCAGAAACGAGCATCCTGCGCAAGGGACACTAGGACCCAGGTTTCCAAACAAGGAACTGTAAAAGCTTCTAACCTTCTTTTTTTTTTTTTTTTTTTTTGAGATGGAGTCTCGCTCTGTTGCCCAGGCTGGAGTGCAGTGGTGCAATCTCGGCCCATTGCAAGCTCCACCTCCCAGGTTCATGCCATTCTCCTGCCTCAGCCTCCCGAGCAGCTGGGACTACAAGCGCCCGCCACCATGCCCGGCTAATTTCTTTTCTTTTTTTTTTTTAAGTAGAGATGGGGTTTTACCCTGTTAGCCAGGATGGTCTCGATCTCCTGACCTCGTGATCCGCCTGCCTCAACCTCCCAAAGTGCTGGGATTATAGGCATCAGCCACCGTGCCCGGCATCTAACCTCTTTTAATTTAGTTCAAGTCTTCTGTTGTTTCTTATCTTATCCTTCCTTCTTTATTCCTTTCTTCTTTCTTTCCTTGCTCTAATTTTACTTTTTTTTTTTTTTTTTTTACCATAAACTCAGGGGAGGGACTAAGAGGAGGTGAAAACAATCTATCTAGTTGCTATTGGTTCATAGTTGTATCAGGGGTCTTTCCATCCAGGCCACAGAAAATCCAGCCTAAACTGCTTAAGCAGAAAGAGAACTTACCATCTCTAATAGCTGAAAAGTCCAGGGGCTTGGGTTTAATCTCAGGCACAGTGTATTCAGAAGGCCAGATGACATTATCAACATCTGGACTCTCTGACACACCACTAAGTTTCACTGATGTTCGGGCATTTGGGCTGCAATAACATGAAACTCAGCTAACAGAGGCTTCAACAAAGTGTGGTTTGTTTTTCTCACATAAGAAGTCCAGAGAGAGGTTTATTTTTCTCATACAACAAGTAGCCCAGAATAGGCATAGATGACGTTACTATGCAGCAGCTCAGTAATGTCATCAAGAACCCAGCCTCTTTCTTCATTTCAGCTCTACTGTCTTCAGGGTCACAGGAGGACAGGTCCAGCTCTAGACATTCAAGGCAGAAAGAAGAGGCTAGCTAGCTTCTGATTTTTTTTTTTTAATCCAGAAAAGTAAATCAATCCCCAAAGTTTCCAGCTGACCTCTGCTTCCAATTGATTGAATACATCAATGCCACGAGGCCACTTTAGCCATGGAGGAGGCTCGGAGAGTATGTTTTTAGGCTTTTTTGGTCCCTGCAGTAGAAGCAGTGTTTTTTGTTTGGTTTGGTTTTGCCTCATGTAACAGTCAAAGAACAAACCATACCCAAGATTGTGAAAGGGTTCTGCCTCTTCCTTGCAGTCTGACCAGTCACTCTGTTGTTGTCATATCCTAGCCAAGAAGGGAGAAGGTATAAGAGAAGGGCAAGAAGCTTTCTTTTAAGGATGTAATGCGTAAGTTGCATTCATCACTTCTTTTCTGCCCATATGCTATTGGTCAGAACATAACCACATGATCACAACCAGCTGAAAGGGTGGCTGGGAAATGTAGTACTTGGGTAGCTATGTGCCCAGCTAAAACTTGAGGAGTTCTGTTAGTCACATGATGAAGAGGAGGGGTATTTTGAAACAACTGGCAATCTCCTCAGGTGTAGTTATAGCTCCATGATGTGCTTACTTCACATTGCATGCCTGTATCAAAACATCTTATCTACCCCATAAATATATACACCTACTATATACCCACAAACATTTTTAAAAAATAAAACAAAAACAAATTAAAAAATAAAAAAAAGCGGTTATAGGAGAAAGGGTTTAGATGGCTATTAGATTCACTCATTCAAGGCCAAATATTTCTGCCTCTGCCACATTCTCAGAGAGGCTTACCTTTGTGCAGGTAAGACAGCTTCAGCATCACCAGCCTCACATTCTCCCTGGTCCGAGACCATTAGTAAAAGAGTCCAACCAACATCTTCGCAGCTACCCTGGGCAGTCTCACCACATCTCCTTGGTTCTTACTGGGTCTCCTGCCCATCATTAACTAAGGGGATGCAATGCAATACTCTGGTCGTTCCTGAATCACTTGCTCCACCAAATCACCAAGACCTTTCTGGGCCTCAGTTTGCTCATCTGTAAACTAAACATAATAAAACCTAACTCACAGGGTTGGTGGGAGAGTACTGCTGGGGGACTCAGGCTGAGCTGGGGGTCATTGTCCATATATGCATTTCAGTTGGCCTACTGACCAGACTCACCTTAACAATATCATTTCAAAAAACAAGACCCTCTAAAATCAAAGTAATCATCATTGGATAGTTAGCCTAGATTTCATCTTATAATATATTCCAAAGTAAAAATACTTGCTAGGTACCCGGCACTGTGCTAAGCACTTTGCATACCTTCTATCAAAACTCTCCAAGTAATTCCATGGGAGAGATACTTTCACTGTTTTCAATTAACAGATAAGAGTGGTGATGGGTGCCTGTAATCCCAGCTACTTGGGAGGCTGAGGCACAAGAATCACTTGAACTTGGGAGACAGAGGTTCCAGTGAGTCGAGATCACACCACTGCACTCCAGCCTGGGCGACGAAGCAAGACTGTTAAAAAAACAAATGAACAAACAAACAAAACGGATAAGGAAATTTAGCTCCTTGCCCAAGGTCACAGCCAGCACAGTGATGGAGCCACAAAGCCAGGACTAACTTTGAACCTCCACAATCTCCTCCCTCTTATTGTACAAAAATAAGTAAAAATAACCACATATTTATGAAATCATGAAAACTTTCCTGCTGATTGTGGTGGTCACAAGAAAGCACCTTTTGAGGCAGGACAGACAAACCTCCAAATTGGGGCTTAGCCCAGGAGGGTTCTTGGCTTTGCCCAGGAGAGAATTCAAGGGCAAGCCAATGGTGTTGAACAGCCTTTGATGAAAGCACTCAGTGCACGGGAGCAGCAGAGGTACTGCTCCTTGCAGAACAGGGCTACCCTATAGGCAGTGGGCCCACAGTAACAGCTCAGAGGAAGTTCTGCACTCATTTTTATGCCTGCTCTTAATTGTATGCAAATTAAGGGGTGGTTTATGCAGAAATTTCTAGAAAAAAGGTGGTAACTTCTAGGTTGTCAAGTCATTGCCACGGAAAGGGGTGGGAACTTCTGGGTGTTGCCATGGTAATGGTAAACTGACATGGCACACTGATGGGTGTGTCTTATGGGGTGGTGCTTCTGCCCTGGACTTGTTTTAGTTAGTCCCCAATTTGGTCCAGTATCTGAACCCTGCCTCCAAAGTAAAGTCTCACCTCCTATCTCACTTTGATCTCCCTTTGAGAGAACCTGCTACCAGGAGTAGCAGGATGACAGCCTCACACTATGGATCCTTTGGGCTCCCTGCAGCCTTCACACTGAGGCCTCCCCTTCCCTGGGCACAACAGATGTACTACAGCCAGGCCAGTCCTGTCCAGTGGTGACTCCTCTGTTCTTAGGCTTCCCATAAGCCTGGCTGTGGCTTTCTTGGAGCTATACTGTAGTCTAGATTCTTCCTACCCAACTCTCTCTTTCCTTTCCACTCTCCTTCAGCAAGTGCCAGGCCTGCACTGTTGCCTGAGGGCTGCCCTCAGCACTCCTGCTCCCACACCCTATATCCTTCACATACATTTTCCCCCACGCATTTATGCTCTGCCTAATTCCATCTCGGCATCTGTTCTCAGAGGACCCGAAATGACATACTTCTTATACCTCCCTTAACTCACAACATGAACTATATCACAGGCTTGTACATTTCCAAAGATTTTTGAGTGTTAAAGAATAAGAAAGCAATAAAAATAATAATTCAAAATTGGGCTGTAGGGAAGATCTAATGTGGTCCAATAAGGAGGCTCCTAGCCTGGCACTTAAAAAGTAGAGACTCCTTCTTGAAGCAAGTTTCTGCATAGACGGAAAAACAATAGTCATTGCTGATCTTAAAAGAAACATAGCTGCACTGGGTATTTTGGATGGAGAGGGTGAGAGGCATCTGAGACTTGCCTGGAGTCACTCCACAGGGTCACAGATAGATTTCAATCATTCTAATCCTCCATCCAGAAGCTTCAAATGCTCCTGAGACAAGGAATTGATTCTTTACTGAAAGAGCAAAGAATGCTACTTAACTCAGCCAAAGAAAAATAATGATCAATTGAGCAAAATGTACTGGCTTTAGACAAGGATCTCCAAACTGAAATGGAATTACTCTTGTTGCCCCTGGGAACACAAACCATGTGCCACAACTACGCTGCCCTGCCCTGCCTCATCCTACCTTAAAGCTTTTTCAGGGATTACTAACTAGTAGCCACAGAGCAATGTGTCCTGCAAACATGTTTTATCTGGTCCCTGTGGTCTTTTTTTATACAATATAAAATTAGTTAAGATTTATCAAGTGAGATATTTCACATAAAAAATATGGACTTCATGCTTCTTTTGGAAAATCAGAAAATCTGACAATATCAGCCCTACATGTAAACTTCCTGCCTCAAACAGAACCAGAATCTCTACTACTTCTCTCCTATTAAACATGCTGGCTTTAACATGCTCAGGACCATAAACCTACTTGATTTTGAGCACTCAGATTCAGATCATGAGCCTTGGGTAGCACTTGGCTGAAGTTAACTGTCAGCTCTCTAAGAAAAATGAGTTACTCAACAATTTTTTTTTTTTTAGATGGATCTTGCTCTGCCACCTAAGCTGGAATGGCAATGGTGTGATCTCAGCTCACTGCAACCTCCACCTCCTGGGTTCAAGTGATTCTCCTGCCTCAGCTTCCTGAGTAGCTGAGATTACAGGCACCTGCCATCACGCCCAGCTAATTTTTGTATTTTTGTAGAGATGGGGTTTCACCATGTTGGCCAGGCTGGCCTTGAACTCCTGACCTCAGGTGATCCACCCACCTCGGCCTCCCAAAGTGCTGGGATTACAGGCATGAGCCACCACCACAGCACCTGGCCACTAAATAAATTAATAGCATAAACAGGATTTCAAGAAGGAATTTCTTTTTTTTTTTTTTTTTGAGACGGAGTCTCACTCTGTCTCCCAGGCTGGAGTACAGTGGCGCAATCTCGGCTCACTGCAAACTCCGCCTCCCGGTTTCACACCTGAGGCTCCTGCCTCAGCCTCCCAAGTAGCTGGGACTACAGGCGTCTGCCACCATGCCCAGCTAATTTTTTTTGTATTTTTAGTAGAGACCCGGTTTCACTATGTTAGCCAGGATAGTCTCCATCTCCTGATCTCGTGATCCGTCCGCCTTGGCCTCCCAAAGTGCTGGGATTACAGGCATGAGCCACCACAAAGTAGTCTTCAAGCACGCAGGCAAGAATGACAGCACAGCTGGAAGGTTTGTCAGCACTGACAGCTGGGGGACAGGTGTCCCTTGCCAGAGGCAGAGACCCTGAGTTGGAGGAGGTGGGACTTCTGTCCTGGCTTTGTCCTTACTAGTTACACAACCTTGAGCATTGCCTTCACCCTCAGGTCAGGTGCCAGGTGTTGTAAGAGCTAACAGTGCCTAAGTGTTTTACTACCTGAAAAGCAGTCTATTAAGTGTTTTGTATGCATCCTCTCTTTTCATTCCACACCATGTCCTGAAGTCATGTACCACTATTATCCCTAAAGCACAGGAAGGTTTTGTGACCTGTCCAAAGTCAGAGAGTAAGTTGGAGCTCAGACACTTTGGGCTCCCTGCAGCCTTCACACTGAGGCCTCCCCATCCCCGGGCACAACAGATGTACTACAACCAAGCCAGTCCTGTCCAGTTGTGACTCCTCTGTGACTGCAGACCCCACATATGCACCTAGAAGACTGTGATGCTTACACCTGCATAGGGTGGTCCGAGGCACTGAAGAAGACTGTGTAGGCCAAGTGCTTTTTGTAATATGTAAAGTGCTACAGGATGATGTTTACTATTACCATTTGAATGCTGCAATTTTCTTTTTCAAAACTGATGCTTTATCTAAAAGTCATCAATTCAGTTTGGCCCCTTCCTACTTCATTCACCTTAATTAATTCATATTTTTCTCTCTTAAAGAGAGAGTAAAGAGCTGGAACTGGCACATCAGTAGTCCTGTATCGCCCTCTGCTGACAACAGTCAGGAAAACTATAAAATTCTAACATGATATTGATTCTCTCAGCCTCCTTGAACAATTTCCGGAGCACCTACTTTGTCCTGGGCATTGTACTAGCTGCTATACGGTCTAGAGAGACTAGGAATGGAGTATACAGGAGATATTATTCTAGATAAGCCTGTCCTCTGTGATTTAGATATAGGAGAAGGAAAGTAGAGAAACCTACAGACAAGGGTGACCTATATTTCATCTCATAATATATTCCAAAGTAAAAATATTTATTCAGTACTTCCTAGATGATTACCATCAGGACATCACAGACAGAAGGCCAAAGCCAGACAGAGTTGTCATTATCCCCCTCAAAAGGCCACAACGAACCCCCAAACAATGAGGTAAATGGTACTCTTTGCCCAGGTATATGCAGGTAAGTGACTAGCAACCAGCTTTCTGGCCAGGAGAAGCCCTGATTGGTAGTGTTTCCCAATTTCCATGGTGTAAATACTCCCATCATGACCAATTTCAAGCTACCCAACATAATGATTCACAACAGTTTTGAAAATGTAACAATCGGCCTCTCACAAGCTGTAGGAGCTGGCTGTAACACACCATTTCCTTTTTTTTTTTTTAGATGGAGTTTTGCTCTTGCTGCTCAGGCTAGAGTGCAGTGGCGCGGTCTTGGCTCGCTGAAACCTCCACCTCCCGGGTTCAAGCAATTCTCCTGCCTCAGCCTCCCAAGTAGCTGAGATTACAGGTGCCCACCACCACACCCAGCTAATTTTTGTATTTTTAATAGAGATGGGGTTTCACTATGTTGCCAGGCTGGTCTCGAACTCCTGACCTCAGGTGATCCACCTGCCTTGGCCTCCCAAAGTGCTGGGATTACAGGCATGAGCCACCACACCTGGCCTCACACCACTTCTTTTAACTCTAGAAAAAATATACTTTCTCATCTTCCTTCCCAATCAACTGGATTCTGGAATTCTCCAAGTTGGTGCACATCTACGGGCAGGGACAGATCAGCCTCACCCCAGAAAGATCAACCCCAAACAGGAAATGGGGAATGCTGGCTGGGTCTTCCCCTACACATCGTCAGGTGGCTCTCGTCAAAGGTCTACTTCACCTTCCCCTGTCTCCCTTCTTCCAGTCCTTCTCCTATCAAACCAACTGAAGAAAGAGGGACTGTCTAGGACATTGTGACACATCCCTGAAAGAGAATCTCATTCTGACACCACCTCCTCGTCTTCATGTCCCAGTTCCCTTCCTTAATGGATTTGGTTCACAAGCCTGCCTCATCTAGAAGCCCCTCCATGCGAGAAGGAGACACCTCCGGGCTCCTGGAGGAACTCCAAGATCTTCTGATATGAAGATGCTGGCCAACTTGGACCATGTCTCTCTCACTTTGTGCAACTCACAAGGAAGAAGGCCCTGCTTTAGCCCCAGAAAAGGAGGAGGAATGTGTAGGGCCATGCAGGGCCTAAGGGAGAAGTTCCCAATTGTCTCCAACTAGAGATGGGACTCAGGCTGAGCAAAACCCAGCTGCCGGGGGCCCAAGAGTTCCAATCGCCTGAGGGTGTGCTTCCTACTCAGCCCAGAAATCATTCCGAAGCCCTCCAGATAAAACTAGAGGCATGGCCAGGCATGGTGGCTCATGCCTGTAATCCCAGCACTTTCGGAGGCTGAGGTGAGAGGATTTCTTGAGGCCAGGAGTTCAAGGCCAACCTGGCCAATATGGTGAAACCCTATCTCCACTAAAAATACAAAAATAAGCTGGGCATGGTGGTGCACGCCTGTAGTCCCAGCTACTCAGGAGGCTGAGGCACAAAATTTGCTTGAACCTGGGAGACAGAGGTTACAGTGAGATGAGATCGCACCACTGCACTTCAGCCTGGGCAACAGAGCAAGACTCTGTCTCAAAAAAACAAAACAAAAAAACTAGAGGCCCGATGACCCCACTATCTAAACAGCAGCTGCCAAACCTCTGCCCCCATGAGGTCAGCAGTTCCGCTTGCTTATTCTCCCACAAACTAACCTCTGACTTCCTTCTGCAGCTCCCACTCATCCTAAGATTTCAGTGACTTTAACACAAGATGAAATCTACAGTGACAGGCAGGCTTGGGGGCTCATCCCTGTGATCCCAGTACTTTGGGAGGCTGAGGTGGGTGGATTGCTAGAGCCCAGGAGTTCAAGAACAGCCTGGGCAACATAGTGAGCCCCTGTCTCTCCAAAAGAAAAAAAAATTTTTTTTTTTTTTTTAATTAGCTTGACATGGTGGCATGCACCTGTAGTCCAGCTACTTGGAAGGCTGAGGTGGGAGGATCACCTAAGCCCAGGAGGGAGGAGCTGTGTTCATGCCACTGCACTCCAGCCTGGGCAACAGAGTGAAACTGTGTCTAAAAAAAAAAAAACAACTATAGCAAGAAGACCAAGTTCCTTCTGCTTTTGGCTCAGCTAGTTGGAGTTATATGTCCTTGAGAACATTTCTAAACCTCTGGGGTTTGTCTTCTGAAGTCTAAATGGAAATAATCATCAGAGAGCACAGTTGAGAGGACTAAATTAGAATGCTGAGAAAAGAGCTTTATAAATCAGAGTGTTATATAAATGTTTGTTGTTTTTCTACCTAAGAGAGGTCTTTACAATGTTTCCCCCTCCTTATAAAAGGAACATGTGTTCTTTACAGAAATTTTGGGAAGTAAATTTGAGTATTAAAAAAAATTAAAATCAGTCCAGGCACAGTGGCTTGCACCTGTAATTCCAGCATTTTGGGAGGTTGAGGCAAGAGGATCTCTAGCCCAGGAGTTTGAGACCAGCCTGGACAACATAGCAAGACCTTATCTCTACAAAAAGTAAATAAATAAGTATGCAGCCATAAAAAAGAATGAGATCATATCTTTGCAGGGACATGGATGGAGCTGAAAGTTATTATCCTTAGAAAACTAACGCAGGAACAGAAACCCAAATGCTGCATGTTCTCACTTATAAGTGGGAGCTAAATAATGAGAACACATGGACACATAGAGGGGAACAATAGACACTGGGGCCTATTGGAGGGTGGAGGGTCGAGAGTGGGAGAGGATCAAGAAAGATAACTAATGGGTACTAGGCTTAACACCTGGGCGATGACATAATCTGTACAACAAACCCCCATAACACAAGTTTACCTGTTTAACAAATTTGCACAGGTACCCTTGAACTTAAAAGTAAAAAAAAAAAAAAAATCATGTCCTCTGCAGCAATATGGATAGAGCTGGAGGCCATTATCCTAAGCAAATTAATGCAGGAACAGAAAAGAAAATATAGTATGTTCTCACTTATTAGTGGGAGCTAATCACTGAGCACACATGGACACAAAGAAGGGAACAATTGACACCAGAGCCTGCTTGAAGGTGGAGGGAGGGAGGGGGTGAGGATCCAAAAGCTATTTATTGGGTACTATGCTTATTACCTGGGTAACAAAATAATCTGTATACCTAACCCCACAACAAACAATTTCCCCATGTAACAAACCTGCACAGGTATACACTAGACTTAAAATAAGAATTGGAAAGAAAAAATGAAAATAAAAAATAAAATGAAGTAAACAAATAAATAAACATCACCCAGAGTTAACAATCCACATTTGGTGTGTTTGCCTGGGGTATTTTTCTCTATGTGTATATAAACATACCTTTGTTAAAAGAAAGGATGATCATACTTATGACTCAAGGGCAGTGGTTTCTCTTTTCACCAAGGGACCCCGAGTCCCTCCAGACAACCTGCAGATCCAACTGCGTTTCTCTCATCCCTGCAATGGAAAGAGAGTCTCACATTCAAAAACAGTTGAAAATAAGCCTAAGAGTAGCCTCCTGGGTTTCCAAATAAGGAGACCTTGGAAACAGAACCTGTTCTACCTGATAGAGGCCTTCAAACTTTCTGCTCTGCAAGCCATTTTGGAAAGACAATTTTCCCTTACGGATCACCTTGTCTACCTATCTTAATTTGTAAAATGATTTTTTAAAGTTAAAATTGAGAAGATTTCCACTTAGTAAAACATATATTGCTACAACCATTATTGTTAAAATGCACATTTGTAGGCCCTTTTAAATGTGAAACTGAATTTGCTGTAGGAAATACTTTTGAAAACCTCACATTTTTCTGTGGCAGATCCATGAATCACCAAAGGTACCCATGTAGAACGTAAATGCAAATATGTTCCTCTGGGTTCTTTCGGTATCTGACAAAATGTCATCTTTTCATCAATGTTACCAAGTTATCCTTTGCTTCTGCCCTGAAACAGGTGTTTTCTGGCTGTCAGAAATTGTCTAGGTCTCTTCTCCTCTATAACATCTGGCCCCTCCTGCCAGATTCTGCCTCAACCTTGATTTCTCCAACCCAGATTAGGGGTAAAACTCCAGGGCTCTGGACCCTTGGGAGGGGGCACCCAATGCTCACATGACTTAAAGTGCATTGTTAGGAGAATGTGTCCTAACAGTGATGTCACTTGAGTGGCACTCAACACTTGGTTCTCAAGCAAAGCTGCAGTGGCAGGATGGCCCAGCTAGGCTCAGCAAGTGTGGTTCTACCTGCCCTCCCATCCCTGTGGCAACTGCCTTGGATCAGTCAGGGATCTCCAGAGAAAGAACACCAATAGAAGATATATAGACATATACAAGAAGAGATTTATGAGGGGAATTGACTCATTCAATTATGGAGGCAGAGAAGTCCCATAATCTGCCATCTGCAAGCTGGAGAATCAGGAAAGCTGGTGGTATCATTCAGCCCCAGGCCAAAGGCCTGAGAACCAGGAGCTCAGATGTCTGAAGGCAGGAGAAGATGGACGTCCCAGCTCAAGGACAGAGAGTATTTGCCTTCCTCAGCCTTTTTGTTCAGTTTCGCCCCTCAACAGATTAGATGGTACCAGGGAACATTGGTGAGGGCAGATGTTTACTCAGTCTACTGGTGCTAATGCTAATCTCTTCCAGAAACACCCTTGCAGACACACCCAGAAAGAATGTTTGACCAGCTGTCTGGGCATCTATTGGCCCAGTCAAATTGACACATAAAATTAACCCTTGTGTTTTTTGTTTGCTTGACAGTGTCTTACTCTGTCACCCAGGCTGGAGTGCAGTGGCATGATCTTGGCTCAGTGCAGCCTCAGCCTCCCAGGTCCAAGCAATTCTCCCACATCACCAGCCTCTGGAGTAGCTGGAACCACAGGCATGTGCCACTATAACTAGCTCATTTTTAAAATTTTTGTAGAAATGGGGTCTCACTCTGATACCCAGGCTGGCCTCAACCCCCTGGGCTCAGTCAGTCCTCCTACCTCAGACTCCCAAAGTTCTGGGATTACAGGTGTTAGCCACCATGCCCAGCCTCACGTGCTTCTTTTCACTGAACTTTCACTCTTGCCACAGCCCTTCCAAGGTCAGCACCTAACAGCCCAGATGTGTTCCTTCTCTCGGGCTGATGCCTGCTTCTGAACAGCTGACCCTGAGGCCTTCGTCCACCTCTTGACCAGGACCCCCTCGTCAGGGTTTCCATCCAGGTAAGGGTGTTGGACCATTTCCAGCTCAACCCCTTTAGAAAGCGTGGCCTCTTTCTCTGTGAGCTCACCTCCCAGCACCCAAGGAGTCGACACCAGGACTCCAGAACCTACTTCAAAGCAACACAAGACCCCTTCCACTCTCCCAGCCCTACCATCACACACACACACACACACACACACACACACACACACACACACACACACAGAGCCTCTCCTTCCATGGGCAGAAGTCAGTGTAGAGGCAGGAGCTCCAAGCCGTGAGACCATCAGGATAATTTCATTATGTCCTTCAGCTGGGCACAATGGCTCACACCTGTAATCCCAGCACTTTGGGAGGCTGAGGCAGGCAGGTCACCTGAGGTCAGGAGTTTGAGACCAGCCTGGCCAACGCAATGAAACCCTGTCTCTACTAAAAATACAAAAATTACCCAGGTGTGGTGGTACACACCTGTAGTCCCACGTACTCAGGAGGCTGAGGCACGAGAATCAATTGAACCCAGGAGGAAGAGGTTACAGTGAGCCGAGATCATGCCACTGCACTCCAGCTGGGTGACAGAGTGAGACCCTGTGTCAAAAAAAAAAAAAAAAAAAAGTCCTTCAGCTGTCACCAACAGAAACTAGGATGTCCAGCTCATCCCTCGCCACTGGTTCCATTCTCCATAAGGCTCAGATGTCACCTATTAATGAGGCATCCCCAGAAAAGCACACCCATCTCTATTCCCTATCTAGTTCCCTGCTTTATTTTTCTCTATAGCAGGTTTCTCACTTATAGCTTTCTTATTTATTTTGCTTATTTTCCAGCCTCTCCCACTAAAATATGAGTTCCACAAAAACAGGTATCTTTGTTTTGTTCCTTGCTCTGTTCCCAGACCCTGGAACACAGTGTGACAGAGAGAGAGAGGGAGAAAGAGGCTTAACTTTCCATGAAGAAAAGTTTTAGAGGCTGGGCACGGTGGCTCACGCCTGTAATCCCAGCACTTTGGGAGGCCGAGGTGGGCGGATCACCTGAGGTCAGGAGTTTGAGACCAGCCTGGCTAACATGGTGAAACCCCATCTCTACTAAAAATACAAAAATTAGCTGGGCATGGTGGTGGGCTTCTGTAATCCCAGCTGTTCGGGAGGCTGAGACAGGAGAATTGCTTGAACCCGGGCACCAGAGGTTGGAGTGAGCTGAGATCGTGCAATTGCATTCTAGCCTGGGTGACCAGAAACTCCAGCTAAAAAAAAAAAAAAAAAGCTTTAGAAAAGCGTTTCTCTTCTCAAGTTCCCTTGAGATGTGACTCAGACAATGTTTCCCTGCCAGCTTTTTAGAGTCCTTCCTCACTCTTAAGGAACCAGACGTCCAGCTCCTCTCCCAAACCCTGGGAGTGCCAGAGTTCTCTGGGGTCAGTAGGGCCCCTGTGGGAAGCAGCCGTCACATTCCTCATGGGTTCATGTCTTTCCAGGGCCAGCACAGCAGTTATTACAAAGCACTTTTCAAAGATCTGTCAGGTGAGGAGCCCCTTGGGCCATGGCACAGCCCCTACTGGTTTCCCACCCTGAACCGTCTCCTTCCTGGGTTACAGAGGGCACTCGCTGCAGGCCTGCCGAAAGGGAAAGTTGCAGAACTGAGAGAAGCAACTTTCTGATTACAAAACTGAAACGAATCTAAAGCCAAAAAGTTCTGCCTACTTACAGTGGCTGGTCTCCAGGCCATAGCCAACGCTTGCAGCTCAGAGCTGCAACCCAGTCATTGCAGGTGTGGCCACGGCTTTTGCTGGCCACATTCTTTTGCTGGGAGGGGGCCTCAGGCAGCCTCTTCTGCCCCCACTGCCAACAGAGCTGAGAAACGCAGTGAGCATTGCCAGGGCTGCTGCTAGAGCGAGAGGAGGCAGGGCCCTTGCACCACAAGGCCTGGCAGAAGCACCTGCAGGCCAGTGCATTGCGGGACTCGCCTTAGCCAGCTGAACAAAGCAAGGATTCCAATTCACGTGGGCCTGCATGGGTTCGGGGGAGAGGGGATGGAGAATGGGATTTAAACAGGAGATAAGCAGAGGGAAGGGAAGGAAAGGGAAACAGACAGGCAGTGTCTAGCATAGGCCACCAGACAGCTACCACCATGCTAACAGAGTTATCATTAAATGCTTTAAGGGAAAAAAATCATTTTCTCTTTTTTAACCAACCATACTGTGAACTCTGAGAAGCTAGAAAATCTTTTTTTCAAGTGGCCTAGTGGTTAAGAACCAGGGATCTATTATAGAGTTAGTCACACCTGGACTCAATTTTGTGCTCTGCCTCTTCCCCTCGGAGTCACCTTGGATAAATGTCTTCACTTCCCTAAACCTCCCTTTCCTCATCTGTAAAAAGATGACAGTAGTTCCTACCTCTTAGGGTAGTTGTAAGGATTAAGTAAGGTAATGTTTCTAAACCTCTTAGCACGGTGCCTGGCACACAGTAAATGCTAAGTTCCTCTGATTGCGTATGTACTCTCTCAAATGGCAGCATTGTCAACATTCCCATGGTCAGCTACTTCTCCTGTAACTCCATTTATGTTAGATTTGAATCATGCAAAGTTATTTGCACAGTGAAGTAAAAGTTACTGCCATACTGCATGTAATCCAAAGCAAAAGTAAATGCTCCATTTCAACCATAAGCAGCTTTCTGTTCCTAGCACAACTCAAATGGAAAGACGTTGAAGTGATTTTAGCTTGTTTTTATATTCACCAGAATTTTTCAGTATGATTTATACAGTAGCTTCATGCAGTTTGAGATCTCAGCCTCTCTTTGCTTTGCTGTCACCATTTTCAAATCCTCTAATCACACCCCATTCCCATCTCACTTCCAGTGTCACCACATTTCATTTCTTTGCTGTACTTCTTTTTTTTTTGAGACGGAGTCTCACTCCATTAACCAGGCTGGAGTACAGTAGCATGATCTTGGCTCACTGCAACCTTCGCCTCCTGGGTTCAAGAGATTATTCTCCTGCCTCAGCCTCCCGAGTAGCTGGGAGTACAGGCACGCCCCACCATGCCCAGCTAATTTTTTTTGTATTTTTAGTAGAGACGGGGTTTCACCATGTTGGCCAGGATGGTCTCGATCTCTTGCCCTCGTGATCTGCCCACCTTGGCCTCCCAAAGTGCTGGGATTACAGGCATGAGCCACTGCACCCGGCCCTGCTGTACTTTCATCTCTGTAAAATGGTACCATCTCTGTACCATTTTTGTAAAATGTCTTGTGAGTTTATCACTGGAGGACAAGGAGGGAACACAACTAAGTACTTTACTGTCGGTGCCTGAACTGAACAACAGAGGTGCAGTAACTAGTCACCAACAGACTTTTTAAGTAAGTGACATGATTGGTCACTGATTGTGATGTGGGCATGTAAATTACTTAGTAATTTGTGGACTGAAGAGCTAGCAGCAAAGTTTGTACTTTATTCAGTTACTCACAGTTCATATACTGTGGTAACTGTAATTGTACCATGTTATTGAAGGACTGGTGTTCTTCAACTTAACCGTAGTAACTAAAATTTGTGCATATCAGAACTGTACAAGGCCAGCTCTGCATGTAATGATGACGGGTGTTGGATGGCTTGCCATATGCCAGGCCTTGCTGTAGGTGTTTTACTCATATAATCCTTCCTACCCTTTGAGGAAGGTAGCATTAGTGATCCCAATTTTACAGAGGAGGAGACTTAGTCACAAAGAGAAAACACGCCCAAAGGCACGTGGCTGGCAAGTGGCCTGTGTTTTTAATTACCATGCCATGCTTCCGTTATAGAGATGAGGATGCTCTATCAGGATCATGTGGCTCATGAGTGGTAGTGTGTAGGTGCTATCTATCACAGCTGCCTCTACCCCAGCCTACCTGGGAGGATCATCATTTCAACATAAAGTGGCTTTCAGCACTTCCCCAGCTTACAGAAAAAGAAAGATGCAGCCTCAAACACCACCTATGTTTCTCAATTTTATTTGTTAATTTAAAAAAATTTTTTTTTTGTAAGAATAGAGGCAGAGTCTTGCTATGTTGCCCAGACTGACCTCAAACTCTTGAGCTCAAGTGATCCTCCCACCTCAGCCTCCCAAAGTTCTGGGATTACCCAGCTCACTGCATGAGCCATCATGCCTGGCCTTTATCTGTTCATTTTTGAATATATAATACATGGGCCAAAATTCAAAAAGTACAAAGACTACACCATCTCTGTCTCAGGATATCCCATCTTCCAGCCTCATTTTCCTCCCCAGAGGCAACCAATGATACCAGTTTCTTCTCCCTCCACTCTGGAACATCCCATGTCACCCACCCCCTCTCAGATGTCTATTAAAAGTTTGATCAGGGGTGCGGTGGCTCACGCCTGTAATCCCAGCACTTTGGGAGCCCAAGGTGGGAGGATCGCTTGAGGTCAGGAGTTTGAGACCAGCCTGGCCAACATGTAGAAGCCTGGTCTCTACTAAAAATACAAAAATTAGCCAGGCGTGGTGGTGGGTGCCTGTAATCCCAGCTACTCAGGAGGCTGAGGCAGGAGAATAGCTTGAACCAGAGAGGCAGAGGTTGCAGTGAGCTGAGATTGCGCCCCTGTACTCCAGCCTGGGCGACAGAGTGAGACTGTCTTTAAAAAAAAAAAAAGAGAAAAAGAATAAGAAAAAGTTATGCCCAGAATCCTGGGTTATAGCAAATTTATGTATTTATTTATTTATAGACGGAGTCTCTCTCTGTCTCCCAGGCTGGAGTGCAGTGGCGCGATCTCGGCTCACTGCAAGCTCCTCCTCCCGGGTTCATGCCATTCTCCTGCCTCAGCCTCCCTACCTACAGGCGCCCGCCACCATGCCCGGCTAATTTCTTGTATTTTTAGTAGAGACGGGGTTTCACAGTGTTAGCCAGGATGGTCTCAAGCTCCTGACCTTGTGCTCCGCCCTCCTTGGCCTCCCAAAGTGCTGGGATTACAGGCGTGAGCCACTGCGCTAGGCCAATAATTTTAAATGTAAGAAAAAGTCACTAAGAAAAAGTTACTGAAGAATCAAAATATTTTAAAAGTTATCTTTGAGTTGTTTTGTTTCCAGGAATTTGAGAAGGATTTGAACACCATGAAGAAAAAGAGTTTGCTGTGAAATTTGTGGAGGGAAGAGCAATAAAAAGTCAAGATCTCCCAGCGGGACAGGAGTGCGCTGCTATTTCCCGAACGGCGCTCAGGAGGAGCTCTGCCTCCGGGTGGGGAGGAGAGGCAGGCAGCCTGGACTTAACCAGAGCCTGCCAGTTGCTCGTGTTTATTGAGGGCCATCTGCTCTCAGGCCCTCAATCTTGTACTAGGTCTATTTGGAAAAGGATTTAAAGGGCAAAGAAAATAATATCTTCATCTACTCTTCGGGCTTTTCCTGGACAATACTGATTTCAAATATTTTGTCCTCCTGTCGCCTTAAGCTATCACAAATGTTTTAGAAATCCCAACTTCGCAGTGTCTAAATGGAATTTTCAGAATTGCCTGTAAACCTCTTACCTTCTGCAGCACAAAATCCTTTCTCTGAACACACATCTCAAGATTTTTGGCTGGGATAATACAGTCATCATAGAATACTGAACAGAAGGAATTTCAAGGAAGGCAATTTAAAGGCAGAGGGAAGAGCAGTAAATGTAAAAATACAAACAAATACAAATGAAATAGTAACTCATTGAGAGATTTACTGCCGTGCTTATGGTTGTGGATACTGAAGCCAGCCTCTCTGTGTTCATATCCCAGCTTTGATACTTACTAGCTGTGTGACCTGGACAAGCCAGTTAACCTCTCTGTGCCTCAGTTTCCTCATCCACTAAAATGCGGAGAAGGTTACAGGGTTCTGAGGGTTTCGAGAGGCTTAAGTATATTACGACAGGAATTTAGAGCTGAGCCTGGGGCAAAGGAAGCACTTTATTCAGATTTGCTCTTGTCATTGGCCCTCACGCTGGGTGGGGTGGTAATCTATTTACACGAAACAACTCATTTAACCTTCACTACAGCACCGTCCCCCCACCCCCGACAGGTCCCCTCAGTATTCCCCCTGGGCATTTGAGGAACCTTAGACCCACAGAGGCTAAGTGACTCACCTAAGTCACCCTCCTTGGAGGTGGAAGAGCCAGAATTCAATCCCAGGTCCCAGAACTTATGACCACCTTGCTCACTATAAACATAAGTGAACAAAAAGTGATAGAGATATTTTAAAGCAGTGCAAGTCCTTGCTTCTTTGTGACCTGCAACTCCATTGACTGCTCACCTGGTATTGCCCCTAAACCACTTTCAGTTGTGTTGATCCATCTACTTCTCAATATCAGCTGTTGATATCGAGTGGCCAATTTCTGCCAAACTCCAATTAAACTCTTTTGGCACATGCTGGAGTCAGCCTTCTGCCTTCCTGCAGAGAGCCTTCTGACAGGGACAGGCATCTTCCGGCCACATGGGGTTCAGGAGGAGGACAAATGAGCTTCTCATGCCGTTCTACTCTCCAGCACTGATCTGGAAAAGACTATAGCAAAGTATATCGCCCATCAGCCTCCAGAAGGGCTAAGGGGCTATAGATGGAAGAAAGGCTGCAGGAATACATAATAGCTTGGTAAATAATTTGAAGTCTTTGAAAATTATTTCTGTCACTGTTGTTTGAGCCACCTTTTCATTATTCAATATGCCTGATTTATGGATATCACATTTAGGTGAGTGAGTCATTAAAACATGCATATAAAGTTGTCACACACAGACATTTGATGACTGTTGATGAGATTATTTATTGGAAAATAAAGGTGAATGGTGTAACATAAAGACAATCCGACTTTGCAGTCACCCCACTGAATTCAATTAACTGAATTCAATTGAATTATGCTACTGTTGATTGCTAGAAGCTGTGTGACTTTAGGTGAATCATGTAAGATCTCTAAGCCTCATTTTCTTTTTTGAAAGGAGAGAGAACTGACCAGGCCATCTCTTCAAGTGCATCTTTTTCTATTCAGCACCAATCAAGCAAAAAGTCCTGAAAGTCTCTTATATGCTAGCTAAGTCTTCTCGTAGCAGCCTGTTCTTTTCTTCGTAACACTTATCACAATTTATAATGATGCATTCATTGCCATGTTTAGTAACTGTCTCCCCAGCTAGACAAAGCAGGGACCACATCTGACTCAGTCATCAACACATTCCAGCACCTAGCATGATGCCTGGCACATATTAGCGCTCAGCAAATATTTGTAAAATGCATGAGTTAATTAATGAAATGCAGGGAATGACCTAGACACACTCCATTCACTAGAATATAATGTGGTATTTACTAGAATCTGAACTCTCTTGCAGAGAAGAGTAAATGATTAAATCTGAGAGAGGAAGAGACTGAGAAAGACTTCCAGGATTTGGTTTATCTGCTCTGGGTCCTAAAAGAATCCCAGGCAGAGGGCCAGGGAGTAGGGGGAGCATCACAAACTGGGAAGAGGAAAAAGGAGTCTTCTATATTGGGATTTTCAAGGATAGGCAGAAAATATATGGTTTGGGGGGAATCTCAAGCCAATTGACATTTCTGGAGCATAGAATGCAAGGCAAGTGGCTGGGCGTGGTGGCTCACACCTGTAATCCCAGCACTTTGGGAAGCCAAGGCAAGTGGATGATGAGGTCAGTAGATCGAGACCATCCTGGCTAGCATGGTGAAACTCCATCTCTACTAAAAATACAAAAAATTAGCCAGGCGTGGTGGCACGCACCAGTAATCCCAGCTACTTGGGAGATCTGAGGCAGGAGAACTACTTGAACCTGGGAGGTGAAGGTTGCAGTGAGCTGAGATTGTGCCACTGCACTCCAGCCTGGGTGACAGAAAGAGATTACAACTCAAAAAAAAAAAAAAAAAACAAGAATGCAAGGCAAGAATAATTGAGGTAAACGAGACAGCAGTGTAATTGATGGGTCAAAGTACCAGAGGAGGCAGGAAGTGAAGACCTAGAATGTGGGGCATGGCAAGGACCAGGGCCAAGTCTTCCCCTGAAGCAGGTAGCTAGGAGGGAAAGATGGGAAGAGGAGTAGCTGTGTTCTGAGGGGAGGGAGTCTGTTTATGTCTTCCTTTAACACAGGGGTCTGCAACTTTTCTTTGAAACGGCCAGAGTAAAGATTTTTGTCTTCATGAGCCACATAGTCTCTGTTACAGCATCTCAACTCTGCAGCTATAGGGCAAAAGCAGCTACAGACAACACTTAACTGAGTGATGTGTCTGTATGCCAGTGAAACTTTGCATATGGACGCTGAGATTTGAATTTTACTTAATTTTTACACCACAATATATTATTCTTTTGATTTTTCTCTAACCCTTTAAAAATGTAAAAACCTTTCTTAGCTCATGGATCATACAAAGCAGGTGGTGGCTGGGATTTTGCCCACAGGCCACAGTTTGCCAATCCCTGCTTTGACAGATATTTATTGAGTTTCTACTATGTGCCAGGCAGTAAGCCAGGTTTTAGGAATACAAGGTCCCTGCCTGCAGGAATCCACAAAGGGGTTTAGGAATAAGACATAGAAATAAATGACTATGGTAATATAAGCCAAGCCCAGTGCCTCACGAATGGATGAATGAATGAACTAAATAAAAGTATATCAAAATAGCTACCTATATCAAACAAGTTTGGACTTTGACCACCATGAGGGCTGCATATACTGTGTACTGCACAAATCCAGAAGTTGCCATGTGCATGGACTTCAGTGTAAATGGTACCCCCTAGAGTTGTGTGGTGGTCCTGGTGGTAGCCCAGTGGAGGACTCTGAGTGCATCCTGAGTCTGGACAGGAAGGCCTCACAGAGGAAAAGGGAGTTAAGCTGAGTCTTGCAAGGTGAGTAGGAACTTTGTCAGGCAAATAAAGCAGGATAGGGCATTCCAGGAGGAGCAACATTGTGAAAGAACGCTGTATGTGTAAAGGGAAAAACATGAAGTTCATGAGGCACTCAAGGGTGTGGAGAGTGAGCTGTGGAACATGAGGGTAGAAAGGGAAGTCGGGGCAATACAAGGAAGGGCCTTGTGGGCCACACTGAGTAATTGGCATGCTATCCCAGACCTGCACTGTCCTATCCAGTAGCCATTAGCCACAACTCAGTTCCACAGTCACATTTATGTAGCCATGTTCAAATGCCCAGTGGCCACATGGCTAGTGGCTGCCATATTGGACATTTCCATCATCACAGGGAGTTTTATTGGGCACACTGTTGTGACTCTCAGGAGGCTCTAAGGATCTTTAAGCAGAGGAGAGGCAGTACCACATTTTCATTTAGATGAAATGAAAGGGTGGAGGGTGCATTGGAGCCGAGGAGACTACTACGATAGTCCAAATGGGAAATCTGGAGTCCCTAAAAACAGGCAGTGTCTGTGGGAAAGGGAACAGAGGAACAGATTCAAGAACGACTTAGATGATGGAACCTAGTGATAGGTATGTGTGGAGCCTGACAGACAGGACAAATCCCAGTTTCTAGACTTACCCTGAAATGGCATCTACTCTCAGTGAAGGAGAAGGCATGGTCAGCCACTGAGACTCGGGTAGGAGACTTGGTTAGGCCATTTGTCCTCTCTGGAGCTGTAACCTTGCTATACAACAAAGAGAAGAGAGTGAAGGGAATAACCTTTTAAAAATGTTTACTCTTCTATTAATATTTCAAATCACTTTTTATTTATTTATGTATGTATATATGTATGTATTTATTTATTTTTTAGAGATGGGGTCTCACTATGTTGCCCAGGCTGGCCCCAAACTCCTGATTGAGAAATGCTCCTGCCTTGGCCTCGCAAAGTGTTGGGATTAGAGGCACGAGCCACCATGCCCGGCCACACACATCAACTCCTAGTAACAAATTATAGCCAAAATTCTTCAGTTATGATATGCCTAGAACACCTCTTTATCATGTTAGCTACCAAAAGTTTCAAGAAGATGAATAAAAATCTTAAATCTTTAGGTTCTCTAAGCATTACATTCTTTAGCATTTATTGAGTGACTGCTATTTGTAAGACATTGAGGGTAAAATAAGACATGAGAGACACAATCTCAGCCATCAATCTTTGATTAAAAAAAGACTTCAAATGAATAATATATTTTTAATTTTTTAATTTTGTATTTTACAAATGTATGGAGTACATGAGAAATTTTGTTATATGCATATAATGGGTAGTGATCAAGTCAGGGAATTTAGGGTGTCATCACTCAAGCGCAATATATTTTGTTAAGCATATTCACCCTACTCTATCAAATATTCAGGGTATACTTCTGGAGTCTTCACAGAGACAAAAAAAAAAAAACATTCAGGGTATTTATGGTGTCCATTACCCAAGAACAATACATCTTTATTAATTATAATCACTCTACTCTTTCAAACATTTAATTTATTCCTTCTGCCTTACTGTATGTTAATACCCATTAACCCACTTCTCTTCATCCTCCCTCTTCCACTCACCCTTTCCAGTCTCTAATTTATTGGGTTTTTTTGTTTTGTTTTGTTTTTGAGACGGAGTGTCACTGTGTCGCCCAGGTTGGAGTGCAGTAATGCAATTTCGGTTCACCTCAACCTCCGCCTCCCAGGTTCAAGCGATTCTCTTCCTGCCTTGGCCTTCTGAGTAGCTGGGATTACAGGCACCCACCACCATGCCTGGCTAATTTTTGTATTTTTAGTAGAGACAGGGTTTCACCATGTTGGCCAGGCTGGTCTCGAACTCCTGATTTCAGGTGATCTGCCCACCTCGGCCTCCCAAAGTGCTGGGATTACAGGCATAAACCACCATGCCCAGCCCCTAATCTATCTTAAAAAGAATAATACTTAGATACCTGTTTCGGGAAGTCAGGAACGCAGGGACTGGCTGAAGCCATGGCAGAAGAACATAAATTGTGAAGATTCCATGGACATTTATTAGTTCCCCAAATTAATACTTTTATAATTTCTTATGCCTGTCTTTACTGCAATCTCTGAACATAAATTGTGAAGATTTCATGGACACTTATCACTTCCCCAATCAATACCCTTGTGATTTCCTATCCCTGCCTTTACTTTAATCTCTTAATCCCATCATCTTCGTAAAGTGAGGAGGATGTATGTCACCTCAGGACTCTGTGATGATTGCGTTAACTGCACAAATTGTTTGTAGAGCATGTATGTTTGAACAATATGAAATCTGGGCATCTTGAAAGAAGAACAGGATAACAGCAATGTTCAGGGAACAAGAGAGATAAACTTAAACTCTGACCGCCAGTGAGCCAGGCGGAACAGAGCCATACTTCTCTTCTTTCAAAAGCAAATGGGAGAAATATCACTGAATTCTTTTTCTCAGCAAAGAACATCCCTGAGAAAGAGAATGCGTCCCTGAGGGTAGGCCTCTGAAATGGTCACTTTGGGGGCAGCTGTCTTTTACGGTCACAGCTGTAGGGATGAAATAAGCCCGTCTCCCATAGTGCTCCCAGGCTTATTAGGATGAGGAAATTCCCGCCAAATAAATTTTGGTCAGACCAGTTGTCTGCTCTCAAACCCTGTCTCCTGATAAGATGTTATCAATGACAATGCATGCACAAAACTTCATTAGCAATTTTAATTTCACCCCGGTCCTGTGGTCCTGTGATCTCACCCTGCCTCCATTTGCCTTGTGATATCTTATTACCTTGTGAAGCATGTGATCTCTGTGACCCACACCCTATTCGTACACTCCCTCCCCTTTTGAAAATCACTAATAAAAACTTGCTGGTTTTGCAGCTTGTGGGGCATCACGGAACCTGCTGACATGTGATGTCTCCCCCGGACACCCAGCTTTAAAATTTCTCTCTTTTGTACTCTGTCCCTTTATTTCTCAGACTGGCTGACACTTAGGGAAAATAGAAAAGAACCTATGTGACTATCGGGGGCAGGTTCTCCCAATAGATACCAATGCCACCAATCCCCTCCATTGACTCTGTTTTATGTCTGGTGTTCAGAAAAGTAATTTATCTTCAGTTACTACTATTAACAAAATTTCTAAGCAGCTTCAGGATGTTCTGGATATGCATATTTGAGAGTAAGGAGTTTCTGCTTTCAGCAAAAGCCAGCATAAGCTCATTTACCCAGGTGTGACTGAAGAGGTTGGTTTTGCAATCAGATGAACCCGGGTTTGAATCCTGCCTCTGCCATTTATTGGCTATACAGCCTTTTGTAAGCATAACATCTCTGAGCATCAGTTTACTCATTGTAAAATAGGTGACAGTTTACCTCATAGGATCCATGTGGCAAGTAAGTGAGATTAATGCAAGAGAATCACTTGGCAGAATGCTTGGCACTTGGAAAGCATTCAATAACAGGGATGTATATCCCTCATTTATTCAATGTCTTCCACCTGGGCAGGAACACTAACCATGGCCTCTGTCTCTCTTTCCTCACGTCCTCCATCATTCTATTCTGATCCAAGCCAGGTTGGTTGGGCATAAGTGGTTCTACTCCCACTTGTCTTGGAATTTTTTCTGTAAAAGGTGCATTATACATTCCTCTCTATTTGGCGAGAGTGCACTTGGTATCTGGCCAGTTTCTCCCCACATCATAATGGGAGCTGGGACATGAGTAGCAGCCCGAACTCAAGCTAAGATCTCTTACAATCCCTCTCTGCTAATTCCTGCCACCAGTGATTAACAGTGACAAATTAAGGAGCATAAGACCACAGTTGGGTTTACTTCTGGCACAGAGAAATGTACACAGTAAAAACAGACAAAATCCACAGATAATTTTCACATATTTGTAAAGTGTTCCCCAGAGAGCATAAGCTATAGGAAACCCAAGCATTGGCCACGTGGCTGTCTCCACGTCCTTCAGCTGGCTGGGGTCACTAGCAGGGTTGGAAACCCAAAATGTCCACATGTTCCCACTAGAATTGTGTTCTCATCCAATTTGCCACCTCTCATCCAATTTCTCATTTACACTGAACTCTGAATCTCCTTCTAGCATTGACTTCTTACTGCTCTTTCGTTCCGTCACCTGGTTTGACCCAAACAAGGAAATCAGTCTTTTTTGCTTTGAATATCCCAAGGCAACAACTGGCCCAACACAAAGCTGGGAAATAAATGTGTGGGGGTAATTTATTCCTTAAAAAAATGTACAAGTGATGCCGGGCGTGGTGGCTCACGCCTGTAATCCCAGTACTTTGGGAGGTCGGGGCGGGTGGATCAGCTGAGGTCAGGAGTTCAAAACCAGCCTGACCAAGATGGTGAAACCCCATCTCTACTAAAAATACAAAAAAGTTAGCTGGGCGTGTTGGGGGGTGCCTGTAGTCCCAGCTACTTGGGAGGCTGAGACAGGAGAATCGCTTGAACCTGGGAGGCAGAGGTTGCAGTGAGAGGAGAAATTGTATCACAGCACTCCAGCCTGGGCGACAGAGCAAGACTCTATCTCAAAAAAAAAAAAAAAAGTAAAAGTGACTAGATATCACGAGGGCTGGCTTCATGGGTGTGCAAGCATTGCAGTCCTATGAGACCCTATGCCCAGAAGGATCCTGTACTCAGGCTTTCATATTCTTTGGTCACTGTCTTAAAATTCTCAATAATTTTATCTTTGAATTTGCGCTTTGTAAGTGAAGTCTGTTGGGTCAATGGTGCATGCACCATGGACTTGGAGCCTGGATTCATGCTCAGTACTGCCCAGGCCAACTCCCTGCCTTACTGGGCCAGGTTCTCAGCTGTCCCCAACGGACTCCCTCACCCACCCACTGCCCATCTCTGCTGGGTGCCCCAGGACCCCTCTCCACCCTCACCCAGTGGCCTCCCCTCCACCCGATGCCTCTCCACTGTGGGTTGGGGTGGCCGGCACATGCGAAAGTGAGATGCCTGACCTGACTTCCCCAGCCCTGGCTTGGGCAAAGCACCTGAGTTGGTGGCTGATGGGAGGGGAAAGGAGAACCTGCAGCCGGTGGGTCCCCGAGCAGGGCCCCCACGGGCTCGGTGCCTGTGAGGATCTGTGCTGGTGGGATTCCCTATGCCTGAGGGAGCACAACAGTAAGTAGCAAATTAAAAACAGCGTGACAGGCTGCAGTTGAAAGAGAAGCACTTCCTATTTGAGCACCTCTGATGGCACTTCCTGCATTTGCAACATGTTCATTTTGTTTCCTCACTGGGCTCCACGGATTACTGGTCGTCATGGTTGGCATTTCGCTGATAGGGAATTTCTGTAGCCTTCTCTGCCGTAGGGAATTTCTCACTGGCCAGCTTTCCCCACCAGGTTTCTTTGATTCTTCTCAAGTCACCATAGACCCTTCTCATCTCCCTCTTTTCCGGTCCTGTTCACCCCTTAAATCCTTCTTCCTATCTCCAAACTCCAAATTACCTCATGCTACTGTGCAGAATTCTCTAACTCTGTTTCCATTTTCCATCTTCCAGATCGAGTTCCTAAAACCTAACTTTTCATGACCAAATGACCTACTAAAAGTGTTTTTGTGAAACAAAAAACAGGTTATTCCCCGAGAGAAATTCTACTACCAGCTTTTTTGGTGGCTTTTGTTGTTGTTTCCAGTAGCAGGCTTTTTTTCTCTCCATTGTGTATATACAAATCTCCAATTACTTGTCAACAGCATTTACCAAGTTGTGTTGCCTGGAAGATTAGTGCCATAAAACAGCCCAGAAAACAAAAGGGTTTTACAGCCAGTAAGTTTGGGAAACATCAAATACTCTGCTTCCCTCCCCTCCCACTCTTTTTTGTAGATTTCTATGTCACATTAGCTTATTAAGGAAATTGGTTTGATTTTATTTTAAATAGCATTTTCCAATTTATTTGTCAATGGACCCCTTTTTTTCCGGTAACAGCTACTAACTGTCCACTTTGAAAGCATTGCCTTAGAGCCAAGATTGGCAAACTTCTTCTGATAAGGGCCAGATGGTAAATATTTTAGGCTTTCTGTGCCACTACTGACCTCTGTTCTTGTAGCTAAAAAGCAACCATAGACGATACATATATGAATGAGTGCGGCTGTGTTCCTATAAAATTTTATTTATGAACACTGGAATTTGAATTTCATATCATTTTCACTTGTCACGAGATAGTCTTCTTTGAATTTTTTTTTTTTGTTCAACTATTTTAAAATGTAAAAAAAATTCTTAGCTCAAGAGACAAACGAAAACAGGTGGTGGGCTAGACTTGGCTGGGAGGCAATATTTTGACAATCTCCGACTTAGAGGAAGACGGAGGAAAAAAGTTACTCATAAGCACAAGTTGAATACCGTTTCTCTACCTTAACTATTATTGATTATGATTTTTTTCAATTGATTATATCTTACTACCTCTGGGCTATTAAAAGAAAAAAAAGCATTGTTACCCCTTGAGGCTCAGATGGTTTCAACTCCTATGATTAGCTGATACTTAAGCTCTTGGTGGTAAATACTTAATTATCTCATGTCTGCAACTATTTCAGCACACACCCTCCTGTTCCAAGCAGTTTAGCTCTCCGTACGTGAGTCGCTGCCAGCATTACTTGTCGGGAAGAATCTGGATGCAGAACTAGCCGTGTTCTTTAAGCTCTTCCCAGTTGCTTGTTTTGAGATAGATACACTCCCCTAGAGCCCAACACCAGACCCAAAGAATTATACCACAAAGCAGACACCCACGTGCTTTAGAGAATAACTAACTCATTCCCAGTCTTTTCATAATTACACCCACATACACATGTTCTTGACTTCATGGCACATCCCATTTCCCTCTTATAAATACATGGGGTTTTAAGCCAAAATTGATTAAAATTGATTTTCTGAAAGGTTTATTGTTAAGATTATCCCCTAAGATAGCTGGAGATACCGTTGGGAGTTGTAAAAACTCAGTTTATAATCACGTTGAATGACATACACTTTAAGGCTCTGAAGTATGTTTCTGTTTTGTCTCTTTTTAAATTCTTGTACAGTGGGTATGTAACAGGAATAGAATCAAATGAAGAGGAAATTACAGGGCAGCAACTTTGGACAACAGTGAAAAGGAAAGATGCATTGCCTGCTTTAGTGTTCATGTGACCACCTTATCCTAGAAACAGAAACTAAGTGGCAGAGAGTCACCTGTGAGTGTGACTAATGCCATCAATTCCAGGAGAACAAGAAGAAAAAAGCCTTCTGTCCCAACTGAGAGAGCAATAAAGCCATTTTAAGAAACCAGCATAAAAACGTGAACAAAATCTTAAATGAGAGATGTCTCCTCAACCACCTTGTGGAGGAAACGAAGGCGGGCCACCCACACTCAGTTAATAAAGTCTCAAAGGTGGGCTTGTTAGGGGACTGAGAACCAGGAAGGTGGCAGTGGGTGGGTGGGTGGCTGGTGACACTCACTCGTTTTTAGGCAACTCCAAGCATGTATTTTTGCTGATCTGTGGAAAGCTATATGAGGGAACACATCAAAGCAATACTCCAGGAGGTAAGCCATTGGTATTGTCCATGTCTAAAAGCTCCCTAAATACTTAATTACCTGATTCCCTGATTACGTCTGACATCACACTCTTAGAATAATAACATCTGCAGCACAGCTAGAGCCAGTGGCTGGCAGGTGAGGGAGAGCATCTGGTGGCTAGTCAGAAGACATAGACTGTCACCTTAGCCATGCCACTGACCTACTGGGTGATCTTGAATTTCCCCCTTTAAGTTCAACTTCTGCCATCATCCTTACCAGATGCTTATTAACACATCAAGGCCTTGTAGTCCAGTGATTAAAAACATGGGCTGGCTGGGCATAGTGGCTCATGCCTGTAATCCCAGCACTTTGGGAGGCCGGGGCGGGCAGATCACAAGGTTTACAGGCATGCACCACCACCCCCGGCTAATTTTGTATTTTTAGTAGAGACAGGGTTTCATCACCTTGACCAGGCTGGTCTCGAACTCCTGACCTCAGGTGATCTACCAGCCTTGGCCTCCCAAAGTGCTGGGATTACAGGTGTGAGCCACCTTGCCCAGCCCAGAATTTCTTCATCACCGCAAAGAGAAACTCTGTACCCATTAAGCAATAACTCCCCATCTCCTGGCCTTTTGATACTTAGCTTGTGCAGTGTTTAAGTGAATGCACTTTAGAGCCAAGGAAACTGAGTTGAATCATTGGTTCTGCCCTTGCTAGCTCTGGGACCTTAAACAATTTACCTGACCTCTTTAAGCCTTGGTTTACTCATGTACAGAATGGAGCAAATAAGAATAACAACACTCATTGGGTTGTTCTGTGCATATAATATCACACCACAAAAGTAGTACCTGTAGAAAGACAAATATTACATGTTGTCACTCACATGTGGGAGCAAAAAAAGTTGATCTCATGGAGGTAGTGAGTAGAATGGTGGTTACCAGACACTTTGAAAAGTAGTGGGGGTAGAGGAGCATAAAGAGGGGTTGATTAATGAGTACAAAAATACAACTAGATAGAAGAAATAAACTCTAGTATTCAATAGCACAATAGGATGACTATAGTTAACAATAATTTATTGTATATTTAAAAATAGCTAGAAGAGAAGATTTGGAATGTTCCCAACACAAAGAAATAATGAATGTTTGAGGTGATAGATATTCCAGTTACCCTGATTTAATCATTACACACTGTATGCTTGCATCAAAATATCACATGTACCCTATAAATATGCACAACTATTATATATCAATTTTTTTTAAAAAAGGAGTGTGTGGAACATCATAAACTCTCAATAAGTACTGACTTCTAATTATTGCCTGCTTTGCTTTGCCTCCTCCTTGTTGTCAGTGTTGCTTCAGATGAGGGTTCTCTGCTATGATCCCCAAGTCCCTAGAACTTCCATCCCACCTGGGCTAGGACTAGCTCCCTTCCCACTCTTTGGGATGGGCTTGGGGGATTTGGCATTTTTTCTTTTTCTTTTTTTTAAGAGATGAGGTCCTCGCTATGTTGCCCAGGCTGGTGTTGAACTCCTGGCATCAAGTGATCCTCCCACCTTGGCCTCTCAAAGTGTTGGGATTACAAGTATGAGCCACCATGCACAGTTGGATTTAGGCATTAACCTTCATATTAATTATTAGCACTTTTTTTTTGTTTTGAGACAGAGTCCCAGTCTGTTGCTCAGGCTAGAGTGCAGTGGTGTGATCATGGCTCACTGCAACCTCAAATTCCTGGGCTCAAAGCAATCTTCCCACCTCAGCCTCCCAAAGTGCTGGGGTTACAGGTGTGAGCCCTGCACCCAATAGTCACTAACATTTGTCAAGTACTTATAGATGAGGTAAACCAACACAGATATTAATATATACTAAGTAACATGAAGAAGGTTTCCCAGCTTGTAGGTGAAAGAGATAAGATTTGAATGCAGTCTGACTTTATAGCCCATGTTCTTTTTTTATTATTTATTTTTGAGATGGAGTCTCACTCTGTCACCCAGGCTGGAGTGCAGTGGTGCAATCTCGGCTCACTGCAACCTCCACTTCCTGGGTTTAAGCGATTCTCCTGCCTCAGCCTCCCGAGTAGCTGGGACTACAGGCATGCACCACCACGCCCGGCTAATTTTTGTATTTTTAGTAGAGACGGGGGTTTCAGCATATTGGCCAGGCCGGCCTTGAACTCCTGACCTTGTGATCTGCCTGCCCCGGCCTCCCAAAGTGCTGGGATTACAGGCATGAGCCACTATGCCCAGCCAGCCCATGTTCTTAATCACTGGACTACAAGGCCTTGATGTGTTAATATGCATCTGGTAAGGATGATGGCAGAAGTTGAACTTCAAGGGGGAAATTCAAGCTCACCCAGTAGGTCAGTGGCATGGCTAAGGCAACAGTCTATGTCTTCTGACTAGCCACCAGATGCTCTCCCTTGGGAGGCTGAGGCAGGAGAATCGCTTGAACCCAGGAGGTGGAGGTTGCAGTGAGCCAAGATCGCACCAATGCACTCCAGCCTGGGCAACAAGAGCGAAACTCAGTCTCAGAAAAAAGAGAAAGAAATTCTGGAAGTAGTTGTGATGCTCACACGACATTCTGAATGTACTTAATGCCACTGAATTGTCCACTTTAAAATGGTTAAAATGAATTAGCCAGGCATGGTGGTGCATGCCTATAGTTCCAGCTACTTGGGAGGCTGAGGTAGGAGGATCGCTTGAGCCCAGGAGCTCAAGGCCATAGTGAGCTGTGATTGTACCACTGCACTTCAGCCTGGGCAACAGAGCAAGACTGTCTCAAAAAAATAAAAAATTGGCCAGGCATGGTGGCACATGCCTGTAATCCCAGCACTTTGGGAGGCCGAGGTGGGTGAATCACTTGATGTCAGGAGTTGAAGACCAGCCTGGCCAACATGGCAAAACCTTGTCTCTACTAAAAATTTTAAAAAATAAAAAAACTAAAAAATAAATTAGGCCAGGAGTGGTGGCTCACACCTGTAATCCTGGCACTTTGGGAGGCCGAGGCAGGTGGATTGCTGGAGCTCAGGAGTTCAAGACCAGCCTGGGCAACATGGTAAAACCCTGTCTCTACTAAAATAGAAAAAATTAGCCAGCCGTGGTAATGCTTGCCTATAGGCCCAGCTACTCAGGAGGATGAGGCAGGAGAATCACTTGAACCTGGAAGAGGGAGGTTGCAGTGAGCCAAGATCACGCCACTGCACTCCAGCCTGGGCGACAAAGCAAGATTCCGTCTCAAAAAAAAAAAAAATTAGCCGGGCATGGTGGTGGGCACCTGTAATCCCAGCTACTTGGGAGGCTGAGGCAGAAGGGTGGCTTGAACCCAGAAGGCAGAGGTTACAGTGAGCTAAGATCATGCCACTGCACAGCCTGGGCAACAGAGCAAGACTCTGTCTGAAAAAAATAAAATAACAATAAAAATAATGGTTAAAATGGTAAATTATATGTTAAGTATATTTTATCCCTTCCACACATACAAAATGCCAGAAGACAGGTTGAAAGTTCCCCTCAATCCCAAGAGGTTAAAGAGAGCTTTGGAAGTCAAGGACCAAACTAGGCATTAGTGATTGAGAAAAACAAAAGCTAGAATGGACTTTTGTCCCTCCCTTGCAAAAAAGATAGTTTGTAAAACGTTGTCAATAATAAACTTGAGCTTATTCCTTGAAGAAAGCATTTTGCACCCTTGGAAGCCCACAGGCGCAAAGACACCACTCTCATGGGCCTTTCCTAGGATTTCATAGAGAAAACGTATTTTAAAAGCCAGAGAACTACCAAGGGGGACAAGCCTTTTAAATTAAAAAAAAAAAAAACACTGAATCAATCCAGTAAGGGCTGTGTTTGTTGGACAATATTTCTTTCTCGTATAATTAAGACTTGGAATACAAAATGTGCTCACCAAATAATGAAGAAAGTGAAATAAATGTGTGAAAGAGCCGGGAAAATGGAATAGACGATGCCTCGATAAATCCCTCGGGAGAGATTCATGATAAGCAGGTTATTTCCAGTCATAAAACAGTCTGTAAAACAAAGGTGCAGGATAAACACTGGTCCACTTTGTTAAGGAGGCTTGTGGAATAATCTAGGAAAAGTCAGAAACCCCATGCAGGGCGGATGGGGATTGCCTGGTGGAACAGCACCTGAGCTTGTTTTCTTCACAGAACAGAAGGAGAATCTTAAACAGCTCAGTGAGTGGGGATGGGCCAGGGGGAAGGGCGGTGGTATCGCAGATGTTTTGCTTGGGCTCCCCTCTCCAGAGAGTGAAAACTGGCTGAAGATGAAAATTAGTCTGGCAGGCCCAGACATGACTAACAACACTCCTACATCTCTATTCCACAAGGCATTTGGCTGGATTCCCATAGAAGCTGGAAATGGCCATTTTTCCCCTGGGGTAGTGACTCCAATCCAATGCATTGATCATTCTTAGTTGCTAGAAGCCTGGAAACTGATAATGAATCTGACTGGCTGATAAGAAGATGGTTCACTAGGCCAGGCTCACACCTGTAATCCCAGCACTTTGGGAGGCCGAGGCGGGCGGATCATGAGGTCAGGAGTTCGAGACCAGCCTGACCAACATGGTGAAATCCTGCCTCTCTTAAAAATACAAGAAAATCGGCCAGGTGCGGTGGCTCATTCCTGTAATCCCAGCTCTCAGGGAGGCAGAGGCAGGAGGATAGCTTGAGCCCAGGAGTTCGAGACCTGCCTGGGCAATATAGTGAGACCCTGTTCTCCACAAAAAGGAAGAAAAAAAAAGACAAAAAAAAATGTAAAATACAAAAAATTAGCCAGGTGTGGTGGCACGTGCCTGTAATCCCAGCTACTTGGGAAGCTGAAGCAGGAGAATCACTTGAACCTGGGAAGTGGAGGTTGCAGTGAGCCGAGATCCTGCCATTGCATTCCAGTCTGGGTGACAGAACAACACTCTATCTCAAAAAAAAAAAAAAAGATGGTTCACTGGATGTTTTGTAGACATGTGTCCATGTGGCATTGAACTCTAGCCCACTGCCTCCCTATTGGCTTCTTTCTGGTGGTCCAGAGCCTATGTGAGGGTAAGGACTTGGAGAAAACTGTGTCTCCTCAGATGATGAAAGTCTCAGAAAGGGAACTGTTTATTCCTGGCAGTACTGCCCTTTTACCTGGGCAAGTGGTACCCTTTTCCTAGGCCCTATGCATTAAAAGTGCCCTCTCTGGCTCTCCACTGGCAGTCACCCTCCCTCAGAGTGGTGTGCCTACTGCACGTCCAAGCCACTCTTCTAACATAACACTCCCAGAATTTCTTGTACAAACAGCTCTGAGCCCACTTCCAGGGCCTGCGACGTCTTCTTCTCTGTGTCTGTCTTTTGGGTCTCTCCTTAGGAGGACAGACCTCTGCATAAGTAGATGCTCCTAAAACCCAAGGGGTAGCCAAGTGGCAACTGTGGGGAAGGAGGTGCAACATACAGATGAAGCGTGGACATGTGGGCTGAGGTGCCTACCCACATGCACACAAAGTCCTTCATGATGCAGATGAGACCAGGGTGTAAAGAGAAGGGAGTGGGCTGGGGGGCTGGGCAGGTACTCCCTTGTCTGCTGTGTCCCTGTGCAGAACCCTGAGGAGTCCAATAATTCTAAATTTGTAACTGACTTTCTAGGTTGTTATGAAGATATATGCATCAAGGTGGGAGGATATAACTTCATTAAGCAGCTTGCTGGTTTGGTGTATAACTTTCAAAGATGTGGCCAAATGGTATGTGGGCCTTCCTTCGTTCTCTTCTCCTAGGCCCTGCAGATGTGGGATGGGCTTGTTTCTAGGTTGCATCCCTTTCTTCCAGATGCCACTTCCAGATAGTAGGGTGTTCAGTTTGTTTGTCTTTCTCCCTCTTAGACCTAAGAAGTAAACCACTCATCCCTGATTTGCAAAAACCTGCTGTTTATTCTTAGGGGTGAAACCATGAAAGCTAAACCATTAGTCTCCAAGTTAACTGAACGAGGCAAGAGAATCCATACTTTCTCCAAGGAGTAAAAAACTCAGTCAAATCATACACCAGATAAAAGGTAATGAAAATTCCTGTTTTCCTTTGGGGTTGTGGCGGTTGATCTAGGAACAGGGGGAGGGAGGCCAGGCTTCTACCTATAGCTGGGAAGCAGCCCTGGCTTTTGCTTTTAGCTCTAGGGGGAGATGCTTGTGGAAAGCACCTGTTGGTTGGGAGCTCAAAGTATTTTCCTTTTTCTCTCCCTAGAGAACCTGCTGAGTGTCCTGGAGGAAACGGGAGGTAAACTGTTCAGAGTAACAAGCCCAGTGAGGCTGTCTAAATGAGCACCAGCCCGGGTTACTTATGGTAGGGAGTTAGGATAAAATGTCTGGCATACCCTGGAGATTTGGAGGCAGGTTCGATAGCAAACTGCTGCCCTGAATATGCAGAGAGGGTGCCAGGTGAGGCTCCTTCTCATATTCCTCATAGTCCTGAAGTTTCACAAAACACAGGAAAGCATTCGGTGAGGTTATTGACATTTGTGATGGAGACGGAGGGGGAGAAGCCAGTGGTGAGTCTGGCCCAGCTGTCCTGAGGTTGGTTGGCACCCTCAGGATGGCAGTAAAGCTTGAGTCTAAAGAAGGTGGACTCCTGACTACTCTAAGCCTAGCACTGGGGAAGAGGCCCTGCTCCCACAGAGGGCCAGACCTCTGAGAAGGGGGCAATTGTGCAACCCCAAGAGAGAGCACTGCCTTAAATGTTATACCCTAAACACCTGGCTTGCCCCACCCCAGGCCCAGCCCTCAGGCTGCCAGGTCCAGCAGGTGGTTCTAGGATTACTAGGCAGCTGAGCCACACGTGGGTTGGTTTCTCCTGTCTTGAGAGAAGAAAAGTCAAGCCTTCACAGAGAAGCAGTCCTCTGACAACCAGTGGACTGCCCCAACCTGGATGAAGGCCTGACTCCCTGGGAGATTTGGAGAGGGGCATCCATCCAGCCACAACCTTCCACTGACTCAAAGCCACTTTATTAAACTGATCTCATCCCTGCCCTCAGCTGCCCTCAAATGCTCTCTCTCGTCTTCTCTCCGCAGACCATGTGGTCCTGGACCCAAAAACTACCAGTGCTTACCTCCAAGAAGCAGAAGGTAATCTGAGTGTAATGAACACAGGCATGAAGCTGTCTGTGCCTTCCAACCCACAGAGGTTCTCCTACTTCAGTGTGCTGGGGACTGTGGGATTCTCATCAGGCAGACACGACTGAGACGTGCAGGTGGCTTTTGGTGGCTGATGGAGGCTCAGCATGATCAAAGAATGCGTGAGTAGAAAAGAGTGGTTTAAACTAAAACCCAAGGAAGGCACCTCAGTTATTGGGCTCTCTACCAAAGTCAATACCAGGCTCTCACCTACCCCTGCACTGACATCTTCTTCTTTTTTTTTTTTTTTTTTGAGACAGAGCCTTGCTCTGTTGCCCAGGCTGGAGTGCAGTGGAGCAATCTCGGCTCAGTGCAAGCTCTGCCTCCCAGGTTCATGCCATTCTCCTGCCTCAGCCTCCTGAGTAGCTGGGACTACAGGCACCCACCACCATGCCCAGCTAATTTTTTGTATTTTAAGTAGAGATGGAGTTTCACCGTGTTAGCCAAGATGGTCTCGATCTCCTGACCTCATGATCTGCCCGCCTCGGCCTCCCAAAGTGCTGCGATTATAGGCGTAAGCCACCGCGCCCGGCCAACATCTTCTTAAAAGACAGACTCAGGACTTTAGAAGAAGGCCAAATGTCATTCTACAACATGGAGAATTTAACCCCCAGCTCCATTTCTCAGCCAAGTGTATTCAGAAAAATCTTTCCTTTTTTCTGGCTGCCCTCAAAAGGGGCCAGCGTTATCCTCTTGCCCTAATAGGAAGCCCCTTCTGAGCATACCTCCTACCAAGAAACTTGGATTGTGGGTCATAGGCACTCAGGAGTGCTTCTCAAACCATCTTTGCTGAGGCCATGGGAGCACAAGCCTTCTTATTGCTTGTAGGATGATTTGGGTGGTTGGAAACATAGTAGAAATAAAATGAACAGGACATCCCTCGCCATGAGCCTTATCCTGTTTTAATGTAGTAGCCAAGCAAAAACTCTTCTCAACTCAATTTCTTCTACTTTCATCAAATGCCATTTAAAACCCTACTTCAAACTCTCTAGGAAAACCCAATTCCTCTGCCCTAAGCTCTCTCTTCCAAACAATGGCAAGGAGAGCAAATGAAGATAATTGTGGAGCCACAGAGAAACTTAATAACAAACGCATTATCGAGAATCATACTCAACACATGAATGTTATTTCTATAGCAAGATGTGATGTGAGAACAAAAACTATGCGAGGTTCCTATATGCTTAAAATAGTGTCTTGTATATATTCCATAGAGACCCTGCAACATGGGTGTACATCACCATAAAAGATTTTCATTCTAAGTTTCAAAATATGTGCTGACTATAACTGAGGGAGGCTTAATGATTGGCAAAATTCAGGGCACTTCTCGCTGTGGCCCAGATGTTACTTTCATTCCCATTTGTGACAACAAGGTAGACATTTTAGAACTTTAGGACAAAGACTGATGAAAAGAATTTTACTGTCCCTTGATTTCCTATTAAATTCAGCCTCAAGCAGTATCCACACCGTTCCTATCCTCTGTCTGAGAGTGGGATTATTCCATTATCTGAATGGTCCATGGTCCCAAAACTGGGCAGCTCACCAGAACTGGGGGTGAAGGACAAAGGGGGCACCTCACACCTGTGGTGGGGCCTCTGTCAATAAGGAAAGGAGATGATTTGCTTCCATTTATTACTTTCCTCAGAGAAGAAATTGTGGGCCCACAGTGACATCCCACTGCAACTTTCATACCACACTGGGACATGAGTACATGTATATTTCTATTCTAAAATGGAAAGCATGTATGATTTGTAAACAAAGAGCTACTTTAACCGGAATGTGTAGACAGTGTTCTCTTCCTATATTGCAACTATCAGCCCATCTTCTGGGGAGAGCGTTTGGACCTTGGAGTTTCCTGCTTAATCACAATAGATAAGCACCATAGCATGACATTTAAAAAACACAGACTCTAGGCTGGGCGTGGTGGCTCATGCCTGTAATCCCAACACTTTGGGAGGCCAAGGCTGGTAGATGACCTCAGGTCAGGAGTTCGAGACCAGCCTGGTCAACGTGATGAAACCCTGTCTCTACTAAAAATACAAAATTAGCCGGGGGTGGTGGTGCATGCCTGTAATCCCAGCTACTAGGGAGGCTGAGGCAGAAGAATCACTTGAACCTGGGAGGTGGAGGTTGCAGTGAGCCGAGATCGTACCATTGCACTCCAGCCTGGGCAACAAGAGCGAAACTCCGTCTAAACAAACAAACAAACAAAAAACCATGGACTCTGAGGCCCAACTGTCTGGGTTCAAATCCTGGCTCTGGCACGTACTAGCTGGGAGGCTTTAGGCATGACACTCAACCCCTCTGTGCTTCAATTCCCCTATCTGTGCCTCAGTTATGTGGGAATGAGGATGGTCCCCTCACCAGAAGGCTATTAGAAGGCTTTACATGGGCTGGGTGTGGTGGCTCACTCCTATAATCTCAGCACTTTGGGAAGCCGAGGTGGGAGGATTGTTTGAGCCCAGGAGTTCAAGACCAGCCAAGGCAATATGATGAAACACCATCTCTACAAAAAATACAAAAATTAGCCAGGCGTGGTGGCACATGCCTGTAGTTCCAGCTACTTGAAAGGCTGAGGCAGGAGAATTGCTTGAGCCTGGGAGGTCGAGACTATAGTGAGCTATGTTTGCACCACTGCACTCCAGCTTGAGCAACAAAGTGAGACCTTGTCTCAAATACAAAAAAAAAAGAAAGAAAAGCTTATATGAATTACTATCTGTATAATATTAAGCACATAGTAAGCAACTATAAAAGCATTTGTAAAATAAATATATAATTACATGTCTATTCATCTTACATGTCTCCCACAAGAAGGAAAAGTCATTTCTTGGTGGTGTTAGGAGGTCTCAGGCCCCAGTGGGAAATTTCTGAGGGTCTCCTTTAACAGAAGCTCAAATACTTATAATGTTAGCCTTTAGTACAAAATCACGAAACTGAGACCACACCTGATCTAGACTCTTACCTTAGAAAAGACTACACACAAACCACCTTCAAACCAGTCTAGTCCAATTTGAACTACCCCCTGGAATATTGCAAACAGTAATTATTTTAACCAAAGGAGTTTAAATTACTTATTCATCAGGTCGGCTTTACGGATGAGTAAAATAGTTTCATGTTGAGTTGGAGATGGAGGCAATTGTTTTCTAAAAATAATTTATTGAGGTCAAATTCATACAATTATTTTTTAAATCTTAAACCACCTAATAGAGAGAATAGCCGTAAAGTATCTCAAGCTTTCACCTGCTTGCATAGTTACTCCCAGGCCTAGCCAACATGTGTTCTCCAGGCGAGATTTTACCACCTCGCATGGTAAATAAGAATGAACTTCCTCATACCATAAATGTATTAACTCATACTCTGTGAATGGTATGTTTATGATGTGGTTATTATCGCGTCATGAAACTGTAACAGGCAGATTTTTACAAGACCCTGCCTTCCTTGTGTGTAGGGACCTCGTGAGTGAATCATCACAGAATGATTCTGAAGTGGGTGGAGCCAAAGACCTGAGTGGCAAGGGCTTAAAGCAGGGGTCTCCAATCCCCAGGCCGTGGACTGGTGAGGGTCTGTGGCCTGTTAGGAACCGGGCCATAGAGCAACAGGCGAGCATTACTGCCTGAGCTCTGCCTCCTGTCAGATCAGCTGCAGCATTAGATTCTCATAGGAGCACGAACCCTATTGTGACCTGCCTGATGATATAAGGTGGAACAGTTACATCCTAAAACCATCCCCTACCCCACACCCATACGGTTTGGCTCTGTGTCCCCTCCCAAATATCACCTCCAATTGTAATCCCCACATGTCGAGGGAGGGACCTAGTGGGAGGTGATTGGATGATGGGGGTGATTTCCCCCATGTTGTTCTCTTGACAGTGAGTGAGTGAATTCTGATGAAATCTGATTTTTGTTTGTTTGTTTTTGAGATGGAGTCTCACTCTGTTGCCCAGGCTGGAGTGCAGTGGTGTGATCTTGGTTCACCACAACCTCTGCCTCCCAGGTTCAAGCGATTCTCCTGCCTCAGCCTCCCGAGTAGCTGGGACTACAGGCGCATGCCACCACACCCAACTAATTTTTGTATTTTTAATAGAGAATGGGTTTCACCATGTTGGCCGGGCTGGTCTCAAACTCCTGACCTTGTGATCTGCCGTCCTCGGCCTCCCAAAGTGCTGGGATTACAGGTGTGAGCCACCATGCCTGGCGGAAATCTGATGGTTTTAAAGTGTGCAGCACTTCCCCACTTGCTGTCTCACTCCCTCCTGCTGCCCTCTAAGACATGCTTTGCTCACCCTTTACCATCTGCCATTATTGTAAGTTTCTCAAGGCCTTCCAATCATGCTTCCTGTTAAGTGTATGGAACTCTGAGTCAATTACAGCTCTTTTCTTCATAAATTACCCAGTTTCAGGTAGCTCTTTATAGCAGTGTGAAAATGGACCAATACATCCCTGCACCCTCACCCCTACCCCCACTGTCTGTGGAAAAATTGTCTTCCAAAAAACTAGTCCCTAGTGCCAAAAAGGTTGGGGACCACTGGCTTAAAGACATCCATCTGTATGGACACATACAGCTCACAGCTCAGCTGTGGACTAGGTATACTCTTATACTAACTGTACTAGATGAGAAAGACAGGCTTCTAGAAGTTCCAGAAGGTTGAGTTTTAGTGGAGCTGGAGTTTGGCCTTACATGGAATGAGATGTATCTGTTGAACCAGGTTCCCTGGACTAGGAAGCAATATTACACCCAGAGGCCACATCGCTGAGAGGCAGGCACAGGAGCCGGGAGTATAAGAAGCCCAGATGCCTGCAAAGCTGGGCCTTGAAGAGCTGACATGAATGCATTTTTTTTTTTTTTTTTTTTTTGAGACAGAGTCTCACTCTGTTGCCCAGGCTGGAGTGCAGTGGCACAATCTCACCTCACCACAACCTCCGCCTCCCATGTTCAAGCAATTCTCCTGCCTCAACCTCCCGAGTAGCTGGGACTACAGGCATGTGCCACCACGCCGGGCTAATTTTTGTATTTTTAGTAGAGACGGGGTTTCACTATGTTGGCCAGATTGGTCTCAAACTCCTGACCTCGTGATCCGCCTGCCTCAGCCTTCCAAAGTGCTGAGATTACAGGCATGAGCCACCGGGCCCGGCAAAATGAATGCATTTCAAGAGCAGGGAATCTGAGAGCCATGTACAGATCTTAGATATTTTCACAGAATTTCTTAGGATAAGAAACCTAATTGTGTTTATGTTGCTATATTCTGAGGTGTTATTTTCTTTAGATATTCCCTTCATTTTTTTATAAAATATCTTGTTTATGAACTTTTTTGGCTCTATTAAGGGAGTTTGGCCTACGCTTTTTTTTTTTTTTTTTTTTTAGACGCAATTTTGCTTGTCACCCAGGTTGGAGTGCAATGGTGTGATTTGGGCTCACCGTGACCTCCGCCTCCCGGGTTCAAGCAATTCTCCTGTCTCAGCCTCCCAAGTATCTGAGATTACAGGCGTCCACCACCATGCCTGGCTAATTTTTGTATTTTTGGTAGGCCCAGCTGGCCTATGCTTTCTTTGGAGTGAATAGGGCCACATTTTATCCCTAGGTCCCTGAGTAGTAGAGAAAGGAGGAGTGAAAAATGAGAGAAGCTAAAAGACAGGCCGGGCGCGGTGGCTCACGCCTGTAAATCCCAGTACCTTGGGAGGCCGAGGCCAGTGGATCACCTGAGATTAGGAGTTCAAGACCAGCCAGGCCAACATAGTGAAACCTCATCTCTACAAAAACACAAAAATTAGCCAGGCATGATGGCGGGTGCCTATAATCCCAGCTACCTGGGAGGCCAAGGCGGGAGAATCTCTTGAACCCAGGAGGCGGAGGTTGCAGTGAGCTGAGATGCGCCACTGCACTCCAGCCTGGATGACAGAGTGAGACTCCGTCTCAAAAAAAAAAGAAAAAAAGAAAAAAAAGAAAAAGAAGGGACAGACAAAAACCCAGGGAGAAACAGCCTGTCCTGCCAGCAGAGCATCTTGCCGTAGCCTCCCACATAGCTCAAAACTCAGAACCAAGAGCCCACTCCCCCATTCTGTGAAGATAGCCTTCTTCCTGCCTCCCAGGACCCTCCCTTCTTCAAAAGTCATCTCACAGCCAAGACCTCTCCAGTTGTGCCCCCTTTGCTCTCAGTCTCCCCACGTCCTCCAGTATCCATCTTTCTTCTTATTTCCTCAAATGCGAAGTCCTTTTTATAGCTGCAGCTTGCCTTGATATTTGTGTTTCCTCCATGTTGTTTTTACAAGTATTCTATAACATATATAAATAATTTTTACCTTGTCTGATTAGAGTTGAAGTTCTTTGAAGGTGAATAGCTTCTATCTCCTTTGTAAGTCTCTGGCATTTCATTTATGTTAAGCAGTTTTTCAAAAGTAAAATCTCTTTATTTTTTTTAAATGTATCACTGTAACATAACAACAACAACAACAACAACAAAACTCCAAACAGTACAGAAAAGAAAATTCAAAAATCCCATCCCAAAGAGATAACATCCATTAATAGTTTGGAATACATCTTCACCACACCTTGGTCTGCTGCAGTACAAAGATTGACAAAAATGGGATCTCCATATTCTCTTCACAACTTTCTCCTTTTATCATGATGTTGCTACACAGACTGACTTCATTCCTCTAAATTGCAATATGATATTCCAAGACACAAACGTTTCATAATACTATTGGTCTATTTAATAGATACAGAGGCTGTTCCAGATGGACTTTCAGGTCGTAAGAAAGCAGTCAAGGATAACTTCTGTGTTTCAAGCTTGGGTTCCTCGATAGATAGATGGTGGTAATGCCAATTAAGATGTGGAATATGCTAGGCGTGGTGGCTCACACCTGTAATCCCAGCACTTTGGGAGACTGAGGCGGGCAGATCACTTGAGGCCAGGAGTTCGAGACCAGCCTGGCCAATATGGTGAAACCCTGTCTCTACTAAAAATACAAAAATTAGCCAAGCCTGGTGGCTCGTGCCTGTCATCCCAGCTACTCAGGACACTGAGGCAGGAGAACTGCTTGAATGCGGAAAGTAGAGGTTGCAGTGAACTGAGATCGCACCACTGCACTCCACCCTGAGTGACGGAGCTAGACTCTGTCTAAGAAAGAAAGAGAGGAAACGAGGAAGCGAGGAAGGAGGGAGGGAAGAAGGAAGGAGCAGAATACCAGAGAAATAGCAGGTCTTGGGTATATAAATAGTTGTTTATTTCCCTGATTATTTTCTCTTTACAATAATACAACCATCAAAATCAGAAACTAACATCAATAACTTACCGCTATCTAATCCTCATAAGCCACTTGAGTTTCACTAATTGTTCCAGTAACATCCTTTATAGAAAAGTATTCAATCCAGGATCATGCATAGCATTTAGTTGTCATGTTTTTTCAATTTGCTTTAATCTGGAAGAACTCCCCACTTGTTCATGGACTTTCATGGCTTTGAAATTTAAAAAAAAAATTTTGTAGAAATAGTGTCCTGCCATGTTGCCCAGGCTGATCTCAAACTCCTGGCCTCAATGGATTCTCCCACCTTGTCCTCCCAGAGCTGGGATTGCAGACCTGAGCCACCCTTCCTGGCTGGCCTTGAAACTTTTGAAGATTACTGGCCAGTTTTTTTTTTCCTAAATGGAAAATTCCTCATTTTGTGTTTGTCTGATGTTTCTTCACGATTACATCTAGGTTATACATTTTTGTCAAGGATGTCACAGAAGTGATGTTGTGTCCACACTATCAAGGGGTGCTCGATATTGACTTGGCCCATTACTTGTGATGTTAACCTTGAGTAGATAACATCTGCCAAATTTCTCCATTGTAAAATTACTCTTTTTTTCTTTTGTAGTCATTGACTATTTACTGGGAGGTACTTTGAAGTCATGTAAATATCCATTTCTCATCCAACTTTCAGCCAATATTTTTAGCATCCCTTGGTGATTCTGAGCTGAATTTTTACCATTATTTTGCTTGCCAAAGTGATGTTCTAATTCCATTATTATTCTAAGTTCATTAGTTGACATTCCGTGGTAAGGAAAAGCTTTCTCCTCTTCCCATGTATTATTTATTTATTTCAGTATAAGCTCACTCCCCTTATATTAAATGAGTTATAATCTATAATTGTTATTATTTATATCGATGCTCAAATTATCCCAGAATTAGCAAGTGGGAGCCCCTTCAAGCTAGTTTATATGTTCTTTTGACAAGTGTCCATTATTGTTTTAGCACTTTCTTATTTTTTTTCTTTTTCCTAACCACTAAATGATATAGGAGCACCTCCTTAATTTCTGACACAAAAGATATTGCAGGCTCATTTGGTACTCTCTCTGGCCCAGCCTTAAAAATTAGACATTTCCCCAAAGAGCCTTGATTTATTTTAGCAAAGAATGGTATTTATTTATTTATTTATTCTTATATTTATTTATATATTTTTTTCAGATGGGATCTCGCTCTGTTACCCAGTCTGGAGTGCAGTGGTGTGATCTCAGCTTACCGCAACCGCCACCTCCCAGATTCAAGTGATTCCTCTGTCTCAGCCTCCCAAGTAGCTGGGACTACAGGTGCACGCCACCACGCCCAGCTAATTTTTGTATTTTTAGTAGAGACAGAGTTTCACCACATTGGTTAGGCTGGTCTCGAATTCCTGACCTCAGGTGATCCATCCACCTTGGCCTCCCAAAGTGCTGGGGTTACAGGTGTGACCCACCGCACCTGGCAAGAATAGTATTTAGAAGCCAAAACCTGAGTACAAAATGTACTCACTGCTATGAGGTGTTGCTCCTCCCAGACCCTCTCAGAGGATAGACCTATATTTACTTATTTATTTTTCCCTATTTATTTTTATATATGAAAGCCTTAAGTTTATATGGTTACCTTCCATTCTTATCCAACACCACAAGATTCATTAATTCTAGTCATTTTCCTCTCCACATGTAACTTCTCTCTCTGCTAGGCAGACACCTGTCTTTTACTATTCTCAGTATGTTTATTCATATGATCAGAGCCCCTATACATTAACAATCTTCTGTTTCTGCCATCATACCCCTGCACAGCTGCTCTCATCTGTGCAGATGGCCCATCCTCACCCCTGCACTGGCACAGGTGTCCTCTTCCCTCCACTCAGCCCCTGACAATGTTATCAGGCTATCACCACCCCTCATTCACAGAGGCTGCCTCACTCCACTTGGGCTCTTATACCCTATGATATAGTTTAGATATTTGTCTTAACCCAGTCTCATGCTGAATTGTAATCCTCAGTATTGGAGGCAGAGCTTGGTGGGAGGTGATTGGATCATGAGGGTGGACTTCTCATGAATGTTTAATACCATTCCCTTGGTGCTACCCTCATGATAGTGAGTTCTGGTTGTTAAAAAGTGTGTGGCACATTCCCCCTCTCTCCCTTGCTCCAGCTCTGGCCATGTGATGTGCCTCCTCCTCCTTTGCCTTCCACCATGATTATAAGTTTCCCAAGGCCTCTCCAGAAGCCCAGCAGATGCCAGCATCATGCGTCCCGTACAGCTTGCAGAACTGTGAGCCAATTAAGCCTCAGGTTTTTTTGCTTGTTTGTTTTTGTTTTTTGAGGCAGTCTTGCTCTGTTGCCCAGGTTGGAGTGCAGTGGTGCTATCTCAATCTTGGCTCACTGCAACCTCTGCCTCCCAGGTTCAAGTGATTCTCGTGCCTCAGCCTCCCAAGTAGCTGGGATTACAGGCACCCACCATGCCCAGCTAATTTTTGTATTTTTAGTAGAGATGGAGTTTCACCATATTGGCAAGGCTGGTCTTGAACTCCTGACCTCAAGCAATCCTCCCGCCTCAGCCTCCCAAAGTGCTGGGATTACAGGCATAAGCCACTGTGCCCTGCTACCTCAGGTATTTTTTATTGCAATGTGAGAACAAACTAATACACCCCACGACAGGCCCCCAAAACGCCACTACCACACGACCCACTGATGCAGACTTTGTTCAACCCAACCTAATGGCTTTAGACTAAAATATTCAAAGGAAGGAAATGAAGAAGAGAGGGAAACATTTCCCTGATTTTTTTTTTTTTTTTTTTTTGAGATGGAGTTTTTTCTTGTTGCCCAGGCTGGAGTGCAATGGTGCAATCTCGGCTCACTGCAACCTCCACCTCCTGGGTTCAAGCGATCATCCTGTCTCAGCCTCCTGAGTAGCTAGGATTACAGCCCAGCTAATTTTTTATATTTTTAGTAGAGACTGAGTTTCGCCATGTTGGCCAGGCTGGTCTCAAACTCCTGACCTCAGGTGATCCACCAACCTCAACCTCCCAAAGTGCTGGGATTACAGGTGTGAGCCACCGCACCCAGCCTCCCTGATTATTTTTTAATTAAAAAATTAATGCAAATATCATGAACAATAAAGAAAAACTAAGAAACTCTCTTAGAAGAAGACTAAGGATCACTTCTTGGCCTTTTGGCTAAGATAAAGTATAGTATCTGTTTTTATCAGTTCCATATCTGATATGTCCTCTATCCAAGGACAATATATTAAATGGATTTTTGGAAATAGGAGATGGAATAGGAGCTTGCTACATCCACTCCACACATTGACCTGGTACTGCAGCACTTCCAGGAACAGTGCACCCAAACCTTGAAAAAAAAAATTTTTTTTTTTTTTTTTCTGAGACAGAGTCTCACTCTGTTGCCCAGGCTGGAGTGCAGTGGTGCCATCTCTGCTCACTGTAAGCTCCACCTCCCAGGTTCATGCCATTCTCCTGCCTCAGCCTCCTGAGTAGCTGGGACTACAGGCACCTGCAACCACACCCAGCTAATTTTTTTGTATTTTTAGTAGAGACAGGGTTTCACTGTATTAGCGAGGATGGTCTTGATCTCCTGACCTCGTGATCTGCCTGCCTCGGCCTCCCAAAGTGCTGGGATTACAGGCGTGAGCCACTGCGCCCGGCCAAAGAAAAGCAAATTTTAACGAAAAAACAAAGAAGAAGGAGACTAAGGAGACAGGACAACTAAATGCAATGTGGAATCTTGGGCCAGAAAAGAACATTAGTGAGAAAACGATGAAACTGGAATAAGGCATAATAATAATAATAATAGTGTTATTATCAGTTAATAATGTTACGTCAATGTTAATTTTATGATTTTGATCATTCTACTATGATTACGTAAGATGTTAATATTAAGGGAATCTAGGTGAAAGGTATATAGGAAGACTTGATAGGATTTCTGTAACCTTTCTGTAAGTACAACATTATTTCAAAGTAGAATTTTTTTTAAGTATTGCATTTTGGGCATATGTTCCCAGGATCTCCTTAGGGCTGTGTCATGCGCTAAAAAATAAAAATATATATTTTTAAAGTATTGCATTTTATTTAGAAAAAAATCAAATAAGATAGACATATTCAAACTAAAAAAATGAAGAATAAATAAGAAATTGTACTGATTTTATACAAACTCTCCCAGAAAACAGAAGAGGAGAGAGAATATTTCTCCCCTTGTTATTCCAATACCAAAATCAGAAAAGACGCTACAAAAGGAAAAAAACAAAAACCATAGGCCAATATTCTTATGAATCTAAACAGGATAATTCTTAACAAAATATTAGCAAATCAAGGGCCGGGTGTGGTGGCTCACTCCTGTAATCCCAGCACTTTGGGAAGCTGAGATGGGTGGATCACCTGAGGTCAGGAGTTTGAGACCAGCCTGGCAAACATGGTGAAACCCTGTCTCTACAAAAACACAAAAATTAGCAGGGCACGATGGCATGTGCTTGTAATCCTAGTTACTCAGGAGGCTGAGGCAGGAGAATCACTTGAACCTGGGAGGTGGAGGTTGCAGTGAGCTGAGTTCGCACCATTGCACTGCAGCCTGGGCAACAGAGCAAGACTTTGTCTCAAAAAAAAAAAAAAAAGAAAGAAAAAAGAAAATCAAATCTAGTAATACATAAAAAGCATAATACATCATGACCAAGTAGGGTTTATCCAGGAATGCAGAGTTGGTTTCCTGGTTTTGAATGTTGATTCAACATATAAAAAACTCAATCAATATAATTTACCATATTAACAAACTAATAAAGGTATGGCCATAAAAGCATTTGCCAAAATCTAGCACTTTTTCATGATAGAAACCACTCATGTAACTGGAAAAGGAAGGGAACTTTCTCAAATGATAAAGAACAACATACTGGCTGGGCGCAGTGGCTCACGCCTGTAATCCCAGCACTCTGGGAGGCCGACGCGGGTGGATCACGAGGTCAGGAGTTCAAGACTAGCCTGGCCAATATGGTGAAACCCCATCTCTACTAAAAATACAAAACTTAGCCGGGTATGGTGGCAGGTGCCTGTAATCCCAGCTCCTTGGGAGGCTGAGGCAGAGAATTGCTTGAACCTGGGAGGCAGAGGTTGCAATGAGCCAAGATTGCACCACTGCACTCCAGCTTGGGCGACAGAGTGCGACTCCATCTCAAAAAAAAAAAAAAGAACAACATACTTAGTGAAAAAGTAAATATTTTCCCTGAAATTGAGAACACAGCAAGATATCTGTTCTCACCCCTTCTATACAACACTGAACTGGTGTCCTTGCCAGAACAATAAGGCAAGAGAAAGAAATAAAATACATACTATTTGGAAATAAAGAAATAAAAATGTTACCATCAATATAGAAAATCCTAAAGGATATACAAAACCATGAACTAATAAGTGAATTTAGTAGTCACAGAATGCAAAAATTATATTTCAAGATACTAGTAATAAACATTTAGAAATTAAAAATTTTTACATTGCATTTACTTTAGAATAAATAACATAAAATTCTTGGCGATAAATCTGACAAAACATGCAAGATCTTATACTGGAAACTAAAAAATATTGCTGAAAAAATTAAAACCTAAATAAATGGAGAGGTATACCATGTTCATGAATCAGAAGACTCAATATTCTTAAAATGTCAGCTTTCCCTAAATTAACCTAAAGATTCAAAGTAATCACAATAAAAATCCCACAGCCTAGTATTTTTATTTTAGAAATTGACAAGCTGATCCCAAACTTTGTATGGAAATGAAAAGAACTTGGGATAGTCAAAGCTATTTTGAAAAAGCAAAACTGGAGGACTCACATTACCACATTTCATATCTCTGACAAATTTATAATAATCAAAACAGTGTAGTTTTAATATATGGTAGACAGACTGATGGAACAGAATAGAAAGTTCAAAAATAGGCCAGGCATGGTGGCTCATGCCTGTAATCCCAGCACTTTAGAAGGCTGAGGCAGGTGGATCACCTGAGGTCAGGAGTTCAAGACCAGCCTGGCCAACATGGCAAAACCCATCTCTACTAAAAACACAAACAAAAATGAGCTGGGCATGGTGGCAGTCACCTGTAGTCCCAGCTACTTGGGAGGCTGAGGCAGGAGAATTGCTTGAACCTGGGATGGGGAGGTTGCAGTGAGCCAAGATCACACCACTGCACTCCAGCATGGGCAACAAGAAGAAAACTCCATCTCAAAAAAAAAAAAGTTCAAAAATAGACCCACACATATAAGTAAATTGGTATAGAAAAAAGATGCCAAGGTAAATAGTTCCAATGGAGAAAGGATAGCCTTTTCAACAAATGGTGATGCTGGAACAATTGGACATAAATGTGCAAAGAAATGAAATTTGACTCTGACCTTGTATCATATAAAAAATTAACTCAATAGGCAAATCTATAGAGACAGAAAGTAGATTAATGATTGCTTATAGCTGAGGAGATGGGAGAAGAAATGAAAAGTCACTACTAATGGGCATAGGGTTTCTTTTCGGGTTGACACAAATGTTCAAAATTAGATCATGATGGTGACTACACAGCCCTGTAAATATACTAAAAACCATTGAATTCTACACTAGAATAGATTCAATGTGTGATATATGAATTATATTTCAATAAAACTTAAAAATTTAACTCTAAATGAACCATAAACCTAAATATAAGAGCTAAAACTGTAAAGTACTAAAAGAAAACAAAAGAAAAATGTGTGTCACCTTCAGTTAGGCAAAGATTTCTTAAATAGAACAAAAAAAGGACAAACCACTCAAGAAAAAAATACATTTTATCAAAACTTAAAACTTTTGCTGTTCAAAGGACACTGTTCACGGGCCAGGTGTGGTGGCTCATACCTGTAATCCCAGCATTTTGGGAGCAGATCACTTGAGGTCAGGAGTTCGAGACGAGCCTGGCTAACATGGTGAATCCTGTCTCTACTAAAAATACAAAAATTTGCTGGGTGTGGTGGCACATGCTTGTAATTCCTGCTACATTGGAGGCTGAGGCTGAGAGTCACTTGAACCTGGGAGGTAGAGGTTGCAGTGAGCTGAGATCACACCACTGTACTCCAGCTTGGTCAACAGAGCGAGACTCTGTCTCAAAAAAAAAAGAAAAAAAGACACTGTTCAGAGAATAAAAATTCATGTCTTAGCTGCTTTCAAAAAAGAAAAAAAGTAAAAAGACAAGTCACAAACTGGGAAAAAATATTTGCAAAAACACATCTGTGATAAAGAATTTATATCCAGAATATATTAAGAACTTATAATTCAATAATAGATAACTCAGATTGTTTTTTTTTTTTTTTTTTTTGAGACGGAGTCTCACCCTGTCACCCAGGGTGGAGTGCAGTGGCATGATCTCGGCTCACTGCAAGCTCCGCCTCCTGGGTTCACGCCATTCTCCTGCCTCAGCCTCCCGAGTAGCTGAAGATAACCCCAATTTTTAAATGCACAAAAGATTTGAACACATCACCAAAAATCATATACAGATGACCAATAAACACATGAAAAGATGTTCAACATCATTAGTCATTAGGGAAATGAAAATTAAAACCATAATGAGATAACTACACACCTGCTAGAATGATTCAAATTCAAAAAAATGCCAATGCCTAAAGCTGGTGAAAATGTGGAGCAACTGGAATACTCATGATGGGAATGCAAAATGCCACTTTGGAAAAGTTTGGCAGCTTCTTATAAAGTTCTCATTTCTAGGTATTTACTCAAGAGAAAACATATCTACCTAAAAACTTGTGCACAAATGTTTGTAATTGTAAACACACATTTTGTTTTATTTGTAATTTGTAATTGACAAAAGCAGAAAACAAGCCACATTGGTAAATGGATAAACTACAATACATTGGAATGCCACTCAGCAATAAAAAGAAACAGGCCAGGTGCGGTGGCTCACACCTGTAATCCCAGCCCTTTGGGAGGCCGAGGCAGGCGGATCCCAAGGTCAGGAGATCGAGACCATCCTGACCAACATGGTGAAACCCCATCTCTACTAAAAATACAAAAATTAGCTGGGTGTGGTGGCATGTGCCTGTAGTCCCAGCTACTCGGGAGGCCGAGGCAGGAGAATCACTTGAGCCCGGGAGGCAGAGGTTGTGGTGAGCCGAGATTGCACCACTGCACTCCAGCCTGGTGACAGAGTGAGATTCCATCTCAAAAAAAAAGAAAAAAAGAAACAAATCTCTACAAGCATTATGATGGGTGAATCTATATAGCATTTTGCTAAGTGAAAGAAGCCAGGCACAAAAATGTACATGCTTAAAGTATGATTCCATTTATTTGACATTCTAAAAGAGACTAAGCAATAGGGACAGAAATCAGATCAGTGGTCACCTGGGGTGGGGAGTGGAGACAGGAGATGGACTGCAAAAGGGCAGGAGAGAAATTTGAATGTGGTGGAAGTGTTGTTTTGTTTGTTTTTTTGTTTTTTTTGAGACGGAGTTTTACTCTTGTTGCCCAGGCTGGAGTGCAATGGCATGATCTCAGCTCACTGCAATCTCTGCTTCCCAGGTTCAAGCGATTGTCCTGCCTCAGCCTCCCGAGTAGCTGGGATTACAGGGGTCCACCACCATGCCCAGCTCATTTTTTGTACTTTTAGTAGAGACGGGGTTTCACCATATTGGCCAGGCTGGTCTTGAACTCCTGACCTCAGGTGATCCGCCTGCCTCGGCCTCCCAAAATGCTGGGATTACAGGCATGAGCCACGACACTTGGCCTGGAAGTGTTCTATATCTTGATTCAGGTGGTGGTTATATGACTGTGTACATTTCTCAAAACTCATCTAACCATAGACTTTTTTTTTTTTTTTTTGAGACAGGGTCTCACTCTGTTGTACAGGCTGGAGTGCAGTAGCACAATCATAGCTCACTGCAGCCTCAATCTCCTGGGCTCAAGCGATCCCTCCACCTCAACCTCCCAAGTAGCTGAGACTACAGGTGCATGCCACCACATATGGTTAACTTTTAAAAATTTTTTGTAGAGACAGGGTCTCACTGTGTTGTCCAAGCTGGACTTAAACTCCTGGGCTCAAGGGATTCTCTTGCCTTGGCCTCCTAAAGTGCTGAGATGACAGGCATGAGCCACTGTGCCCAGCACCACAGAATTTTTTTTTTTTTTTTGAGATGGAGTCTCGCTCTGTCACCCAGGCTGGAGTGCAATGGTGTGATCTCGGCTCATTGCAACCTCCGCCTCCCAGGTTCAAGCAATTCTGCCTCAGCCTCCTGAGTAGCTGAGATTACAGGTGCATGCCACCATGTCCGGCTAATTTTTGTATTTTTAGTAGAGATGGGGTTTCATCATGTTGGTCAGGCTGGTCTTGAACTCCTGACCTCATGATCCACCTGCCTCGGCCTCCTGAAGTGCTGAGATTATAGGAGTGAGCCGCTGCACCTGGCCCACCGTAGACTTTTAATAGGGTGATTTTACTATATGTAACTGTTACTTCAGTGAAGCTAACTTTTTAAAAAATAATATAATAAGTACCAAAAAATATTTTAGGGGTGGGGGGAAGTAATGCATTATCTTTAGAAAAAACTCAAAGAATATAAAAGCATACAAAATTTAAAAAATCTCCTCTTTGCCATTTTCAATCCTAGCTCTATTAACAGTTTGTAACTAGTATTCCAGATTATTTTTATATACTCATTTATATTTGTAAAAATATGTTAATATGATACCACAGTACATATTGTTTTGTAACCTGCCTCATTCATATTATTTTCATTCTGGACATCTTTTCCTCTTTTATCAGTAGATTAAAATCTCTCTCATCTCCCACATCAGCACATCTCACTGTCAAGGATGGAATGGGCTTTCCATTATGTTGACCATTTCTGCTTGCCATAGGTCAGCTGGCCAGAGAGGGTCGGCCTGACCGACTAGAAGAACAGACATCTTCCAGCGGCTGTCAGCGTCCAAAGGACACTGTGTTCCTTGGACCTCTTACCAAACCAGCCAGGTCAGTTTCTCCTCCTATTTCAAAGCATATTTCCTCTCATCCTCTTGAATTGCCACAGCATTTGGCCTGTAATTTCACTACAGGATCTGGGGAGAAAGGGAGGGCTGTGTCCTAGAAGAAAATATTTCTATAAATACCAAGCAACCGTTCACACATTATAATTCCTATTATTTTAATCAATATACTTCGAGCTTAAACAATTCTACCAATGCTTGAGAGATCTTTTCAAGGTCACACAAGCGACTGGCAGTGATCAGAAGGCAGAGGGTAAGATGTATTCACCCAAGACAGCCTGTGCCAGGGGCTGCTATCTCTACCAAGCCCAAAGTGAAATGACAGGAGCATGAAGTTCAGCATTGGCAGTTGGAAGTAACAACTGGATTGTGGAAACTTACATGACAGTGTAGGTGGCGTTTGCCCACTCACCCCTAGAAAGAGCACCTGAGTGCTCTAGACACCCAGGTTCTCCTTCACAGATCGCTGCTCCTCTCTCCCCTGACATCCCGGAACACCTGTCTTTGTGAAGTACATGGCAGCTTCACACTGTGCTGACCACAAAACGCTCTCAATCCACATAAGGAATTAACAAGCTGGAGTTCTCCATATCACTGTTCTACAAACTGGAGTCGGTGAGGAGCTGACAGAACTGGAGAGGTCGCAGCCACTATGCTGTGGTTGATCGAAAGCTGTAGTTTGGGGTTTCTCAGGGCCTTTCACATTATTTTTCTTTTTTTTGTCATTAGTTTAGATATCATTAGTTTGTTATCAAAGAGAGACATGGAAATTATACATGATGAAACATTTTGGAACTTCAGTGGGATGGGCAGGTTCATGTTGATGCTATTTCAATAGTGATTTATTTCAATCTACATACTTTGCAAGAATGTCACCATCTCTAAATAGGAAATAATCCTTGTAGGCCGGGCACAGTGGCTCATGCCTGTAATCCAAGCTACTTGGGAGGCTGAGGCAGGAGAATTGCTTAAACCCGGGACGTGGAGGTTGCAGTGAGCTGAGATTGTGCCACTGTACTCCAGCTTGGGCAACAAGAGTGAAACTCTGTCTCAAAAAAAAAAAAAGAAAGAATCCTTGTCATCTAGAACTACTTTGGTAGGGCCCTTCACATTCTAAAATTCTTTACTATGTTTCTAATCCAAGGCAGCAGTGCCATGGTTAAGAGCACATGCATTTCAGTGTCAGAAACTTGGGCTTAGGTCCTGGTTCCGCCACCTACTTGCCAAGTGTTGTTGGACAAGTTACTTGACTTTGCCCAACCTGTTTTATCTTTGCTGGGCTGCTGGGAGGGTTTCTGTGGTATGATGCAGGACACAGCACAGCACTTGGGACCTGGAAGGTGCTTAGTACCATGGCTATCATTGTTACTATTATTAAGAAATTTATTCAGGCTGGGCATGATAGCTTACATCTGTAATCCCAGCACTTTGGGAGGATCACTAGAGCCCAGCTTAATTCGATACCAGCCTGGGCAACATAGTGAGAATCCTCATCTCTAAAAATAAAAGTAAAATAAAATGTGGGCGCAGTGGGTCATGCCTGTAATCCCAGCATTTTGGGAGGCTGAGACAGCTGGATCACTTGAGGTCAGAAGTTGGAGACCAGCCTGACCAACATGGTGAAACCCTGTCTGTACTAAACATACAAAAAATTGGCCATGTGTGGTGGCACATGCCTGTAATCCCAGCTACCCGGGAGGCTGAGGCAGGAGAATTGCTTGAACCTGGGAGTTGGAGGTTGCAGTGAGCTGAGATTGTGCCACTGCACTCCAGCCTGGGCAACAGAGCAAGACTCAGTTACAAAAAAAAAAAGAAGTAAGTCACTTAACATCTCTGGGTTAAGCAAGGTGCAGTGGCTCATGCCTGTAATGCCAACACTTTGGGAGGCTGAGGCAGGTGGATGGCTTGAATTCAGGAGTTTGAGACCAGCCTGGGCAACATGGCAAAACCCCATCTCAAGAAATACAAAAATTAGCTTGGTGTGCTGGTACGTGCCTCTAGTCCCAGCTACATGGGAGGCTGAGATGGGAGGCTCTCTTGAGCCTGGTAGGCAGAGGTTGCAGGGAGCTGAGATCGCGCTGCTGCATTCAAGCCTAGGCAGCAGAGCAAGACTGTGTCTCAAAAACAAAAACAAAAATAGATAAAAGAAATCTCTGCGTTGTATTAATGTTAAGCTATTGTTTATTGAGCACTTACTATTTGCCTGGCACTGTGCTCTCATCATCATTCATCCAATCCTTAAAACACCCCATGTGTAAATGTTCCGCAGTCAGCAGGTCTCTGCAAACCTACCCCCAAAGACTGAGGAAGCTGAAAGGCCATAGAAAGAGCCTGACAAATCCAGTTTCTCAGAAAGAAACATTTAGTAGAAACTTATTAACAGAAGCCAGGTCTTTGGATGGTGGATCCCCTCAAGGTTATACCCCAGATCCAGGGCTTATATACCATAGAGAATTAGCTAAAGGGCATGATATGGTTTGGATTTTTGTCGTGGCCTAACTCTGATGTCAAATTGTAATCCCCAATGCTGGAAGAGGGGCCTGGTGGGAGGTGATTGGATCATGAAGACAGACTTTTCCCTTGCTGTTCCGGTGATAGTGAGTTCTCACGAGATCTGGTTGTTTAAAAATGTGTAGCACCTCCCCCTTCTCTCTGTTCCTCCTTCTCCCGCCATGTAAGACATACTTGCTTCCCCTTTGCCTTCCACGGTGATAGTAAGTTTCCTGAGGCCTTCCCAGCCATGCTTCCCATACAGCCTGCAGAACCATGAGTCAATCAAACCTCTTTTCTTTGTAAATTACCCTGTCTCAGGTAGTTCTTTATAGCAATGCGAGAATGGACTAATACAGGGCAGGATTTTTGTTTGTTTGTTTGTTTGTTTTTTGTTTGTGAGACAGAGTCTCTCTCTGTCGCCCAGGCTAGAGTGCAATGGCACGATCTCGGCTCACTGCAACCTCCGCCTTCCGGTTTCAAGCGATTCTTCTGCCTCAGTTTCCCGAGTAGCTGGGACTACAGGTGCCCGCCACCATGCCCAGCGAATTTTTGTATTTTTAGTAGAGATGGGGTTTCATCATATTGGCCAGGCTGGTCTCAAACTCCTGACCTTGTGATCTGCCCCCTGCCTCCCAAAGTGCTGGGATTACAGGTGTGAGCCACTGTGCCTGGCCAGGGCAGGATGTTTGTGTTTATGCCTAAGGACAGGATTTTTGTTTTTTTGTTTTGTTTTGTTTTTTGAAGATGGAGTCTCACTCTATCATCCAGGCTAGAGCGCAATGGCACAATCTTGGCTCACTGCAACCTCCACCTCCTGGGTTTGAGCAATTCTCCCTGCCTCAGCCTCCCGAGTGGCGGGATTACAGGCGCGTGCCACCACGCCCAGCTAATTTTTGTATTTTCAGTAGAGATGGGATTTCACCAAGTTGGCCAGCCTGGTCTCGAACTCCCAAACTCAGATGATCTGCCCATCTAAGCCTCCCAAAGTGCTGAGATTACAGGCATGAGCCACCATGCCCATCCAAGGACAGGATTTATAGTTAGTACATGAAAGGAGAAATCTTAGAGGCATTCCCAGAACTAGGGTTAATCAGAAGTCAATATGGCAGATTAGCATCCATGATGGAGTTACTTTAGCCTCCACAGTAAGTATCACTTATACACAGAGAAACATAGGCACAGAGAGTTAATCATCTTGTCCAAGGTCACACAGCCCATAAGTGGTGGAGTCAGGACTGCAGCACAGCAGTGATCTATTTTTGTGGATACAAGGGATGAGACTATGTGATCTCCAGGGTCCCTGTCAGTGACAAGCAATGTCTCTGTGGATGTTAGGGTTCCAAGGTTTTCTGAAGTACTCAATATTATCTCCCTAAAATTGTGCCTCCATGTGAAGGTGAGAATGGACCCACATCAATGCAAAAAGTGGAGAGGGAGTCTGTATCTTGGCACAAGACTTTCAGTCCTTCTCAAACTAGGAAAGGATGGTCATTCCACACCCCTTTCTCACACATAGTTAGATTGACAAGAGGCTTTCTTCCCAGAATATCTCTGAAGATAATGATATGTAATTTATGGCATGGTTCCGAGGAAGCCAGTAAGGTCGACAGCCCAGGACTGCGCCTAGAAAAGAAGCCCCATGAGAGAGCAGCAGCAGGAGGGCTCAGGGCTGCCTAGCAGAAAGCCTTAGTTCTGCCCAATGTTCTTGGCCCAGTTCTTGTGTACAAGGAAAAGCAGAAGGTGCAATCTGAAGAGTGTTAGTAACTATCAGTAGCTGAAGGCCAGTAGGCTGGCATAGGGGACATGTTATAAGGGTCTATTGTCTGGATTCCAACATACCTGGATTTTAGGGGTTGATGGAACTGTTCTGTATCCTCATTGTGCTAGTTTGCATAACTGTATTTGTTTGTCAAAACTGGCAGAGCTGCACCCTAAATTTTACTTTATGTAAATTATGCCCCAATTAGAAGAAAACTAAAACAAAATCCTGCCACATATCTGATCTCCTTTTATCCCCGTATCTCTATCACCTAGGGCAGATTATGTGCTTTGTGCTGGGGGAAGGTAAGGCTGGTGGAGGGGAGTGGAACGCAAGTGGCTTTGGGACTCTGGCCCCTTGCTGGAGCTATTTACATTCTGATTTGGTGAAGCCTCCAAGACTTTAGCCCCTGCAGTCACTTCTCTCTCCCACCCTCTCTTTCCCATGAATTTCCAATGTTTTAAGTCATCAGTCTAAATAACACCAATAATTGATAAATTAATTTGTTAACTAAAAGTTTGGGCCAGGTGTGGTGTGGCTCACACCTGTAATCCCAGCACTCTGGGAGGCTGAAGTGGGTGGATCCCTTGAACCCAGTTCAAGAGACCAGTGTGGGCAACATAGTGAAACCCCATCTCTATACAAAATTTAAAAATTAGCTGGGTGTGGTGGCACATGCCTGTGGTCCCAGCCACTCAACAGGCTGAGGTGAAAGCATTGCTTGAGCCCAGGAGGTGGGAGAGTGAGATCCTGTCTCAAAAAAAAAAAAAAAAAAAAGGTTTGGCAATGGGTGTCTGAATTCTGCAAAGCTCCAGAGAGCCACCTCCTTTCAAAGTCCCAAGTTTTGTCACAGGGAGGAGACAAGGAATACCTGTTTGGAGGAACCAACTGCCCCAGGCATGTTCCTCTGAAATAAAAGGAACTTGGAGTTTGGAGGCAAAATATTCTTGCTTTGATAAGCAAGAAGCAGGGTCAAAGCTGGGCAATCTGTCACACGTCTCAGCAGTGACTTCTGACAAAGATTCTTTGCTTGGCCATACCTTTTTCAGGCTTCTGAATTTTCTGCTAGGCCCATCTGTGCACTTCCTTGTAAAATCTGGTTTTAGCAAAGAACCCTAAGTCCATTTATCAAGAAGGTCCTATCCTCGACACCATCTTCAATATCTGATCAGGTTCCCCATCCTCCATTATCCCCCAGGCAATGTTTAATCACCTTGGCCTGTCTTCAACAAGAATCCTATTAGGTATGTTTGGCCAGAATCTCCCTTACCCCTGATGTTTCTTCTTGGTAATTTTCTACCCACTGATCCCGATAGTGCTCCTTGGCTACAAACTCCCATTGAGCCCAATCTCTCTACCCCTCTGCAAGACCCAGTTGCAGTGGTCCCTATACTTGATGGTCCTGAAAAAAGTCTTCCTTACCATGCTTTAACAAGTGTTATTGAATAATTTTTTCTATTAACACTTTTAAACTGTCTGTTGAACTACATTTTGCCATTTGGAGAGCATCAGAATGGAGACTCTGATATAATTATATTTTAAACAGAAGTTATTGTTCCGGGCTGGGCACGGTGGCTCACGCCTTTAATCCTAGCACTCTGGGAGGCCAAGGCGGGCGGATCACCTGAGGTAAGGAGTTTCAAGACCAGCCTGGCCAACATGGTGAAACCCTGTCTCTTCTAAAAATACAAAAATTAGCTGGGGGCGGTGGCACGCGCCTGTAGTCCCAGCTACTTGGGAGGCTGAGGCAGGAGAATCGCTTGAACCCAGGAGGCAGAGGTTGCAGTGAGCCAAGATCGTGCCATTTTACTCCAGCCTGGGAAAAAAGAGTGAAACTCCGTCTCAAAAAAAAAAAAAAAAAGTTATTGTTCCATTCAACCTCAAACATCTCCATTAAAAATCTGTGATTTTTTGTTTGTTTGTTCTTCGTAAGTTGGGCTTTGACTATAGGATGGGACATATTATAATGGGTGCAATATTATTCCATTATATTAAAATTTCTCCTGTATCATATAAAATCTATTGTATATTGTTAACAGTAGCCAAAGTGATCAATCAACTTCCATCAACAAACTTACAATGCATATTAGGCAACTAACCCTGGTGTTAACAAAACATCCTCTGCTGGCTTTTTCTTACAAAAGCTATGAACAAATGCCTTTGGTTTTCTGACAAAGGAGTCAAATTAATTCAAGGACTTCAAGTAAGGTATAGACTAAGCCCTTGTCTAGATCAGCCCTTGACATTAATCTCCTTCTCTCCACCATGACCCCTAAGTCCTCAGGATTGTCTAAACACATCTGGAGAATAATTCAAAGCTAGGCATTATTAGCAGGGACTGCCCTGCCAAGCACACTGTGCGGAACAGGACCCTAACCAACAGCTTCTTTGTTATCCATCAACCCCAGGATGGGTTGTTCTTACCTCCAGGTAGGGAAGCTCTTCTTAGCTCCCTGGCAAAGGTGAAACAGTCTTCATAATTTGTTTCCAGGTACTTCTAGGTGTGAATTAACATTCATGCAGTCTGTAAAATATGATGAAATTAAAATAAACATTTGTGAGGTTCAGTCCCCAAGTATTGTCTTAGAACATTCAGGCTGCTATATGACAAAATACCATAAACCAGGTGGCATATAAACAACAAACGTTTATTTCTCACAGCTCTGGAGGCTGAGAAGTCTAAGATCAAGGCACCAACAGATTCAGTATCTGGTGACAACGCATTCCTCATGGACACCACCTTCTCACTGCATCCTCACATAGTGGAAAGGGCAGATGAGCTTCCTTGTGACTCTTTTATTATTCTTTTTTATTCTACTTTTTTTATACAGACAGGGTCTTGCTCTGTCACCCAGGCTGGTCTCAAACTCCTGGGCTCAAGCAATCTTCCCACGTTGGCTTCCCAAAGTTCTGGGATTACAGACATGAGCCACCGCACCTGGCTCCTTGTGCCTCTTTTATAAGGGCACTTATCTCATCTATGAGGACTCTGCCCTCCTGACCTAATTATCTCCCAAAAGGCCCCACCTTGTAATACCACTGCACCATTGCTTGGGGGGATAGGATTTCAACATACGAACTTTGGAGAAACACAAACATTTAGACTATAGAATATTACGTGCCTACCATGTGCCAAGTACCATGCTAGGTGCCAGGGATGACTAGGAATAAAATGGACAAGGTCTCTGGCCTCATAAAGCTCTTCGTGGTCTAATAAGGCAGTAGCCAATAAATAAACAAACACCAAATAATAATCGATGTCGGCCGGGCGCAGTGGCTCACGCCTGTAATCCCAGCACTTTGGGAGGCCGAGGCCAGCGGATCACAAAGTCAGGAGATCAAGACCATCCTGGCCAACATGGTGAAACCCCGTCTCGACTAAAAATACAAAAAATTAGCCGGGTGTGGTGGCACATGCCTATAGTCTCAGTTACTCAGGAGGCTGAGGCGGGGAATTGTTTGAACCCGGGAGTTGGAGGTTGCAGTGAGCCGAGATTGCACCACTGCACACCAGCCTGGCCTGGCGACAGAGCAAGACTCCATCTCGAAACAAACAAACAAACAAACAAACAAACGAAAAAATAAAACTGTGGCAATAAATGCAGCCTACCTGACAAGGTAAGAAGGCCTCTTGGAGCAGCTAAAAGTGAGCAGACCACTCCAAAGCCAGGGTGACAAGCATCCAGCCAGGGGAAGCTAAAAGCACAAAGACCCTGACTGGAAGAAGGGAGGCCAGGGCAGACTTAGGGGTAGTGACGAGGTGGGGGCGGTGACAGCTGAAGTCAGAGAGGTAGGCAGAGGCCAGATCACACAGGACCTCACAGGCTGGTAAAAAGGTGATGTCAAGGTCATTGAAGGTTAAGCACAGAGCAACGTGATCTGATTTACCTTTGTAAACAATCATGCTGGCTGTCTGAGTGGAGAACAGATTAAAATGGGAGAAAGTACAGAAGTAGGAAACCAACTTTTTATTAATTCAAAAACTTTTTATTAAATGCCTACTACATGCTAGGCTCCTTGACTAATATGAGATGGTAGAAAAGGAAGAAAATGAATAAAGAGAGCGAGCTCTGTTCTGGAAGGAAAGCCAACAGGACCTGCTCATGGTGAGAATTCAGGGACCCTGCAGAGAGACAAAAGCAGAATTTCACTCCCAGGTTTCTGGTTTTGGTAACTGAGAGGATGGTGGCACCATCTTGGGAAAGAGGTGGAAAACCAGGTTAGGGAGGGGTGGGAGGACGCAAGAGTTGTTTCAGAGTCAGACATGGTGGCCCACGCCTGTAATTCCAGCACTTTGGGAGGCCAAGGTGGGAGGATTGCCTGAGTAGAGACCAGCTGGGCCACATGGGCAAGACCCCAACTCTTAAAAAAAAAAAAAAATTTGTTTTGAAGAGGTAAATCTGAGGTGCTATCTCCTAACAGGAGACAGTTACTACTACTACCTCAGAGGTAGTCTGAGATGATATCTCCTAACAGGAGATATCAAGTGCTATGGATGAATGGAGGGCTTCAAGGAAGGTCTGAGCTAGAAGACCATCAACATATACATGACAGTGGACATGAACATCTAGAAGAAAGACCTGAACCCCAAATATCTCCAGCAAGGAATCAGGTAGAAGAGTCAGCAAATGCGGCAGTGAGATGAGAATAAAACCACTGAGTGCAAAGCCTTGTATACCTGAATAAAGACACCCCAGGATGCAGAGGGACTAACTTTGAGGAGCTTACAGTCAATCTAGTGCAGGACAGGGACATGCAAACAGGAAGTCACAAAACAAAAATAGTCCTATGAGAAGGAACGCACCAGGTACAATGGGAACAATAGATGGGCACCTAATCCAGCCTTGGAGAATCCAGGAGGACTTCCAGGAAGAGGTGATGGATAAGCCCCAAGGATGAGAATAAAATGGAGATAAGTAGGAGGAGTTTGGGGGAGATAACACTCAAGGCAGAGAGAGCAGAACGTGGAAATTCCTGCAAGCAAAAGAAAACATGGTCCTTTGGGGGAAAGGCAAGAGATTCTACATGGCTGGAGTGTGGAGGATGAGACAGCAGGAGCTGAAAGATGAGGCTGGCACAGGAGTCAAATCATGGAGGTCCTTAAGTGCCAGACTAAGGAGGCTAGGCTTATCCCCAGGTCACTGGGAGGGAGTGAAACATTTTATCGACTCAGTGAAGATATTTCATTCTGCACAGATCACTCTGGCTACTGGTGGAGAATGGCAGGTGGCATGGAGACTCACCAGGGAGCTGTGGCCCACGAGAGATGGCGGAGGCCTAAATGAGACAGGATCTGCAGTGGAAACAAGGGGTTTGAAAGGCCTGGGACATAGCAGGCTTGCTGAGTGACTAGATGAGGGATTGGTAGGTGAGGGAGGGATGTTGAGGTTGAAGAGAGCCAATAAATAGCATCCAGGTCTCCTACCCCAAATTTGGAACCAGTTCAGACAGAGACACAGTCAGACAGATGGAGACAAAAGTAATAGCTTCATTATTGATAAGGCTTAATTGGAGAACAAGGTTCAGCCTGTGTGGCTTCCATGACATTCCTTTTTTATTATTATTTATTTTTATTATTTTATTTTATTTTATTTTTATTTTTTTTTGAGATGGAGTCTCGCTCTGTTGCCCAGGCTGGAGTGCAGTAGCACAATGTCGGCTCACTGCAAATTCTGCCTCCCAGGTTCACGTCATTCTTCTGCCTCAGCCTCCCAAGTAGCTGGGACTACAGACATGTGCCACTACGCCTGGCTAATTTTTGTATTTTTAGTAGAGACAGGGTTTCTCCATGTTGATCAGTCTGGTCTCCAACTCCTGACCTCAGGTGATCCACCTGACTCAGCCTCCCAAAGTGCTGGGATTACAGGTGTGAGCCACTGTGCCCAGCCTTCTTTTTCTTTTTTTTTCTTTTCTTTTTTTTTTTTTTTTTTTGAGACAGTCTTGGTCTTGTCACCCAGGCTGGAGTGCAGTGGTGCGATCTTGGCTCACTGAACAACCTCTGCCTCCTGGGTTCAAGCAATTCTCCTGCCTTAGCCTCCCATGTAGCTGGGATTTCAGGCACCCACCACCACACCCGGCTGATTTTTGTACTTTTAGTAGAGACAGGGTTTTGCCATATTGGCTGGGCTGGTCTCGAACTCCCAACCTTAGGTGATCTGCCCGGCTCGGCCTCCCAAAGTGCTGGGATTATAGGTGTGAGCCACTGCATCCGGCCTCTTTTTTTTCTAACCTTTTTGTTTTAGTTTTGTCTTTGTTTTTGTTTTGAGGCAGGGTCTCACTATGTTGCCCAGGCTGGCCTTGAACTCCTACACTCAGATTATCCTCCTGCCTCAGCTAAGTAGCTGGGACTACAGGTGTATACCTCTGTGCCCAGCCTCCTTAATATTTCTTGAATTAACTGTACCCACACAGTCATAGCAAAACTGGGCAAACATAAGTCCCCTCCCCAAGGACAGCCCCCCACAGAAGAGGGGAGCCTCCTCCCCAAGGACAGCTCCCCACAGCTCAGGGAGAGAGGGCTGAGCCACATGGGACCAGTTTCTCCTTGCAACTCACCAAGTTGATGATTCAGTCACTCACCCACCAACAGGAAATGAAGGAGAGGGCAGAGAGGCCAGAAGTATTCCTCCCATATTTTCCCTTTCCTGTAGAGTAGATTGGAAGTTCTCAGCCTTCTCTAAAAATGTGAGAAGAGGAGGAAAGGGTCCCTCACTGTGCTTAGAGATCTTCCATTTGGCCTTCTAGATCCAACCACTCTGGGCCATGGATCTAAGTTCTTCTTCTTGGGCTCTCTCCACACACACAGTCCCCCAACCCCCCAGTTCTGGTCACCACTCTGCCCCCTCTCCCCTGTAGGCCTCGGGGTGAGAACAGATTCCCAATGGTAGTGTGCAATCCCTTGAAGTTTCTTTAGAGCCTGCCCACATATTTGCAAACAACCTCTTTATTTAAAACTCAAACGATCCTAATTTGAGTATGTCAGCTGGTTCCTGTGGAGAACCTTGATAGTCACACCCCTTCCCCCAAATAAAGAGAAAGCAAGCACAACTGACATAGGAAATGATTAGGACCGTCTTCTTACGGGTTATGGCTTGAGAAGTTTGCTGCTCAGGAAAGACAGTGGGCTTACTGAGATAGCAGTTGTCTTTTAATAGCTCTACTATTTTGGTGAGAATGATGCTACTCAGTTAAAAAAAAGTCATTGAGGCTGGGCGCAGTGGCTCATGCCTGTAATCCCAGCACTTTGGGAGGCTGAGGCGGGCGGATCACCAGGTCAGGAGATCGAGACCATCCTAGCTAACACAGTGAAACCCCATCTCTACTAAAAATAGAAAAAATTAGTCAGGCGTGGTGGCAGGTGCCTGTAGTCCCAGCTACTTGGGAGGCTGAGGCAGGAGAATGGCATGAACCCAGGAGGCAGAGCTTGCAGTGAGCTGAGATCACGCCACTGCACTCCAGACTGGGCGACAGAGCAAGACTCCGTGTCAAAAAAAAAAAAAAAAGAAAAAAAAAAGTCATTGAAAATCCCACCTCTCGGAAACGAACACTATTAAAATGCTTTCTCTTTGTGTGTGTGTGTGTGCGTGTGTGCGTGTGTGTGTTTGTGTGTGTGTGGAGATGAAGATCTCCTTATGTTGCCCAGGCTGATTTCTAAGTCCTGGTCTCAAGCAATCCTCCCACCTCCAAAGTGCTGGGATTATAGGTGTGAGCTACTATGCCCAATCAGCTATTAAAGTTTTTGATTAATACTATTCTACATATTTCTCTATACATATATGCTCCTACAGATATACTCATTTTACATGAATGAGTCATACTCTAAATGCTGTATCAAAACCTGCTTTTGGCACAAATGTTCTCAGGATCTCTTGAGGGCTGTGCCACAGGAAGTAAAAAAAGAAAGAAAAAAAGAAAACCTTGCTTTCTCTCACTCATCCATAAGCCGTGTGTTTTGAGTTTCCTGTGGAATAATTCAAGTAGATGTGTCCAGAAGTAAATTGCATATAACAATCTAGAACTAAAAAGAGAGGTGTGGTCTTGGGGTCACCATCAGAGAGCTGGTCACCAAAGCCTCAGGGGGTAGAGGATCCTAGCAGGCAGAGGGTGGAAGACAGAGAGGCAAGTGCCAACCAAAAGGTCCCTGGAACGCAAACAGTGATGGTGGGAAGGAGAAAAGCACAGGAATTCTTGGCCCTCAAGAGAGGAGTGGCCAACAGCGTAGATGGCCAACATCAGGTCAAATAAGATAAAGGCTTTGGATTTGGCAATAAAGTGGTAGCTAGTGGCCTGGAAGAGTGATTTTAGTCAAGTGGTAGTGTGGGAGCCAAATTGTAAAAGAGCTAAAGAGATAATGGAAGGAATCCACCTGCTCACACCACCGCTACTCCACTCCCTCTTCATCACAGCTCTCAGACCCCATTGTGCATATGAATTACCTGGGCATAATGTTATCATGTAGATCTGTTTAGTAGGTCTGGGTGGGGCCTGAGGTTCTGTATTTCTTACGAGCTTCCTTGTGATGTGTTTGCAGTTCAGCCCTGATAAGCTCACCTGGGGCTTTGCCAAAGATACTCAAGTGTAGATGAAAATGAGTTCTTGCGGTCCTAGATGCACAACAGAGAAATACTGAAAAGGAACACTAAGGAAACTTCTCATCTGCCTCGTTCTTTCCTGTGTGTATGTGCCTCACTCATGAAAATCCCTACATTTGGGTCATTTAAAAGTTTACTTTTTTTTTTTGAGACTGAGTCTCGCTCTATTGCCCAGGCTCACTGCAACCTCTGCCTCCCAGGTTCAAGTGATTCTCCTGCCTCAGCCTCCCGAGTAGCTGGGATTAAAGGCATGTGCCACCACACCTGGCTAATTTTTGTATTTTTGGTAGAGAAGGAATTTCACCATGTTGGCCAGGCTGGTCTCGAATTCTTGATCTCAAGTGATCCTCCTGCCTTGGCCTCCCAAAGTGCTAGGATCATAGGAGTGAGCCATTGTGCCCGGCCTAAAAGTTTCTTAAATCCGAAATGTATGAGACTTTTCTAGTTAACTTTTTGTTATTTTTCTACTTTAATTGCACTAGGTCCAAGAATACACTAATATTACAGTCCTTTAAAACTTGTTGAGATTTGGCCAGGCAGGGTGGCTCACGCCTGTAATCCCAGCACTTTGGGAGGCTGAGACAGGCAGATCACCTGAGGTCAGGAGTTTGAAACCAGCCTGACCAACATGGAGACACCTCATCTCTACAGAAAATACAAAGTTAGCCGGGCGTGGTGGCTCATGCCTGTAATCCCAGCTACTCGGGAGGCTGAGGCAGGAGAATCGCTTGAACCCGGGAGACGGAGGTTGTGGTGAGCCGAGATCATGCCATTGCACTCCAGCCTGAGCAACAAGAGCGAAACTCCATCTCAAAAAAAAAAAAAAAAAGTTGAGATTTGCCTTATGGCTAAGTACATGGTCAATTTTTGTAAATGTTCCACGAGTGCTTGAAGACAACATATTCTACAACTGTTGGGTGCAGTGTTATGTCTATTAGGTCAAATTTCTTAATCAGGTTGACAGGTCTTCATATTCTATTGATTCCTAAAAGGAGATGTGTTAAAATCTCCAGTCTCCCTACCAGGAAAGACTTTCCTCCTCACCTCAGTCCACCTTATTCACGATAAACAAAATGTTACGTGGTCTTTGCAGACCCAGCCCTTACCCTAATGCAACTGACAACCTAAGAAGACTTGCCTGGTCACCAACAACTCCCCAGCCCCACCTCATACCTCATACTCCTTCTTCCTCCTCTGAGCTCTTACAGCATTCACTGTCTGTACAAACAATTTGACACTTACATAATTTGTCTTCATCACAATTATTTGAGTTGATAATTTACTCCTGTCAGGTTTTAAATTCCACGTCGGTAAAGATTATCTTATTTTTCTTTTATAACAGTTTTATTGGAATATAATTATTGACATACCATAAAATTCACTCTTTAAAAGCATACAATTCAATGGGAAACTATATTATTTATTCTGGCATCGTCTATAGCTGTGGTTCTCAGTCTTGGGTGCACACTGGAATTACCGGAAGAGCTTTAAAAACTCCTTCAGTCTGGAAAAAAAAAATCCTTCAGTCTGGATCTCCCCTCCAGAGGTTCTGGCTTAATTGGTTTGGGGTGTGGCCTGGGGATGGGAATTTTTTTAAGCTCCTAGGATGATTTTAACTTGTAGCCGGGGTTGCCCCAGAGTGCTCTGTTCATAGCAGGCACCCAACAACTGTTTGTTGTAATAATCAATTAGCTTTAACTTCTAGTATCCAGTTAATTAACTCGCTCAAAAGTGGCCGTCTGTCTCCCCAATAGCCCATCAGCTCTTATCACATAATGGTCTGCTTATATCTGTCTCCCCAACCCAGCAGGAAAAGAACACTATGAGACAAAAGCATGTAGAAAAGGTAAGTTCACTTGCAAAGATGTGCAGACTTCAGTAGGACTGGATCACTGAATAAGAAATACAACAGATATTAGACCGCGCACGGTGGCTCATGCTATAGGCGTGAGCACCTGAGCACTTTGGGAGGCCGAGGCGGTTGTATCACGAGGTCAGGAGTTTTGAGACCAGCCTGGCCAAGTTGGTAAAACCCTGTCTCTACTAAAAATACAAAAATTAGCCGGGCGCGGTGGTGGGCGCCTGTAATCCCAGCTACTCGGGAGAGTGAGGCAGGAGAATCGCTTGAATCCGGGAGAGGGAGGTTGCAGTGAGCCAAGATCCCGCCACTGCACTCTAGCCTGGGCGACAAAGCAAGACTCCGTCTCAAAAAAAAAAAAAAAGAGAGAAATACAACAGATATTAAAGGAAAAATTACCACATTTACATTTGTCTTTTCAGCATGGATGACATGCTCACGTTGAGGAATGTATGTCACAAGAATTGTGTGTGACATATCCCCAAATTTCCACACTCAAAAGTCAGGGATAATATGGTATTCATCCGGGAATCAGTAACTCATGGGAAAAACTCAAGATGTCATTCACTTTGGAGACCAGATGTAAAGGAGTAGTATGATTCAGGGTGGAAAGTGTCTTTCTTATGGTTTTCTTCCTTCCCATGGGACTCGTTGCACACTCTTAAAATGGCGGCAGGGCCGGCACGCTTGCTTGCTCAGCTGTGAGCTGCATGAAGGCAGGGATGCTTTTGGTCTTATCCGTTATGGCATCCCCTTGTGGCACATGTTAGGTGTTCAATAAATATTGGTGGAATGGATGTGATTACACTTTATGCCACAGTATATAAATATGATTTTAACTGGACAGGGAACTGCAAAAGTTTCCCATATTGATCCTTTTTGCAATCTTAATTATGGTACTCTGAGCTGGGATATTGCCTAAACTGCCTGGGCTACAACAAACTCTGAAAGGGCTTTTACTTCCACGTCCATAGTGGTTGAGGGTTCGCGTTCTGTGAACGCTGGAACCTCACGTGAGTAGCTTAGGAGCGAGGACGGTCACTCCCGGATAAATGAATACAGGATTCTCGCGGCTGGGAGCGGTCACCCGACGAGGTCGGTCATTCTGCCTGTCCGGTAGCACCACGAACACCTGCCACCGACACCTCCCCACCAGCCCCCGAGGGTTCGCGCGGGCATCCCGAGCCGCGCCCCCTGGTCCGCCGCAGCCAGATTCCCTCCCGGGCGGGTTACGCCCCTAGGCGCAAAACGGAACCACTCCGTATCAAGAAGACAAAGTATAACCAGTCATACCAAAGAGAGGCAGCATTATTTAGACAGCCGGCTACTCCCCCAGAGACTCCACCCAGTCCCCTGGGCCCGGCGTCCAGCGCGCAGACGGTGCCCGGCTCCAGGAGCTCCAGCTCCCTCCACGTGTCCTGTCTTCCCAGCAGCCTCCTCTGCCGCCTCGGGAGGAAAATCTCCTGACAACTCGCGGTCTGCGGACTACGACTCCCAGGAGGCGCCGCGCCGCGGTTCTCCCCGCCCCACTCCCCGGGACGCGCAGGCGCCTTGGGCTCCGTCAACAAGCCGGACTGGCGACGCCTGGATGCGGTTTCTTCAGGGATTTGTAGTTTTTCTGGAGCTACCCGGGCCGTCTGTCAGAGGGACAAGAACTACAAGTCTCGGCTGCCCCAGCGCTGCGAGCCTGGTCACGTGGCGGGGGCCGACCGGGCGTGCGTGCCGCCGTTGATCCGGTGCTGCAGTGAGGAGGTGGTTCTTGCCCGTGTTGTGTGTGTGTGTGTGAGTGAGAGAGCGAGTGAGTGAGTGAGTGAGTGTGTGTGTGGGGGGGACTCGGCTTGTTGTTGTCGGTGACTTCCCCCTCCCCTTCACCCCTTCCCCTCCCCGCCGCCGCTGCAGTGGCCGCTGCCTGGGCCGTAGGAAATGAGCGATAACGATGACATCGAGGTGGAGAGCGACGTGAGTCCTGGGGCTTCTTCCTTCCCGTGCGGGTTGTCAGGCGGGGACAGCGGCCAGGGCTCTCAGCGGGGCGACGGCGGGAGGGGGCCGGGCTGCCGCCGCCTCCTTCGTCTTCCCCTCGGGGCCAGGACTGCCTCCGTCGCGTTCCCGGCTCGCTCCCCTCCGGCTCCTGGCCGGAGCGGCCTCCTGGGACTGGAGGTTGGGGGAAGACACGCGGCTTCTGGGACCCCCCACCTTCTCCCGTGGGGGAGGGTGCTGCGGCCTCCCGCTCCCACCTTCCCCTGCTCAGGATCCGGGGGACAAGGATGGGGGGCGCCCGGGATCCCATTGTCCGGATCCAGGGGAAGGGGACGGCGTTCAGGACCTGCCCCTTCGGACTGCGATCCTCTCCTCCCGTGACCCGCGGATCCTGGGGGGCGAGGAAGGGCGGAGAGGGGTTGGGGGTGCCTAGATGCCCGAGCTGGGTCTGCAGGGAGGAGACAGTGCTCGGGATCCCTCTGGCCCAGGTCGGATCCCGGAAGGAGGGGCGGCGCTCGGGACCCCTCTACCCCGCTACCGGATCCCGCCGAGGGTGGAAGGGTGGGGGCAAGGGGTGGGGAGGGAGGAAGGGGTGTCGGGCTGACTCCCCACCCTCCGCTTCCTCTGCCGCCGGCATTTTCTTTCTTATTATTGAATGTTAAGTGTAAAAATAACTTCTATATTTTCTATTTTTTTTTCTCTCTTATTCCAGGAAGAGCAACCGAGGTTTCAATCTGCGGTACGTCTCCTACTCTCCATTTCATTTTTATTTCCGTTCAGTTCTATTCCTTTTTGGGGTCAGAGAGAAAAAGAGATCGTACTATTACTTTTAATATTGTAGTAAACTCTAATGTTAACCACTAAGATGAGGTGGGGCCTGGTTCTGGAGGGTGGGGGGTTTGCAAATCCCATCATTCTAGATTCTCAGGTGATAAGTTCAGTGATTCTAGGTGAGTAAGAGGAGCTGTATACAAAGAATTGAATTGTTCTGTAGTTTTCAGATAGGGGATCCAGCTGCCACTATGTAAGTGGAAATGAGAAATGCAGCATTCTGAAGTCTGTGGTAGTATTATTTCAGGGCAAAGTGGTCAGAAGATTTACTTAGGAACAAGTAGGTTTTAAACCATATCTGTATAATTGTGTGAAGCTGAAGCCACATGCAATAATCGCCTTTAACCAAGTCATGTGACTGCTCTAGACCCGTAGAATCTAGCACAACATGGTATTCTAATGCAAAAATTGGAAATGTGGAGGAGTCAAACGTTGCATCATCAAAGTGTCACATAAAGTTATTATGGTCTGATTCTGTGTATTTGAAGGAGGTATAAAGAAAATTTAAAAATAGCTGAAGAAAAGTGGCATTGCAGAGACAGGTTTGCTGAAAGGTGATGGATGAGACCATATAATGTTATCAATAATTTCTTAGTGTTTTGATATTAATGTTCTCAGTAGATGGTTCTGTGGATTTAGATAAGCACTAATTTCATGTCTTTGGAGTCTGAGACAGTAATATGGGTGTTTCATGAATAGATTAGAGAGAAAAAAAGAATATACACAGAATAAAACAGAATCAGAGAGGGGAAGAGAAATAAGTATATCAGAGTGTCTAATGTTTGATAGTTGGGAGCAGTAAGAAGTGTATAGAATGGGGGTAAAAAATTCAAATGCTCATAAGGGCCATAAAGAATAAGGAAGAGGTGAGGGCTTGGGTACTGGAGAGCAGTGCCTCTTCTAAAAAGTCAGCACTACTGAACTCCAGTGGTTTGTTACGTAGGAGTGAAGGGTCAGTATTGCTAGATCTTCCTATTTTTTATTTTATTTTATTTATTTATTTTTTAGACAGAGTCTCACTCTGTTGCCAGGCTGGACTGCAATGGTGCTATCTTGGCTCACTGCAACCTCCGCCTCCTGGGTTCAAGCGATTCTCCTGCCTCAGCCTCCCAGATAGCTGGGACTACAGGCGCGTGCCACCACACCCAGCTAATTTTTGTATTTTTAATAGAGATGGGGTTTCACCATATTGGCCAGGCTGGTCTGATCTCTTGACCTCGTGATCTGCCGGCCTTGGCCTCCCAAAGTGCTGGGATTACAGGCCTGAGCCACTGCGCGCAGCAGATCTTCCTATTTTTTAAGAAAGATTAGAAATCTAAAACTTTATGTTATTTTTCTGATTTTTAAAATGATGTGTGGAACAACTGTTTGGGGGCTTGTTAGAATTTGCAGGATGTCACTTTGATACCTCTCGTATAAGAACTTGATAACCACAGGATAAAGGCAAGCCATCTCAGTTATACCTGCTCTTCATTAGAGCAAGCAAAGATTGTGCAGGTTGTCTAAGCAGATAGGCATTAAGAAAACTTATTTATTGAGAGCTGATATTTCCATAAAATCCGGGGTTGTAGTTGTTCCAGAAGTCTTAAAAATTATCCCTGGGTAATAGTCATTAAAGATAATTTGTTTTATTTATTCTTGAAGTATTCTCATATACTTATGCATATATTTGAAAATCGAATTCCTTTTTCTCATTTACTTTTATCCTTCATGTTTGGGGCCTAGTCTGTTGAAAACTTTTTTTTTTCCCTGCAAGTCTCCAGTTGTAAAATCTGTGCCAGGTCTTGATCAGAGTTGGAGGGTAAGGATCGTTTAGCCTTCCTTTGCAGAATTATCCTTTGAATTGAAATTATACTGACTTCCCAGTAAGAGAAAGTTGTGTTTTTTTTTTTTTTTTTTTGGTGAAATTTTGGCTCACAGTTCTTGAAAGCTTTCTGCTTTTCAAAATTTTCATCCATATGATTGTTGATGTAAATTTGTTTATTAAATTATTACAATATTTCTGCTTTCCTGGAATGCTAATCTCATTGTTTTGTCTAGATGTTTTTAGTTTGCTATTAAGGTGCCTAGGATTTTTCCTTTTGATTTTGGGGGGTAGGCAAGGGAAGTTGGTTTGACACTTTGTTTTTAATTTAACACATCTATTTGTTGAGATTTCTAAGTATTACTCTGCACAATGTAATTACAACAGCATGGAGAGAAAAAGCAGATGTGTTATAGACAAATTTTGTAGTATATCAAACAACTATTGTGACTGTGTAGGGTAAAAAGGATTCCATTTTTTCCCCTCTGTGAATGCATCTGCTTACTTCTCTATATTTAATATAGATAATAAATATATTTAAAATTTAAGAGGGAGCTATTCTTAAGTTTTGCCTTAGAAAAAAGGTTTAAAAAAAGATGTGGACTGTGAACAACCAAATACTTAGGTATTTAGGACTACAGAAGAAGTTGAAAAAGTTATTTGAAAAAGGTTCTGTGGATCCTAATATAAAAACGTTCATGTATGTTTTATAGTGTCACTACAATATCTAGGCCTTACTACATGAGAAATGTAACATACTGAGAACAGAGTTAGGAAGTTAGGCTAACTCTAACAGAAAGTGAAACTGATTGGGCAAATATTTTTTTCTATTGCTTCAGTACAAACGGAAAACAGCTTCTCCAATGACCAGTAAGCTTTATTAAAGGAAGTAACCCCAAAGAGTGTTCTTATTACTAAATTGAATACATTGCAAAATCCCACTGATGTTATTTTTATTATATTTTGGAGGGAAGAGGTTGCATTTTAAAGATAAATTTCTGGGACAGGTATATTATATTGCAAGGGCTTCCTTTTGCTTTATTTCTGTTTGGGAAATTTCTTTAGCAAAGAGTGAAAGTGTACAAGAAATATATGGGTTAGTGTGTTGGTCAGGAAATGCAAGGTTTTTTCCAGTGACCATCCTTGATGGCACCTGAGTGAGTTGCAGTTGCAGTATACCTGTTAGGGGTTTGAAAACAGATTTGTGCAATTCCACTTCTGGACCTTTCTGGTATGAAATATTTTTAACTTCTCAGAGCTCTTTGCTTCTTTAGGAATATTCAGAAGAGAACGATCTTGGTAGCCTCCGAGATTGGAATTCACTCAGGAAACTACTGTCTGTTTTACCTGCAGTCAGTTGCATGGCAAAAGTGCTGCACAATGCATGTACTTTTTCTCTGCTTAGAGTGTTGACAGTGATAACAGAAATGCCAGAGTTAGTTCCTAAATGTGCCTGTGTTAGAGTAAAAGTTGCTCTTATGTCTAAAAGAATTTTTCTAAGATGCCAGTAATGGTGAAATAGTTGGTCAAAGAATTCAGCTTAGTTTTTAATTAAAATTTCCTGACCAAGGCATCCTTCTCTGAAATGGCTATAGTATGAGGCCTTGTTTGGATTATAGCATTTGCCAGTTCTTTTAGGCACCAAAAGAAAAAAGTTTGAAAACAAATACATACATTAGATAATGTTGGAAATGTATACCAGGCAATCAGCTACAAGCAGGACAGGTATTGGAAAATTGCAATCCATGTCTTTCTCTTAGGGAGCTTGGTGAGTTTATCCCATCCTACCTGCCCATTATTTTATGTTATAATTTTTGGTTTGATTAAATGAGTATTTTAAGTTGCTCAGAAATTGAGCTTTATCCTGTCTTGTTCTTATCTATCAGAAGTAAGAAATAGATCTTTTCAGATGAGATTTTTGGGTCTGTGTATTCTCGTGTCCTTAGTCTCAATTAAAGAATAGCTTGTTAAGAATCATAAGCAACACAAGCTTCCCTCTAAAATACAACCTTCACATTTTGTAAAGGTAGTAAATATTTAGTGGGCAACTAATTCACTATATGCTGAGAATTTTCTGTATTAGAATTGAGATGATTCCCCTTATAGGTGGGGTTAGCTGTCAGGTAGCCTGCAAGACATGGCATTGTTCTGGAGAACCTTGTGCATCCTGGAATAATGAAGCATTTATTTCCCCATGCTATTTGCCTAGAACTTGGAGGAAATAAGATTACTGACTGATGTGATGCCTTGAACAAAGATGCAGTCTCTGTGCAGTAAGTTGGAAGAAAATAATTTTAAGAGATTTCCCTCAATTTTGAACAGACCTCCTTAGCCTAGATGACTTCTTGCCAACGTAGCAACTTCTTGGCTAACAAAATAATGTTTGCCTTCAACATCTAACAACACTTAAGATACAAGTGCTTGGTAGTGTCAAAGATGGACAAATTGTAGGTGAAGATTTTTATTCTGGCTACCAGTGTGGAAAGTTGGGTAGAAATATAACTGAGAGGCTGAATAAAAACTTTGGCAGAGATGTCAAAGCTGGAAGTGATTTGGTGCGGGAGTTTCTGTTGAGCATCTGTGGACCACTGCATAGCCCCTTAGTATTTCTGTTAGGGATGCCCTGGAGGAAGGGTTTTCTGGCAGACATCCAGATGTACAAATCCAGCGTACTAGAAGAATGGGCAGCATCGAGCCACTGTTCCCATAGGATGTGTAGGGGAGATATTTGGGAGCCTGCTGTACAGTCCAAGAATACCTCTGTGGTCTCCTAGAATAGGGCCAAATTAATTCCACAAGGGGGCTTTCCATACCATTCGTTTTCATTATTGAACATCATTCTCAGTACAGGCTCATCTGAGTAGAGTTTTATTTGTTCAAGACAATTGTTTGGCCCTGTTTTTTAAAACCAGTTTTGCATTTGTGGGTGGATATTAGATGCCTTACACTGGGAGTCTTCACCCAGTTTTTCTTCTTCAACTCTGAAATCTTGGCCCTCTCAAAAAGGGTTGCCAGCAAACAAAGACAGTTAACAAGGCAGTGATAAAGCCTGCAAACTAGTCCTCCAATGGGGGTGGGGATGAGGCGCGGGCAGTGTTATCGGTCTGGGTGGATCTGTGGTTTGGAAATGTTTCCCACAGAGAATTCTCAGCCTTGTGTAAAGGTTTTTCTCTTTTTCGTGTGCTCTTTCAAAACATTAGTGAAAACATTTAATTCAGAGTTGCCTGGAATTAGGCTTGTTAGTTCTGCATGTTTTTAACTTGCTCTTTCAAATCGAGCTTGGGGAAGAGAAAAATACATCCTTGCCATTATCTCTGAGAAATTTAAAATTGACTCCACTAGTAGCTCAGGGATGGACATGGCAGCAGGGATTGGTCTAAGATTCCACTCTTCTGCTAGTTAAATTGGGCCTGGAACCACTACAGAAATTCCATCCACTACTTTGAGAACAACAGTCCCCAGCCCAGGCTTTCTACTAGGCAGTGAACTGCTGCCTTTCCTTGTTGAGCCAACTTCTCAAACTTGGCTGGCTCCCCAGATGAGAAGCCAAGATTTCTGCTCATGATCTACAGCCAAGTTCACTTACAATCCTCTAACCGAGAGACTTGTCCATTTGAGTCCTTTCAGAGCTCAGTGAATGGGAGGGGGTAGTGTATTGTGGGGATGATTTTGGTATTAGATTATACTTAGCTCCACCTCTTTAGTGCAGGGCCACGTGAAACCAAGTGCAACTTCATTCTAGCCGTTTGAGATTTGCAGGGCTCTCCCAGAAAGAAAACAGACAATTAGAATTTTATTTGTATCAACAAGAGGGATTGTGGGTAATTCTGGTGCACAGCTCTCAGCTGGGAGGAGGGCCAAGAATCAGGGTGATTTAGTAGACAGGAGTATCTTGGGCTGCTCTGGAGACCAAAGATGGGCAATTAATTTGCATGTAAATAAACCACCTTAGGTAGTATATAGCAAACAGGAGCGGCAGACACATGCCAAATGTTGTCTCTTGGCCTTTAGGCTCCTTAGGTATAGTCCCAGCCTAACTTATCTTTATGTAGATGATCAGAGGGAACAACAGTAAGTTCAAAAGGACTAGATACTTAAATAGGTTTAATTCTGTCGCGCTATTTCATGCTACTGTTAGAAGGCATCTATAATTTTGCTCTAAAGTTGTATGATACAGAGTACCTACCTCTAGCCTCAGGTTACGTGGTGTTCCAAACTTGACTGTCCTCTCAGCTTCTCCATAATATTTCATATGTCACTATAGTTCAGTAAACATTCATTTTACAGTGAATCCAGACTTAACAAGATTAGGACAACTTTAGCAGTGCTCCAGGCATCTGCCCCCAAAAGAGAGATATGCTATGGAGAACCATGGTTGTCATGGGAACCACATGTCCATTTCAACAGAGCTGTAGGTGAGGTATTATGTTTAAGAGACCAGGAAGTAACTCAGATGACCACAGGTGCTCCCAGCCTCCTCTTCCTCTGTAATGACTAGGACTTTTAGGATTAAATAACAGGAGAATTTCAAGTCCTTTCATTCTCACAACTCTTGATAGATTTTTGTCTGTACATCTTCTCTAGTAGAAGGATTCATGTGAGGCAGCATTATTCTTGTGCTAAGCCAAGTTATTTACTCTTGTTCCATTTTTTGAATTTCTGGCCCTCTGTGTGTATAGATTTAAGCTACCTGAACTTCCCATGTACCGACTGGCTCTCTAGGTTAGCTCAGTGCAACCTTGTGCATTCAAGGTGAATGTTCAGAGCATAATTTCCATAATTCCTAGAGTGTAGGTGCGATGAAGTTCTTCTTGCTTTGGGTTGTTTGTGTTCCATTTGGAGGGGAGACCCCTCTCATGGGGACCTGCTGAAGTGCTCTTACCATGCTCTCCAGCGCTGTCTCTTCTGCCTGAAGCCAGAGCATTTTGCCATTCCTGACTTGGTGTTGGCAGTTTTGGTCCATCTCCAGTTGACTGTTCTTTGTGATTCCAAGCAGGCTAAGACTTTGACTTGGATATTTAGATACTGCCAAATTAGCCTGACCTGCCACAGGTACCTGAGGGAATTTATTCTGAGTATGTGGTGTCAGAAGTTGTGTCCTCTAAGAACTGCCTGTCTGGCACTGCCTGTGTGCAAGGAAGCCCTTGGCAGGATAGCACCTTGGATCTACTTTTAAAAAACAAGAACTCAGAATTCAGTTGTCATCTTATCAGCTCTGTCATAATGATCTCAGATTCATGCATCTAGGTTTTATAGAGGTTTTAGTTTCTATTGTATGATTTGGTGAGAAGGTCTTAAACTAGTGCCTTTTAGTGGGCTTGGGACTCACGGTGATGGTTTCACATTAAAGAAGCACCAGTGACTTAACTCTTTCTTCCCCTGGACGCCCATCTGGGGAATCTCTTACAGTGGAGGTGATCACATCTTAAGAAGGGGCCACTGGAGCTTTCTCTAGTCACTTCCCAACCACAGACTGGTGGCTCTTCTGTCACATAAGCAAGTTGGGGGGGGACCACTGATGTTACAGCAGAGTCACACTTTGTCCCCCCGAATAACTTTTATTTTACTTATGCATGAGCTGGATGCATCGAGCTACTTTGGATGTTCCTGTCGCAAGCGTTGCTCACCCCTTTCTCCCCCTTTAGCAGAGCCTAATTCTGGAGACTCCTAACTGCCCACCTCGAGAAATCCTTCCCAGGCCACTCGCCAGGGACAGTGCTGACAGCGTGTACTTCCAGGCTGTACCCCACCCACCTTGTACCAAGCAAAAGGAGTGACATTCCTAATGTGTTCTTTCTCCCATTTTTCTAGGCTGACAAACGGGCTCATCATAATGCACTGGAACGAAAACGTAGGGACCACATCAAAGACAGCTTTCACAGTTTGCGGGACTCAGTCCCATCACTCCAAGGAGAGAAGGTGAGTTTCCTGAGAAGGCTGAGTAGCTGGCCACTACTAGCTTGGAACTTGTTGTGGAGCTTAGCAGAGCACTCACCTATTGGGAAGGAAATGTAGTCAGAGATATTCAGGTAGCATGGTTGCCTTATTTTTTTACTGTTTGGAGGATCACTGCACACCTTACCTACTCCAGTTTATCCTTAACAAAATATGTCAGATATAATGGAGCTATTTGTGAGATAACGGTAGGAGTTATCTTTCAAAATCTATATTATTTGTAATAAATTCTAGAAATTATAACTATACACTATAGTCTAAAGAGTGGCCCAGAGTTCGTTTGGGATAACAGTAAAGATTCCAGAGGTCATTAATACCCTAGACCTCCATGAGAATTTCTTTCCTATGGTTCAAAGTTAATACTTATTGTAAATGAGCACTTGCAGAAATGTATGTAATGTATGTGAAAAACAACCTGGGCACCATTGATTTTCTAGCCCCAATAATTGTTATTTCCAAGGTGTATAAAGAGCATTTTAAGCTGTGGGACAAAAGACTTGAGTGAAGAGACATGTTCATGTGAAATAGAAAAAAATAACCATTCTTCCCCACTCCCTTCTGGAACCTAGCGTTTTCCCTGGAGGGCTAGGCACCAGCTGTTTCTACATTTGAAAAACAAAATTAGAAGCTTTGAGTAAAAGCCTATGGGTTAGGGTCACTCCCTGGAATTTGGAGAAGACATCTGCACGTCTAGTTCCATCCTTGACAGAGAGTGTAGTTGTCTGCAGCAATTCATTGGAATAACTGGCAAGCTGGGCAGGGGACCTATGTTTTTGCTTTAGTGATCCAGTGTTTTATAAAGAAGGAACTATTCTGTTAAGAATAATCTTTGCTTTTGGGTGCACTTTGATTTAGTTCTGTGGTGGGGGTCCTGGATTTGTTTGGTTATCCAAGATCAAATTTGGAACCCTTATGCTTTCATTTTTTATATTGTCACTCTGGTAAGTTATAGCCTCTATACTTTATCTAAGGTGTGGCATTCCATGTGGCGGAAACATGGAGAAGGTCTGACCTTTATAAAGAACAAAACAGGCCATGTGCATACCTGGTATTGCAAAACCAGAATTTGCCATGGGTTAAGCCTACTTAGTGTGGACTTGATTTAATGACCTTAAACCAAGGTACTTACCTGGAATAACAACCTTCCTGGGTACAACACTAAGTACCACGGAAATCTTTATGACTAGAGACAGACTCACCCCTTTAGTCAAAGTAAACACATGCCAAAGATTATCTCTTAGGCTTCTTTGACCTGTTGACAGTTGGTGCTTATTCCTGTACCATAGTATCAATTAAAATTGCTTTGGTAAACTATATGGACAAGAGCTGCCTTCTCCTAAGTCTCACATCTAACCAGGAGTGGCACTGGGGCAATGTTTCTCAAGGGGTGAGTTGCGGACCACCCACATCAGATTCACTACTGAATCAGCCTTTCTGGAGGGAAGCCTAGGAATCTGTATTTATAACAAGCAGTCAGATGATTCTTAGGCATTCTTAAGTTTGAATACATTGGGAGAGGTGGGTCATAGGATCACAGCTATACCTTTTCCTTATCCAGCCTATTTTACAATGCCATAACATTCTTCCTTAACTCCTTATAATTACATTATTCTAAATGCTATTTTCTCCTTTCTTTCTTCAAGGAAGTTAAAGGTTTGAATTTGGTAGTCTTACAAATGGAATAGTTTGTCATTTGTTGTGGCTCATTTATTTATTCATTCATGCCGTTCAACACATACTTACTGAGGGTCTACTACATGCCAGGCACTATCCTAGATACTGGGAATACAGCAGTAAACAAAACAGACAATAACAGGAGCTCTTGCTCTGATGAGGAAATGATTAAAAAATGAAGTAAGAATTTAAAATATATGTATTATGTCAGGTAAGTACCAATGAGAAAAACAGGGAAGAAGAGTTGCAATTTTAATTATGGCAGAGAAGAAGAGTGTTGCTGGCAAGGTGACATTTTAGCAAAGCTTTGAACAAAGTGAAGCAAAGAATAGTGCGTCTGTCTGGTAATGAGCATTCCAGGCAGAGGGAAGGCAAGTGTGGTAGCACTGAGACAGGAACCTGTAAGCATTCCTGGGCCAGGCAGGGAAAACAAAGAGGCTAGAGTGGAATGAGTGAAGGGATGGTGGCAGGAGATGCCGGCAGAAAAGTAGCAGGACCGGGAGAGAGGAGTGGTCCAGGGGAACCAGATTCTAGAGCCAGTCAATTTATTTGGGACTCATGGTGATGGTTTCACATTAAAGAATTTATAAGATTTGAGAGTTTATAAGATACCATTCTAATTTCAGAATCCTCCTATCCTGTGTTATAATCCAAATATGTCCTACTGACAGTGAATGAAGGAAATGTCTAAGCTCTCAACTTCTTCCTCTTTAAAAAGCGAGCTGCCAGTGCTGTTTCATAGGTGCCATGAGTCTAACAATATTTTGGTCCCTCAGACTTATGAGTTCTCACTAAACCTGGCGTTTTTTTTAAGTGTGGTATTTGAACCAAAGGAAATAGGCTCATTCTTAGATTGTGGTAATTAAGGTTATGACATTATGTAAATAATCATGAGATGATTATTTTACCATGTGAGTTTTGGGAAACTTAGATTCTTAAAGGGAAAGCCTTTGATTTGGGTCTCTCTATGTTCCAGTCTCCTTTGACTTAAGCATCTTTATGATTCAGCTGACTTCTCCCTTAGCATTTGGATTATCTGTCATATGTGTCCTAAGCCTTTTGTTTTTTAAAGAGAAAGCAATATGTTAATTGAATTGGATCCTAAACAATAATGGGGGATACTTGTGTAAAAAAGAAAGAAAGCTTTAAATGTGGGACCCAAACTCTTATTTACCCTTTGTTTTCTGTATTTCTGCTATAAATTAAACATTTTTAAAAATGGTTGGCTGGGCATGGTGGCTGATGCCTGTAATACCAGCACTTTGGGAGACAGGCAGTTGGATCGCTTGAACCCAGGCGTTTGAGACCAACCTAAGCAACATGGCAAAACTGCATCTCTACAAAAAATGCAAAAATTAGTCGGGCGTGGTGGTGCTTACCTGTAGTCCAGGCTACTTGGGAGGCTGTGGTGGGAGGATCACTTGAGTTTGAGAGGTCCAGGCTGCAGTGAACTGTGATGGCACCACTCCAGCCTGGGTGATAGAATGAGACCCTGTCTCAAAAAAAAATAAATAAATAAGAATTATCTTTTTCTTGAGGAAAAAAATCAGTAATAATTGACATTGTATTGCAATGTAAAATTAAATCCACACAGCAGTTGTATAAGGTGTGGTACTGTTATTTGACAGTTATTACTGCTGTTGCTCCTGTCAGTGTTGTTAACAGGCTCAAGATCACTATCCCATCTGTAGCAGGACAGGGGCTAGAGCTCAAGATTGCCAGTTGCCAAGTTCCATCTTTTTTCCAGTACCATATGGGTAAGCAGTTTAAGGATATTTTAAAGAAATCTTGCTTAAATACTTGTATCTTGTCATTGTCCTGGGAGCTTCCCCTGGATAGGCCTATTAATCTTGGCAGCATGTCATACCACGGCTACTACAGAAATGCTATCCTCTGAGGTGGCGTATGTAGGTAACACTGAAATGCAGGGTATTAAGGATCATTTAAAGCCTATAATTTCCTTCTGAGTTCACATAGTTGCTCTGAGCCCAAGAAAATAGACCATTACAGTTGGTGGTTCATTTGGGTTTTGCCATAGGTCTCAGAGTTAGCAAGTAGACCCTTGAACTCTGTTGTTTGCGTCTTTTGTGTTCCTTGCAGTTTCTCAACTGTACATGGAATTCCACTGTTGTTCCACTGGGAACAATAGGATGGAATTGGAACCATCAGCCAGCCAACCAGAGTAATGGAGTAAGGGCAAGATCAACTATGGGCCCCTCCCTTTTTTTTTTTTTACAGAGATGTTACTTTTACAGAAAGTATTATTTAAGTGTCCTTGCTTGGGTACTAGGGAGTGTTACACAATGGTTCACTGGCACTAAGCTCCCCGTATTTATGTTGGGGGGCAAGACCTGATAGCCAGCCTTTACATGGGAGTATAATTCTGTCCTCCATCTCATAAGCCCCAGTACCTGAGCCAGAATGATTATAACCAATCACACTGTCTCTTTATCATGGATGGCTTTAGCAGTAGGTTGTTTTCATCATTGCCATTTGTAGCTCTACAGTGGTTTATAGTAATTTCTCATCTTTTAAGTCTCTCCCTCAGTGCCTGTTGTTATCAAACTCATTGCTCTCTCAGGCAGTTGAGCTCTGCATTTCTCCCTTATGGGGAGAGCTGTGTTGAAGAGAGAGAATATAACTTCAAATGAAAGTAAAGAAAAACAGAATTTCTTGATTTTGAGGTGAGAATTTGAGGGCATTGCCTCTGTCAGTTCCTATCACAGATTCTGGCACATAGTAGGTTCTCAGTAAATTGTGGTGGAGAGAGAGAGCCAGAGGAAACAGCAGGCTTGCTCAGCCAGTAAAGAAAACAGCAACAGTCAACATTATGTGCTCAACTATATAAGTGAGACTTTGTGAGTGCTGTAGAGGTTAAAAGACATAATAGATGGTGTCTACCCTTGAGGGTCTTGCCCTCTTGTTGGGAAAGAGGATTACATCTAACAATTAACAATAATGAGATAACATGCTGAGCATCAGATAAGAGCTTTACATTGAGTTAATCTCAGTTTCATTTCCATTAAAATCTAGTTTTCTTAACAGGTAGATGTTGAAACCAAATACTAATAGTTCCCTTATGGCAGGGAACATGATTCTTAAGGATAAAGGCTCTCATAGCATTTATACTTTTATGTACACACATTTATATATTATACTTAATATGTGTGGTTTTACATATATTTGTGTGATTATTCAGTGACTGTCTGCTGGCACTACACTACAATAAGTACCATGAAGGCAGGGAGAATGTCTCCTTTTGGTTATATTTCTTCCCTCAGTGCCTGCACATAGTAGGGAGCATAGTGAATATTTATTAACTGAGGGGAGGAATCCCCCATCAACCTGGCCACATTATTTTGGGAGATGGCTCATTCCTGTTGATGCTTTTAAGGCTGACAGTTCATTCGGTAACCTATGTCTATAGCATATCTGAGCCACTGGAGGGATTGTCTTTTAAATGAAATGTAAACTACAGCCCTATCCGCTTCTCCTCATTACTCATTAAGGTTATGTTAGCTAGCCAGACTCCAACTTGGGCAATTATCTTTTTAAAGTTTCTACATCTTAAATTGTTGCCCATAGTTGCCCAAGTCTCCCTTAGGCTCCAGGCTCAGCAATTATAAATGCATTTAATTTCTTATAAATTATTTGCGTGCTGCTGAAAACCTCCAAGGGCTTTTCATTGCCCATTTAGGTAAGGACTGGTATTCCGTGTTCTGTAAATAAGGTACCCAGCTTGCCTACCTGCTTTTTCGCCTCCTTCCTAACATTAACCTTCCAGGTACTGTACACCCTTGTATTAGTCTGTTTTCATGCTACTGATAAAGACATACCTGAGATTGGGCAATTTACAAAAGAAGGAGGTTTAGTGGACTTACAGTTCACATGGCTGGAAGGAAGCCTCACAATCATGGCGGAAGGCAAGGAGGAACAAGTCATGTCTTACATGGATGGCAGCAGGCAAAGAGAGAGAGCTTGTGCAGGGAAGCTCCTGTTTTTAAAACCATCAGATCTTGCAAGACTCATTCACTATCATGAGAACAGCATGGGAAAGACCTGTCCCTGTGATTCAATTACCTCCCACCGAGTTCCTTCCACGACACATGGGAATTATGGGAGTTACAATTCAAGATGAGATTTGGGTGGAGACACAACCAAACTATGTTATTCCGCTCCTGGCCCCTCCCAAATCTCATGTCCTCACATTTCAAAACCAATCGTGCCTTGTCAACAGTCCCCGAAAGTCTTAACTCATTTCAGTATTAACTTAGAAGTCCACAGTGCAAAGTCTCATCTGGGACAAGACAAGTCCTTTCTGCCTATGAGCCTGTAAAATCAAAAGCAAGTTAGTTACTTCCTAGATAGAATGGGGGTACAGGCATCGGATAAATACAGCCATTCCAAATGGGAGAAATTGGTCAAAAAAGGGGGCTACAGGCCTCATGCAAGTCCAAAATCCAGCAGGGCAGTCAAATCTAAAAACCCTATAATGATCTCCTTTGACTCCATGTCTCACATAGAGGTCATGCTGATAGAAGAGGTGGGTTCCCTTGGTCTTGCATAGCTCTACCCTTGTGGCTTTGCAAGGTACAGCCTCCTTCCTGGCTGCTTTCACAGGCTGGCATTGAGTGTCTGCAGCTTTTCCAGGTGCACAGTGCAAGCTGTCAGTGGATCTACCATTCTGGGGTCTGCAGGATGGTGGCACTCTTCTCACAGCTCCACTAGAGAGTGCCCCAGTAGAGACTCTGTGTGGGGGCTCTGACCCCACATTTCCTGTCTGCACTGCCCTAGCAGAGGTCTTCCATGAGGGCCCTGTCCTTTAAGCAAACTTCCTCCTGGACACACAGGTGTTTCCATACTCCATCCTCTGAAATCTAGGCAGAGGTTCCCAAACCCCAATTCTTGACTTCTGTGCACTCCCAGGCTCAATACCATGTGGAAGCTGCCAAGGGTTGGGGTTTGCACCCTCTGAAGCCACAACCTGAGCTCTGCATTGGGCCCTTTCGGCCACGACTGGAGTGGCCAGGATGCAGGGCACCAAGTCCCTAGGCTGCATACAACATGTGGACCCTGGGCCGAGCCCACAAGACCAGTTTTTCCTCCTAGGCCTCTGGGCCTGATATGGGAACAGCTGCTGTGAAGATCTCTGACATGCCCTGGAGACATTTTCCCCATTGTCTTGGGGATTAACATTCGGCTCCTCATTACTTATGCAAATCTGTGCAGCCAGCTTGAATTTCTTCTCAGGAAATGGGATTTTCTTTTCTATCACATGGTCAGGCTACAAATTTTCTGAACTTTTATGCTCTGCTTCTCTTATAAAACTGAATGTCTTTTACAGCACCCAAGTCACCTCTTGAATGCTTTGCTGCTTAGAAATTTCTTCCTCCAGATACCCTAAATCATCTCTGTGAAGTTCAAAGTTCCACAAATCTCTAGGGTAGGGGCAAAATGCTGCCAGTCTCTTTACTGAAACATAACAGGAGTCACCTTTGCTCTACTTCTCAACAAGTTCCTCATCTCCATCTGAGACCACCTCAGCCTGGACTTTATTGCCCATATCATTATCAGCATTTTGGGCAAAGCCATTCAACAAGTCCTTAGGACGTTTGAAACTTTCCCACATTTTTCTGTCTTCTTCTGAGCCCTTCAGATTGTTCCAACCTCTGCCTGTTACCTAGTTCCAAAGTTGCTTCCACATTTTCAGGTATCTTTTTAGCAGTGCCCTACACTACTGGTACCAATTTACTGCATTTAGTCCATTTTCATGCTGCTGATAAAGACATAACTGAGACTGGGCAATTTACAAAAGAAAGAGGTTTAATGACTTACAGTTGCATATGGCTGGGGAGGCCTCACAATCATGGTGGAAGGCAAGGAGAAGCAAGTCACGTTTTACATGGATGGCAGCAGGCTAAGAGAGCTTGTGCAGGGAAACTGCTGTTTTTAAAACCATCAGCTCTCACGAAACTTATTCACTGTCACAAGAATAACATGGGAAAGACCAACCCCCATGATTCAATTACCACTCACTAGGTTCCTCCCACGACACATGGGAATTGTAGGAGTTAAATTCAAGGTGAGATTTGGGTAGGGACACAGCCAAACCATATCAACCCCTCTTCTGTTTGCCCAGGAATTTCATTCTCAGCTTATCTGAGTTCTTTGCTTTTCTTAAGGTCCAACCCCAGCCACACTGCCCAGGTGACTTGGGGGTTCCATACTGATGAGCCCTGCTCACAAGGCCTACCTGCAGTCTGTCCTCTATTTCCTGCCTGAGTTCCCCCCTTCCCTCAGTCTCCAGCTCCTTGCCTTAGAGGCCAATATCAAATACTGCCCCACCCTTAGAACTCTCCCTTGAACCTCTGTGGCCTTTTGTGGGACCTCTTCTCAGTCTCCCTAATTTCTGTGATTATCTTATCACCTAACTAAATGGTATGCTCCTGTAGGGCAGAAATCTAATTATTCCTTATGGGAGACTGTCATACAGAATGGGAGAGGTCTCACTCCCCCAAGAGTACTAGAGAGCTCTTCACCTCTAACATTTTTCGCATCTTGAGATTCGGAAGGATAGAGATTGATTACTAGGCCTTGCCTTTAGCATTTTTTTTTTTTCTCCAACAAAATGCAAAAACTTTAGAAAAATGGGAAGAAGAAAAAACATGAATCCCTCTTTCCTCTAACACAACTACAGCCTTCCCTTTGGCTATGACGAATGCTGCCCAACAGAAATTTAGCATGAGTCACAAATGCATTTTAAATATAACTTAAATACAATTAAATTTTCAAGTAGAGCCAATTAAAAAGTTAAACAGGTGAAAATTTGAATAATATAATTTATTTAGCCTAATATTCAAAAATAACTATGATCTCAACATGTAATCAATATATTTAAAATTATTCATTCACCAAGTCTTAAAATTCAACTTAACAGCACATCTCAATTCAGAGTACTCACATTTCAAGTGTTTATTAGCCACATGTGGCTAGTGACTATCAGATCAGATAGTATAATCCAAAAATAGACTCTCCGTACCCCCCCTGCCCCATTTAATGTGACCAAAATTAGACATCATCTTAAAGTGGATGTGAAAAGAAACCTGCCTCCTTTTTTTTCTCCCCAAAAGCTGCTATTGTTCAATCCATGGATTTATTGATGGAGTCTAAGAAACAAGGAAATATAGTGTTATCAATTTGTGTATTCCTTCCTGGTCTCTTCATCTACATGCTTCCAACAGGAAAAGTACTATTTATAGCTTGCTGCTTTTACATCATATATTTTTTCCCCAGGTCATACAGTGTGCTCATGTTTAGTCATTAGGCATGTTCCTTTTGGGCAATTGGGGTTGTATTCAGTTTTTAAAGTTTAAAATTTATAATTATAATATGGACATCTCTGTATATGTAGCCATTTCCATAGATTCCAAGAAGTTGGATTTCTGAGTTGAGGGGTGTGAGCATCTGACCTTTTTCCATGTGTTGCCAAAATGCTTTCCAAGAGGATTGTTTTTATGTCCTCTTTCTTCCATTTCTTTCTTTTTTTCAAGCAAATTCTAAAGAGCAGTCTTTTGGTAGTGTTTTGAGAGTACCAGTTTCATTATCACTGGAATTTTTTTTTTTTGGAAGAGGGTAACTAATTCAGTAAACAAAAGTTAGTAATTTTGTGTTCTATTTATTACTTGTGAAATTAACTGCTTTTCCACATGTTTATTTACTAGCTCTGTTTCCTCTTTTGGAAATTGTGTACTCTTGTCCTTCATCATCAAAGTTTGATGCAGAAATGCCACACCTTCATTTCAAGCTACTAAGTGCACAAGAAAAAAGAATGCAAGATTTAAAAAATGATTGTTTTGACTCCTTACACAAATGTCTTACTCCTGGCTTTAATTAAGCTGCTTGAGGGCTGATAGCTCTGCCTTTCCCTGGTAATCAGCAAAATGGTCCTGTGGCTGGGGAGGCCCTGGCAGCAGGAAGCTTTCAAGGAGCCACGGGTCTGTGCTGACTCTGGCCTTACAACCTTCCAGCCTCCTTTGCTGGCATTGATGGGGTTCCATTTTTGAATGAACTAGTTTAATGTGGATCCAAATTTATTGTGCATGTTCTTTCATTTTGGTTTTCAAAAGATGGCTTATTCACATGGAAACGTACACCAGTTTAGCCCTGGGCCCTCCCCTTACCTTCGTATGTGTAAAAGCTTACACACGTTTCAGAAAATAAATGATTTCATTTTCTCTAAAATAACTAGTACAAAATAAAACAGATGTGAGTTGTTGAGTCCAGCAGTACCTCTTTTTTCATCCCTCCAGATATGGCATTTTGGTTCTTAGGGAAACAAGACAGCTGTAACATCAGCCCACCGGCATCTGTTTTTGGCACTGAAGAGGAAAAGTGTTTAGCAGAGTTAAGATTATTGTTTCTCACATCAGCATTGGGACCCTAGGGAAGGGCAGTGGTGTTCCTAATGTTAACAATCTAGCACTACTATTCTTTTCCTCACCTCTCCCCACCCACTTTCTAAAACAACTTGAATTTTTAGAGAAATCCAAGTTACTGTGATAAAATTTATAACTCCAGAAATGTTTGGAACTCTTGCCTTACATTGAAAATTTTTGAGAACCATTGCCTTAAATGAGATTTAATAACCTTGGACTTCATCTGAAGCATCAATGCTAACAACTTCAGTAGTCATTTGGGGCCTTAAACGGTTCTATTTAGAATCCAAGTCTTTTGGGATTGAGGCCTTTTGTGACATATGTAGTCAGTTCTTACCATGATGTGTGGGGTGGGTGGATGCTGTTCAAAAGCAGAGGTCTGACATTGAGTGCCTCTGCTTGAGAGGGTTGGCCTTCCCTCTGTCTGCTTACTGCCTTGGGAGGGAATGCAAATGGACACGTAGCTGCAGCATGAACAGTAGGAGGGACAGGAACCTGGCAGACCCTCTGCCACACCCTGGGTCTTCTACGTTGTTCATTTTGCTTTTATCCTTCTGGGCTGCCAAGAGGTAATGAAGCCAGCAATACTGTGGGAAGCTCACATCCCCCATATAACCTTCCACTTCCGCCCTCCAGACCAGACGGTTAGGTCAGTTCTCTCACGCTAGCTTGCATCTTGAGGCTTTTCCTCTCAATGTGTTTCTGCTAGAAACCTGTTTAGTTCTCACCTGCCTTTAAAATAGAAAGAAAAATAATCTTCCTTCATTCCTGCTATACTGCTATTACAAACTACCATTTTTCACTTTTTTTTTTTTTTTTTTTATGCAGGGTCTCACTCTGTTTTTCAGGCTGGAGTGTGTTGGCACAAGCATGTCTCACTGCAGCTTCAGCCCCATGGGGTCAAGAGATTCTCCCACCTCTGCCTCCCAAATAGCTGAGAGCACATTCGTGTACCACCATGCCCAGCTAATCTTTTGATTTTTTTATAGAGCCCAAGTGTCTTGCTGTGTTTTCTAGGCTGGTCCCCAGCACCTGAGCCCTAGTGATCCTCCCACGTCAGCCTCCCAGGGTGCTGGGATTACAGGTATGAGCCACTGCACCTGGCCTACTTCTTAACTTTTCAACCAAATTCTGAAGACTAGTCTTCATCATTGCCTCACTTGCAACTCAATTCCTACGCCTGTTACCCGTGCAGAGACAATTTACCATTGGGCTTTGGCTGTCACTCCTCCAAGAAAACCACCTTCACTAGGGTCTTCCATTGATGTCCTTGTAGGCAAATCAGGTGACTTTCATAGTCCTTTTCCTCCTCCAACTTTCCCCTCCATGACAACACTGTCCCTGCAATTCTATTGAGCTTTTTAAATTAGTTCCATAGCTTCCCCTGTGTTCCCAAAATATGAGTGTCCTGAAGGCTTGGATTCAAATCCTGACTCAACTTCCTATTAGTTTATATAACATTGGGTAAATTACAGCTGTGTGTCTCAGTTTCCTCATTTATAAAATAGGGAAAACATCAGAAGGTTGTGTGAGGATGCCTGACGCTTAGTAAGTACTCAGTAAGTGTTAGCGCTGCCATTGTTACCACCCCCATCATCATCATCATTTGTGTTGCTGTGTGCAGCCATGGCTTTGGAGCAAGATCTGGCAAGGCTGCCCAGCATCCTTTTATGTGGCTCCCAGAGGTGAGAGAGAGGCCTGCTGAGCCCTTTGTGTTTACTCACATGGCTACATGGGAGGCCTGGCTACCTCTTCAGTCCCTTCAGCCACCATCCACCCTGTCTCAGGGCTCCATCCAAGCCATTTAAAGAGCCATTTCTGTTCACAAAGACAGAATCAAAATTATGATTCTGCTAATTATAAAAACTATCAGGAAAAAAATATTCAGGTTTTTACTGAGTACCCAAGGCAGCACTTGCCCTGTGGACACGTTGACTTACCAAGTTCTATCTGATCAGTCACACTCACATGAAGATAGGCAGTTGACTCAGCTGACTTAGAGCAATTTTCAGAAAACAGAAACTGAAAGCCCAGGGTTATTCCATAGTCCATGCCATAAATCCCAGGGTTTCTTGCTGGCTTCATGTTTACTGGTCATATATTATAAACTCATAAAGACAAGGAAGGCCCTGCCCCCACCTTCGTGCTGTGTTTGGCCACATGATCTTGTATGGAGTGGAAAGATGGGAGGGGAGGATTGCAGGTGAGTCTAGCATTTTTAGCTTCAGCTTTTTGCTTTTTCTTCTCTGGACTACATGCACATGCAAATTTGGGATATTTCTATATTTTGTGCTTTAAATTTTTTTCTTGTTGGATCTTAATTCTTGTTGGGTATCCTGGGAAGAGTAAAATAAAGTTAACTCTGAACCATTCTTTTGGACTTGCTGAGGGATCAGGGCACCCTGAGTGACCTGGGGCACTTCTGCTTTCAGCTGAGGATGGAGGAAGGGCTGTGCTTAGCATTCTGAAGGCCTCGTTCTGAGTTTAAACCAATCCAGCCTTCTTTGGACTCCTGTTGTTCCCAAGACACTATGTTCTGAACATCTATGAATTTTATCTTCATCCAAAAACTACCCTGAAATGGAAACTGCCATCCCTCACAGATCTTTTTCTCTCTTCTGGCTTGTTTTGCTGTGCTTACTGCTCACTTTTCACTTCTTGATCCTAATTCCCTGGTTTCATGTATAAATATTTGAAGGAGAAACTGGTAGCAAAAAGGCTGTTACTCAGTCTGGTCATTCGTTAAAAGTTATCATTGAACATTTGCAAGTGCTCTCTGGATTCAGAGATTGTGCATTTTTTCCCTTGTCCCAGATGCACATGGGTAGTTAAGAGCTAATGTTGCCTTCTGGGAACTGTTAGTTGAAAAAATAGCTTTTACATAGGCAAATTTAAAAAGAAGGATGTAAATATGCATAGCAATTACGTCAGTGATGGAAAGGGTAGACTTTGGAGGGCTAGATAGGGTCTTAGAGAATTTCTAGTCAGATGAGGAATAGGCAAGGTGAGAAATGTGTCTGCAGCCACAGAACCCATTAATGACAAGCATGTAGAGCACTCCTCTGTCCTCTAATTCCCAAATTCTTCCTCACCACTCTACCACCTCTCATCAATACTAATCATTTTTCATTCCATCTCCAGTATCTAGAGAGGAAGGTATTTTAATTAGTCCCTTCTAATTATGTGCTCCTTTTTTCCACCCCATTTTGTCACCTAATAATTAAACCCTAATAAGGCCCCTTTGTAGAAATGGGAAACAGTGTCTGAAGTATCCATCGCTAGGCTAGGAACTCTCATTCCTTCTACATAAGCTGACTGACTTAACTAAAGAAACGCATCTTGCTTTTCCCCCATCCCATCTTGTCTGTGCTATTCCAAATGCCACCTTGGTCTAACACAGGGCTCACCATTTCAGATAGGAGCACGTTGCATGCACACATGCAGAACCAAGGCCAGTGCCTGGCACACAGTAGGTAATCACCCCAGCCAGAAGCCATCTTTCCCATGGTGTCTCTAATCTCTGCTAGTCAGGTTATGCTTGTCAGCACTGCCCTGTGATTTGTCTGTGTATAGACATATTTATCTCCTCAACTAGGTAGTAAGTAAGCTTTGGGGCAAAGAAGCCGTGACTAATACATTTCGTTTCCGCACAGTATCTGCCTAGTACCTTGTACGTAATTTGCGCCTGATAAAAATGGTTGATTATGAACAATTTCCTTGAGGAAATTACCTTAAGGGTGCTATAAGAGGAAAGCCTGGAAATTGTAGTACTCGTGAGGACTTACGAATAAGCACAGGCCTTACAAACCTTTCTGAAACTCAGCCCAAACTGAGGCCTATAAATTGAGATTGTTAGGATTTAATATGAGTAGATCTGGTTTTGCTAGCCACGGTGTACATGTTTTCTTTGTCTTTCTCCTGCTGTTGTGTTCTGGTTGTTTAGGACCCATTGGGCTTGTAATATAGAATTGTCAAGCACTCCCTACCCTGGGTAAGAAGCTTTCTGGCTGCTCAGGAGCCTCTAGCTGGAAGGCGATACTTAAGCTACTAGGCTACCCCGCCTTGAGCTTCGCTTGGCTTTGTACTATTCTACCAATTTGGCTGGCTGCCTGGCCATAAGTAACTCTGACTATGTTTGTAGCCTGGAGAGAATCTCCCAGACAAGTTTGATGTCTAGGGGCACAGTAACATGACATCCATGTTATTGACTTACGAACTTACTCTAACAAGGCAATACCCAGGCAACCCACAGCCATTGTAGAGGTGTGGTTGTTTCCTGAAATGGCCCAATCTCATGCTCTTCCTGTGTTGACATCAAGCACTGACAGCTTTTTATGAAAGTCTCTTTAGCCAGGAAGGCTGAAATAGTGACACAGCAGCATCGTTCAGTTGGGAATAGTTAACAATGGTTTCAGAGTTTGGCTGGAATCTTGGGTCTTGATGAAACACATTGTACCCATTCCATCTCAAGCCAGGCCCTAGCAGAATTAGTGACCTAAAGCTTTCATTTAAGTAGTATTTTTAATGTTTCCAGACATAGCGAAGCTAAAGACTTTAAAGCAACCTAAAGAACCAGAGGGGATGGGAGGAGTACAATTCAGGAGTCAGATGACTCTGAGTTTAAATCCAGGCCATGCCACTGTCCAGCTGGTGATTTTGAATAAAGCGGTATACTTCTCTGATCCTTAGGTTCCTAGTAGAGCTACCTCTGAGACTAATCTTGTGAGGTAAGCTCTATAAAGCACTTGGCACCACGTATGTCACAAAGAAGGCCTTCACGGATGCAGTGGCTCACGCCTGTAATCCCAGCAGTTTGGGACGCCGAGGTGGGTGGATCACCTGAGGTCAGGAGTTCGAGACCAGTCTGGCCAACATGGTGAAACCCCATCTTTATTAAAAATGTAAAAATTAGCCAGGCAACGTGGCATGTACCTGTAATCCCAGCTACTCTGGAGGCTGAGGCAGAAGAATCACTTGAACCCGGGAGGTGGAGGTTGCAGTGAGCTGAGATTACACCACTCTACTCCAGCCTGGGCAACAGAGCGAGACTACGTCTCCAAAAAAAAAAAACAGGCTGGGCGCAGTGGCTCACGCTTGTAACCTATAGTCCCAGCACTTCGGGAGGCCAAGGTGGGCAGATCACCTGAGGCCAGGAGTTCAAGACCAGCCTGGCTAACATGGTGAAACCCCATTTCTACTAAAAATACAAAAAAATTAGCTGGGTGTGGTGGCGCACGCCTATAATCCTAGCTACTCAGGAGGTTGAGGCAGGAGAATCACTTGAAACCAGGAGGCAGAGGTTGCTGTGAGCCAGGATCACGGCGTTGCACTCCAGCTTAGGCAACAAGAGCGAAACTCTGTCTCAAAAAAAAAACAAAAAAAACCAAGGAAGGCCTATAGTAGCCATTACTGTATTTCTTCAGCCTTTTCCCACCTTACCCTCTCGTTTCCAGCCACCCAAGCAGTTGCTGCAGGCCAGGTTCCCTCACTGCCTGGATTCGGTTTTTATTTTGTCCCCTGTGCTTTTTCTCATATTGCCACAGGCATCCCGGGCCCAAATCCTAGACAAAGCCACAGAGTATATCCAGTATATGCGAAGGAAAAACCACACACACCAGCAAGATATTGACGACCTCAAGCGGCAGAATGCTCTTCTGGAGCAGCAAGGTGAGCACCCGAGCTTGTGGGGCAGCTGGCCCTGCTGTGCTCCAGCCAGGTCAGGCTTTGGCACCTGGGCCTGCAGAGTCAGAGGCAGTCATGGAGTATGTGCTCAGTAGCAGGCTTGGTCCTGCTTCTTGGGGCCTGAGTAGCTGAGTGTTAGAGCCGTCCTGAGGAAGGACCTGAGGCGCCAGTGAGGAGACAGTGGAAGCTAGGAAGTTGGACAGCTGGAGACTTGTATCTTTCTGGCCTGACCTCTCCCCTTCTTGGGGCTCAGGTGCTCTGCCTGCAGTAGGGATCACACCTGGCATCAGGTGTCTGAAAAGAGCTTTGAGGTCCTTGGAGTGGAATGTGCTGTGTAAGTACCAGAGACTCCAGGTGTTCAGGGACAGTGAGCCCTCCCCATTGTCAATGGTAGTCCAATCAGGGCAGCCTATGGGCTAGGCCCATGCTGTTCTCAATGCTCACACCCGCCTTTTCCTACAACCACAGGGGAAAGCGAGAGCTGATCAAGTTCTTTGTTCCTGGGGAATTCACTTCTCTTCCTCCCTCATGGAAGATGCAAGTAAAAGGAAATGCAAGTAACCACCTGGGTTAGAAAACCTCAAATAAAATAAAATAAAATAAAATAAAATAAAATAAAATAAAATAAATTAAATGGGTTGACCTTCCAGGCTCAAGCTGAGCTGAACCAAGGGATGGGCAGTGGGTGGTGTCAGTGGGTTGGTTACTGGGCCAAGCAGCCTGTATGTAGGGGCTATTTGAAAAGCCCAGGTATTTTATGTGTATTGGTGACTTGCTTCCAACTGTCCAGCTTGTCGTTCCAAGTGGATCTTGTACACGAGAGCTAAGCCAAAACTGTTCTTTGGCTGATACGTCTTATGTCATCCTTTCCTGCTGTTTTGTGGCCTCACACCTTGTGGAGCCTCATGCTCCTGGGCCAGCTTCTCCTCTGTTATTGCACTGCTGAATCCCACAGGGAGCTCACGCTCCATTCTCTCTGCGGGGCTTCCACGGCAGGACGGTGACATCACAAGCCTTCTCCAGAGTTGGGTGGGATTGCAGAGTGTCTGCTGGCTCCCAGGTCCAGCTGGGAAAGGCGGGAGGGAAATGAAGTGTGTGAGTGAACAGCCACCTGAAGGGAGCTACTTCTGAGCATCTTGAGCCTCGGGGGCCGACAAGCAAGCCCTTAGGAAGAACAGGCTGGACCCTGAGTCTGAGACTCGGTTACTCCCAAGTCTCCAGAAGGCAGTAACACACTCCCTTGGTTGCCTTTTAGTCCGTGCACTGGAGAAGGCGAGGTCAAGTGCCCAACTGCAGACCAACTACCCCTCCTCAGACAACAGCCTCTACACCAACGCCAAGGGCAGCACCATCTCTGCCTTCGATGGGGGCTCGGACTCCAGCTCGGAGTCTGAGCCTGAAGAGCCCCAAAGCAGGAAGAAGCTCCGGATGGAGGCCAGCTAAGCCACTCGGGGCAGGCCAGCAATAAGAACTGTCTGTCTCCATCGTCTCATCCTCCTTTCAGTTCATCGGTAGAACCCTCAGAACCATTTAAGAGACTCTTTATTTTTCTCTTTCTCCCTTTTTTTTTTTTAATTTTTATTTTTACGTAGAAGCTCTTGGACAACAGCTGTCGTTCTCCTTCCCCATTTCCACTGTATATTTTTTTAATGTATTCCCTTCAGGGATTCCCTGTCCCCAACAGGAATTTTTAAACCAAAACACCCCAACTTGGCAGCTTTTTCTGTGGAGGACAGATGGCCGGCCGGACCTCTGAGCACATAGTGTCCTGCCCACCCTACCAGCTCCTTCCAGCCCTGCCGGGCACATGCCCAGGGGACGCCTGCCCTGCCCAGGCGGCCTCCTGGCCCGCCCTCACCTCTGATAGACTTTGTGAATCTGAACTGCTCTACTTTGAGAAGATGACCGGTTTGGAGTAATCAGAATGAACCCTCCTCCTTTTTAAGGGTTTTTTTTTTTCCTTTTTCTAAAAAGCTATGTATCGCTCCTATTGAAAGACCAGATCCTTAAAGAAGTTTGTGGTATAAAAAGAAAGTGGGGACAGATTCGCAGCACAGAGTTGCTGGCATGTTTCACTCCTGCTTCTCTCAGACAGCTGTTTAAGCCTGCGGCGCCAGCCTCACGGAGGGCCGTGTGACACTCTCGTGGTATGTATGGGAGATGGCATCAGTGAAGCAGCAGCCACCAGGGAGTGGCCATTTGGGGTTGGGACAGGGAGGGTGTTTTGGGTGGCATAGAGGTTTTGTATTGAGGGCCAGTGATGATGTTTTGATATTTATTTCCTGCTACTTAAATTTGAATTTGAGTGAATTGTACCTATTTCTGATGATGTCGGTCTTGCAAAGCGACAGATTCATAAAGTAATGATGAACTCTTTCTTCCCGTGTGTGTTTCTAAGAAATAGAGCCAACTGATTTTGTATGTAAATACCAAGAGCAATTTACCTGGTACTAAACCCGCACCCCAGTGCGGACCCTTCCCAGCCCTCACCCCACTTCCTTTCCTACTGTCCTGGTACCTGTCTCCATTGTGTGATCCAGCCCTGGTTCTGGCTGTGGTCAGCAGATCCCAGTGAAGGGTTTTGTGTGTTTAGGCCTCATTTCTTTGTCTTTTTCGTACTCCGTTCCTGGCATTTGCTGATTTCTAGTGTATACTCTGTAGTCTCAGTTCGTGTTTGATTCCATTCCATGGAAATAAAAAGTATGTTGTACATACTGCCGAAGAATTGTCTTGCAAGTTAAGGCTTCCCCCTTTACTATAAGACTATAAATAAAAACTTATTTTATCCTTCTTGGTGGTGGTGTCTTCTTGCCCTTGTTAAGGCCAAGGTGGTTGATGAGAGACCCCTCTGGAAGCTGTTAGGGCCTCAGCATAAGTCTGAGTGAGAAGTGGAGGTGGCTTACCTGGTCTTGCAGAACCAGGAGCAGCCATAAGCCAGAGTTGCTTCCCCTTTCTCCCCCTTTCTCAGCTCAGCCTGAGAGAGTAAATGGGTGGTGATGGCTTTGCTCATTGGATGAGGCTTTTGAGGTTCGACAGGAATGTAGCCTTAGCTGTGGCAACATTTCTAGGTCTAGTTTCTGCTAAGCAAGTGACCTTTGGGGGAATTGGTAGCCCAGAGCTGTGGTTCAGGTTCTCCTGGTAATGAGTACCCAGTTCAGAGGTGGCTGTTCTCCAAGACCTTTCAGTTTCTAAACAGTTCCAGTTTATTAAGAGGAGGCAGCACAGCTGCCAAGGACTGGAAGTCAAGAAGGCTCCAACTGCACCGAGTTAGCTCTACTCAGACTGGCACCCAACACCAGCCTGAACTTGTTTGACCTTGGAGGAAAAAGGAATTATGGCCAGAACGCAGCTCAGTGTTGGTTTTCCTGTCTGGCTGACAGGAAATACTGCTGTTCCTAGACCCAGAGAGGAAGTCAAGTCAAATCAGTTCTTGGATTTGTCACCATCTTTAGAGTGGTGGAGAGCACTGTGGCTCCTATCAATTGTATGTCGAATCCGTAATATCTTTTTTTGTTTAATGGGAGCTGGGGCAGATGGGTCGTGTCTCTATAAGAGGCAATTTGAAACATGATCAAGCCTCCAAAGGCCGTGATTACATTAAGGAAAGGAAAAATGCTGGGAAAGCAAGATCCCATTCATTAAGGGCACTTCTTTTCAAGATAGAGGAAAGAAACTGCAATAAGGAAGAAATGGAAATGAGAATCAGGTTATTGCCTAAAGCCCTCAAGGTTAACATGCTTTCCTCTTTTTCACTGCCCTTAACTATATCTCTTTGTATATCTGGGCTTAAGTATACAGTCGGTTTGCTTAGTATTGGTGTTAGAAGTGAGCTGTGGGTGAAGCCATGTTGATGCAGAGATGGAAGCCATGTGAAGCTGGCACCCACTAGGGAGATAGCAAACAGGAAGGGGCAGTCAAGCCAGCATGAGGACAGGTGGTGTCCCTGAGAGCCAGTCCCTGGCTCCAGTATATTGGCTGGACAAAGGATTGAGTTTAGGCTTCTCTAGATTTCAGTAAACCAGTTAGAGGACAAGGGGCACAGTGGCTAGGTGGCTGGTTCACCTAGGAAAATCCAAACTACCTGATTGGCGTGGTGAGCGGACTTTGGCACAGGGTGGAGGTACCACTGGAAACAGCTTCCTGGACAGGAACACAGGGCAGGGGAGCTCCGCCTGGAGACTGCTCAGCTGAAAAGGACAAGTCAGTCACAGCCAAGCAAGCCCCTTCTGGTATGTGTGTCTAGGAAGTGAGTGTGAGTATTTCCTCAGGATACCAAAGTCTGACCATAGCTTACTCTCTCAGTAATGGTAGTCTCTGGTTTATTTTTTATATTACTCTGGACACTCACTTGTACAAAGCCAGATAAGCTGTAGATTTGCTTGGTCACTGTGGCAGGTGGCTTCACTGAGGGGTCTGTTAAGCGTGGTATTTCCCTACCAATACAGTTGCCCCAAGTGCAAGGGTATTTAAAATGGCCCAGTTTTTAAAGTTCTTGATATGCTAACCCCATTGTAAAACATCGACAACTTCTTAGGTAAAGAATCTAAGTTCACAAAGCTGTGATCTTAGCTGAGACAGGTTTAAAAAAGAAGACTGAGTAGACAATAGGAGCCAGAGCCCTGAACGGGGACTAAAGTAAGCAGAATTCTGTTTCTGATAGTATCATGTGTGTTTTATGCTTGGCCTCTGAAAGCAGACTGGCTGGGTTCACAGTCCTGTCTCTGCCACTCGGTGGCTGTGTTACTTCTCCCAGCCTCAGCATCTTTATCTATAAAATGAGGATAATAATAGCACTAGCCTCATGAGATGGTTATGAGGATTAAGTGAGATAATGCTTATAATGTGCTCAGTGCTCAGTGCTCAGAACCAAGCAAGCACTGAGGTGCCTCTGCTGCCATTATCTACACAAAGCATGTAACCAGGGCTGACTCAGCAAGGTGGAAAAAGCCAGCTCCCGGACACCTTCCCTAAAGTGAGTAAGGGTTGACTTCTTGGTATATCACAAATGCTTCCCACTCCTCAGAGATGTGCCCCATCCTTACCAGGCACAGTGACTAAAGAGAGCAAGGTGACACCAGGACTGGACTGACAAACTCTTCAAGACTAAAGCGGCCCCTGTGGGTACATTAATTAGATCTGGTGTCAACTCGAGCGAGGCTCTGCCCATTCCCTCCCACCACGATTCAGTGGCATCTCTCAGCTTTGGACACTTTTGGAGGCCCAGGCAGAACTGCTCAGAAGCCCCATGTGGTATTACTCAAAGTGGGATCCTTGGATCACGCCCAGGGCTGCTTGTTAAAAGGATTCCTGGGCTCTAACCCCTCTGATCTAAAGTGTGCCGTGGCCCACCGGTCAGTTTAACAAGCTCTTTCAGGTGGTCCTCAAGTCACTCAGGTTTGACTCCCAACAGTGATATAACCTGGGGAACCAAAAGGACGCTGTTGAGGAAGTTAGGCACAGCTGAGCTGAACTAGCGAAGTGGTTCTGAGGTCAGGATGAAGGTGGGGGAGGCAGGCTTGTTAAATAGTTCAACCCTTAGAGCTGCCTTGATGAGTCTACGTGCTCCCAGCGGGCCTCTGATGCTCTAGGGGGCTGGCTGAGCTACCAAGTTTTTAAACTTGAGAAGGAAGAAAGCTGAAGGCTGCCTACACCAGCCCCTTTAGAAGCCCCAAGCAGGGGTAATGACATGGGGCAGCACTCATTTCTGTAGCACGCCTTGGCTGGCCTCTGGTCCCCAGGCAGGTTTTATAATCCAGCTAGAGCAAGGCTCTCTCTCCGGCCTGGTCACCAGGATGCGTTCTCAAAAGCTTCTGGGAACATGAAACTAGAGCATTCCTTTCTTCAGAACGGTTTCTCTAGCCTGAAGAGGAAACCCAGGTAGGAAAAAAGAGTTTGCCAATGTCTACACTGCTGGATAGCGAATAGAGAATTTCCTTCAGTGTCTAGGGTTTACCAGGGCACCGGCTAACTCATACATCCCCAAAGTTTCCTTGGGAAGGGAATAAAAAATATTTTCTAGTTAACTTCCTCAGGAAGGAAACCAATTTGGCTAAGCCAGGCTTAGCTACAGGTAGGACTGGGTGACCGCACCAGGCAGGCCTGTGCATGGGTTTTGGAGACTCTCCTGGCAAACCTCATCACCCTGCTGGTAAGTGTTGTCATTGCTTGGTGTTTCGTTGGGGTTGGTGTTGTGAAGGAGCCCAAGGAGCTTCAGAATGACTGCCAGAGCGGGTAGGGCTAGGGGCTCTGAGCCCGCCTGTCTGGACTGCCATGCCAGCTACAACCCTTACCTTTGGGGTGACATTGCTCTGGCTTCCTGAGCCATAATGTGAGGACAATAATAGCACCAAGTGCCATTGTGAGGCTTAAAGGAGTGTGAAAAGCCCATGAATTGTTCCTGGCATTTAATACTCAATAAATACTGTAAAATCTTAGATCTGTCTGCCATCGGGGCAGTGCAGCCATTTTTGAGTTTTGTTAAAATGTGGAATGAGGCTGGGCGTGGTGGCTCATGCCTGTAATACCAGCACTTTGGGAGGCCAAGGTGGGCGGATCACTTGAGGTCAGGAGTTTGAGACCAGCCTGGTCAATGTGGTCTCTACTAAAAATAAAAAAAAATTAGCCAAGCGTGGTGGCGCATGCCTGTGGTCCCAGCTACTCGGGAGACTGAGGCAGGAGAATCACTTGAACCCAGGAGGCAGAGGTTGCAGTGAGTCAAGATCACGCCACTGCACTCCAGCCTGGGTGGCACAGCAAGACTCCTTCTCAGGAAAAAAAAAAAAAAAAAAAAACATGGAGAAAATAAACTCTCCTTTTTGCTGATGTAATAAGAGTTTAGTATATTAACATCCTTGAAAGGGGAGGTAAATGTATGTTGAATGCTAAGGCAGTAAAAATTTGCATGTTTTCTGAAAGAACTTGAGCAAGACCACAAATCTGTTACCTTTTGGAGAAAAAGAGTCGGGGAATGAAATATACCCTTGCAGGCTGGCTCAGAGCCATTAACCATTAGCATACTGGTGACTTTGCCCTCTTCTTCATTCCAGTTTCAGTTTGCGTTTCTGCAGTACTGGGTGGCAGGCACTGTGCCAGGTTCAGATACTGCAAGCGCATCTTGTGCCTGCCCCGTGTTTCTTGCCCAGGGCTGGTTATGACAGTGGTCAAGCCATCGTTTTTCAGCCTTCCCCTTCAGGGACCCCTTGAGCAGAATCTGCCTGGTGGGTGAGGTGGAGCAGATGAGCCTCATGACTGGGCCGAGGGGCCCGCACGCTCTAGCTCACTCTGGATCCCATGTGCACACATGCACACACAACACACCCAGCAGGATGGGCGTGTCTAGAAGAATGCCGAGCAGGTGGCCTTGGACAATTCACAACCAGCCGAGCAGGTCCCCTCCTGCGCCCTGTGCTAGATGCCAGCTGCGCCAGCAGGCCTGTTTTGACTGCCAGGCCCCATTTAGGATTGTTTTCCTCTGATGTCCTTTGCGGGGTGGGGCTCTTGTATACCCACAGCCTGCTCTGGGCAAAATTATGTAGCATGGTCTCTACTATTAATTTTTTCCGGTAAATTAAAGGCTAGAGAAGAAGAAGAAAAAGAATCAAGGATCCAATATTAAGAAATCTGAGCCCAAACCTTCTACTCCAGTGCCGAACATGGTGAAGAATTAAGCTTCCTGTCAAGAAAAACAAGACTGACCAGCCTGTAGACCAATAGAGGGAGGTGTGCCTTCTCTCCAGAAGCCTACTTCTGCAGGAACCCAGGAGTATGGAATGAGCCATGCAAAGTCTGATTCAAAAAATAACCCAATGGGCATGCACCCCCGGTCACTCATCCAGAGTCTGGCTGGCATCCTGGCAGCCCATGGCTCCCATACACAGTGCTTGAGAGCTTCATTGTTTCCTGTCTGCTGGTGCCATCAACAGCTCTGGGGTGGCAGGAGCAGATCTTGGGCTAAAGGACAGTGGCCAACAGCTTTGGGCCAAAAGGCCGCAGCAAGACCAACAAGCTAAGAGGAGGAATGTCATGTCCACAGCGAATACCTACTGCAGCAAGGCTGTAGGAGACTTTGCGGGGGAGAGACCCTGTTTCCAACAACTTGACCATGTTTCCCATCCAGGGCCCTCTGTGCAGAGAGTGGTGGTGAGCAAGTATTTCCAACTGGGAGCCCCCACAGGGTCAGTGGCTGGTCTGTGCACTTGCTACTGGACTCCTAGCACTGTGCCTGGCTTGTGGTGGGTACTCTACAAATGCTGCATGCAGATGTGTGTGTGCCAGTGGACTCCAGCCTCGCGATGTACCTTCATCTCTGTGCCGTTGATAGGGCGGTTCCAGGGTTGCCTCTGCATGAGTTCAACCCTCAGGTATTTGAGCAGCACGTAGCCTCAGCCCAGCACTGTGCTGGCTACTGCGGCAATCTAGGCAGCTTATAAAGGCTGGGCGTTGCCTTGAAGAAGCTTAGAGATGAGGTTAGGCATTTAGCACAAATGTGCATGTCTGGGCTCTGAATGCCAGAGGAGTTCAGGAGATGGGCCCTCAGTGAGAGCGGTTTGGCACTATGGGAGGGGCAGGGCCCCCAGGTCATTGCTTCTCAAGCTCTTGATGGGCTGTCCTTCTGTCCTGCCCACAAGAGCCCAGCCTTGGGCTCCCCATCTAGCTGTCCAGAGAGGCTGGGGGTGGGGGGCTGTTGGTGAAGGGAGGGTGGACCAGAGCCGCCTGCTCTGCACAGGTTGGGTCACCATTCTATTCCACCACTTTCACTGGTCCCTTGGTATCCAGGCACATGGCAGCCGCTGCTCCAGAGAGTGAGGAGAGGGACTGGGGGGATGGAGCCTCGCAAGGAGCATGGACACCCAGCACTTATGTTATCACCATCACCATCTGTATCTGCCTTACCTGGCTACCTCTCCATTAAGCACACCTGGGAGCATTGCCCTTGCAGCCCTTCCCCCTTGACAGAGCTGTGACATTGAGCCCTGCCCTGGTCTGGTAGCTGAGGGCCCAGACTCCCCTTGCCTGCTTTGTCCCATCAGCCCAGGCCGTCATGGGTATAGAAGGTGGCAATGAAGTCTCACACTCAGGGTAACCAACATGCAATACTTATGGAAAGACTGTGTGATCAAGGGTTGAGAGAATAGTATACTGAACCCAAGTGTACCCATTACATAGTGTGAACAATGATCAACATGCAGTACTCGTTGAAAGAAAAGGGATGATAAAAATGCACTGTTATTGAAAGTAAGAAAGTGTGGGGTCTGTTAAGGAGACAAAGGAGCCCACTGAGAAAGCTCCCAAAGGCCAAAACTGCAACAATTTGAGCAACAAAATAAATAATGTAGCATTGGAACATAATATGAAGTATAAAATAAATATGAGTCCATAGTGAAAGAAATGATTGAATAAATTGAGAATAAACATCTCCCGTGTAGAATTCTAGGTAGTTTATGTAGGTGCTCTGCCTTCAAGGATATGGAGCATAACTCCCCACTTCTTTTGTTTGTAGTTTTGAGACAGAGTCTCACACTGTCGCCCAGGTTGGAGTGCAGTGGCATGATCTCAACTCACTGCAACCTCCGCCTCCCAGGTTTAAGCAATTCTCCTGCCTCAGCTTATCAAGTGGCTGAGATTACAGGTGTGTGCCACCACACCCGGCTAATTTTTGTATTTTTAGTAGCTATGGGGTTTCATCATTTTGGCCAGGCTGGTCTCGAACTCCTGACCTCAAGTGTTCCACCTGCTTCGGCCTGCCAAAGTGCTGGCATTACAGGCGTGAGCCACCTCCCCACTTCTTAAGCGTGGACTGCATATAGTAACTACCTTCTAAAGGATACATTCAGGAAAAGGAGAAAAAAGTAACCTTATGGAGGAACCTGACAAACAGTACCTCAGCCAGGCGATGAAGGGTAACATCAGCATAAACATGATGAAGCAGGTTGATAGTATGTATCCTTGATGTGTGATGAGAATGGTACTTTACCTCTGTGGCCTTCCTCCAAAAAACTGTTAGGCATGGTCTGGGCACGGTGGCTCATACCTGTAATCATAGCACTTTGGGAGGCCAAGGGAGGATGATCGCTTAAGTCTAGCAGTTCAAGACCAGCTTGGGCAACATAGCAAGAGCCTGCCTCTACCAAAAAAAAAATTTAGCTGCACATGGTGGTGTGTGCCTGTGGTCCCAGCTACTCAGGAAGCTGACCAGGAGGATTACTTGAGCCCAGGAGGTTGAGGCTGCAGTGAGCCATGATCCACTGTACTCTAGCCTGGGCGACAGAGCAAGACACTGTCTCTTGCAAAAAAAAAAAAAAAAAAAAAAACCTAACCCCATCTAGTCATAAGGATAACATCAAACAAATCCCGCCTGAGGGATGTTCTACAAAATACCTGGCCATACTTTTCAAAACTGTCAAAGTCATCAAAAACAAGGAAAGAATGAGAAACTGTCAAAACCAAGAGGAGTCTAAGGAGACATGAGACATGACAGCTCAGTGTAATGGTGTCCTGGATGGGATCTTGGGACAGAAAAAGGCCATTAGGTAAAAACTAGGGGAATTCAAATAAGGTATGGACTTCCATTAGTAATGTATCAAAATTGGTTCATTCATTATGGCAAATGCCACCTACTAGTGGAAGATGTTAATAGGGAAAAATGACTAATGGGTCTGTGGGAACTCTGTGTACTATCTTTGCAATTTTTCTGTCAATCTCAAACTATTCCAAAATGTTTATTTTGTAAAATGCTTTTTTTTTTAAAGACAGGGTCTTGCTCTGTCACCCAGGCTGGAGTACAGTGGCATAATCATGGCTTACTGCAGCCTCGATTTCTCAGGCTCAAGTGACACCCCCCCCATCTTAGCCTCCCAAGTAGCTGTGAGCACAGGTGTATGCCACCATATCCGACTAATTTTTTTTTAAATTTTGGTAGAGACAGAGTGTGGCTGTGTCACTCAGGCTGGTCTCAAACTCCTGAGTTCAAGTGATCTTCCAGCCTTGGCCTCCCAAAGTGTTGGGATTACAGTCATGAGCCACCACACCCGACCTAAAAAATACATTGTTCCTTTTTTTTTTGGAGACAGAATTTCGCTCTTGTTGCCCAGGCTGGAGTGCAAAGGTGCAATCTCAGCTCACCGCAACCTCTGCCTCCTGGGTTCAAGCAATTCTCCTACCTAAGCCTCTGAGCCTCCCGAGTAGCTGGGATTACAGGCATGCACCACCATGCCCGGCTAATTTTATATTTGCAGTAGAGACGGGGTTTCTCCATGTTGGTCAGGCTGGTCGCGAACTCCCGACCTTAGGTGATCTGCCCCCCTTGGCCTCCCAAAGTGTTGGGGTTATAGGTGTGAGGCATCGCACCCGGCCATGCATTATTCTTATTGTTACTTCGGAAGCGCTGTATTTCTTCAGGGGGAGCAGAGGGCAAGGGAAAGTTTCCATTAAGCTGGCCTAATGATGAGCGCCCTGTCCCTGCCCTGCTTGGTTTTATTCTTGGATGTGCCAGAGAAGCGGGAGGCAGGAACGTGAGGCCACCTGGCCCCAGTTCCCCAGCTGGTGGAAAGCAGAGGCAAAGAGGGTTACTGCAGGAAAGTGAGAGGATGCGCAGGAACCTGTTAGATGTGCCTGGGCCAGGTTGGAAAAAGCTGGCTGCTGTCAGGCTGTGGTCAGCTCCTGGGAAGACGGACTTATCACAGCCTCACTGAGCCACACAGCATCACACTCTGCACTGGTGTGGCATGCACCTGGTGCAGCAAACATCACTCTATGCCACACACTTGGCGGCAACTGGAGACCTCATTAGAAGGGTGAGGGGCCTGCCCTGCTATTTGCTGTCACCATCCCTCACCTAGTGACAGATGGCAGCTGGCATGCTGGGCCTCAGTCATCCAGCCTAGAGGTAAACCAAGCATGTTCCACCAGTGCCCCCTATTCCCCGAGACCTCTCACCTTCCTTCAGAGGCCTGCGGTGGTGGAAGGGCGTGGGCTTTGGAGGCAGCAGATCTGGGCTCAGGCTCAGGCACCACCACTTGACAGCTGGGAAACCTTGGGTGATTCACTTAAGCTCTCCAACCTGTTTCTCCAGTTGTAAAAGGCAGGTACTACGCCTGCTTCACTCACCTTACAAGGTGAGTCAAATGATCAAGTGAGAGGCGGTAGACCAGGAGGGACTGTCTTAGGGGTTATTGTTTGGTTAGATGAGGCAAGAGTAGTCAGCACTTTTTAAGCAGCAGGTAAGGCCTTTGTCTTGGGGCTAATTGGTGGTAGAGTTTTTTATATAGTCACGCCACATAATGTTTTGGTCAACAACAGAATGCATGTACGACAGTGGTCCCGTGAGATCATAATACTGTATTTTTACTGTACCTTTTCCATGTTTAGATTCACAAATACTTACCACTGTGTTCCAGTTGCCTACAGTATCCAGTATGGTGACAAGCTGCACAGGTTTGTAGCCTAGGAGCAACAGGCTACCCCATCTAGCCTATGTGTGCAGTAGGCTAGGCCATCTAGGTCTGTGTAAGCGCACTCCGTGATGTTCACACAACGACAAGATCACCTGACTGATTTTCTCAGGGCGTATCCTCGTGATTAAGTGACATAACTGTATTACGTTGCTTTCAGTTGCAGGTAATAGTAAGTCCAACTCACATTGGCTCATATAACTGAAAATCCAGAGGCCACATGGGCCTCGGGAGCCATGTGATCAGGGCCATGTTTCTCAGTCTCAGAGCATGTGTGTGTGCTGGCTTCTCATGCTGGTTTCCTTCTAGGTAATAGGAAAGCGATGCTTTTCCCCGTCATATAGTGTCTACGACATCTCTGTCTTTAGACTATTTTAGGTCACATGCTTGTGCTCTGAATTGATCACTAGGGCAAGGACAAGTCATAGTGACTGGCTTGGGCCTGAGTTACTCCCAACCTGAACAAATTACTGGGGCAATGAGAGACAAATTAAAATTATTGGCTTAGCCGATCGGGGCCTGGGCCTGGAGGTAGGAGGGCATCAAGCCCAGGCAAACCTTTTGGCTGCCACAGGTGGGGAGGAGTGGCATGGATGCCAATAGTGTCCCTACAGGCTTCTATCCCAGTAATAATCCACTGTTATTCCATACATAAATCCAGTGGCCATTTGCCTCTCTGGCATCCATTTACCCCTTTGGCAACAATCCTAATTTGCATTTGGAGCTTCGTTCCTTCCTCGTTCCCAAAAACTACGTGCTTCTAATGAAGCCTCATTTCCCTCTCATGGGAGAGGCATGTGACCAAGACTTTGGCCAATTGGTGCACTGTATTCTCCAAGCCATCGGACTGCTTCTTGGAAAGGCACTTGGTTTGATTAAAGCCAGTGAAACACAATGATACTTGCTGGAAGGAAGGCTGGGGTGGAACCAGGTATGCCTGTCTGCTGACCCTGACCCCAAGAGGATGTAGAGTCTGGAGTTATTGGTGCTGCCATTTTACAACCCCATGGAGAGCCTGAGATTGAGGCTAATGTAGAGAGATGGAGGGAGGGTGAGGAACCTAATAGGGCCAGCCTAACTCCTGGACTCTGCAGTTTGAGTCAACAGGTTGCCTCTTTGCTTTAAAAGCCAGTTTGGGTCAAGTTTTCTACCAGTTGCAATGGTGTCTTAAATCATATTATACTCTCTTTCCTACTCAAAGGCAGTAAATGCCACCAAGCAGTGCATGTGGGCAACTAGAATGCTTGGTCCAATCCTTACTATTTGTCACTTGACACTAATTATTACATGAAAAGCATCCCAGTCATGAAAGATATGGAAGAATGCTCAATAATACCAAGAAGGGAGGGCAGTGTGGAACTATTGTTTACTGGTATTATCTCAGGTGTGTTTCCCCTGATTATCCATGAGGTTCTCTTTATGCTCCGCTCCCTGTAGGGTCTGGCAGGCTTCCCAACTTATCTGGTGTTCAAGGTGGGTCTAAGGGTGAAACTGGAGCCCACCTGGATACAGAGATCTGTATTAGTTTTGTGTTTATTGATGGGAGAAAGTATTTGGGGTCATCTACCTTGAATGCTACATAAATGTCTTCTACTCAAGGAGTCACATAATAAATCTCTCCAAAGGTGCGGTGGCTCACACCTGTTATCTCAGCACTTTGGGAGGCTGAGGCGGGAGGATCACTTGAGCCCAGGAGCTCGAGACCAGCTTGGGCAACATGGTGAAACCCCATTTCTACAAAAAATACAAAAATTAGCTAGCTGTGGTGGTGTGCACCTGTGGTCCTAGCTACTTGGGAGGCTAAGGCAGGAGGAACTTCTGAGCCCAGGAGGTCGAGGCTGCAGCGAGCCATGATTGTGCCACTGCACTCCAGCCTGGGTGCATTTCAGCAAGATCCTATCTCAAATGAGTGAATAAACAAATCTCTAGGACTCACCTGGAGGGCTGTCAGGAAACCCTCCGGAAAAGGATGTCTCATGGATATGCCAGTGTAAACTCTCCTGAAATAACCCTTTCTCTTCTCTACCCAGACTAACTCTACCTACCCTTTGGGGTCCAACTCAGATCCCTCCTTGGTAAAAAGCCAGTTCAGACTGAAGCAGTCCCTTCTATTAACCACACTAATTATTACTGTAATTAATCTCACAATACCTTGAGGCTCCTGGTGCTGAGAGGATTTTGCCTTTTGTTATAGTGATGGAAAGGATGCATTTCAATATGTTGCCTTGCAGTGCAAACCCTTGTTAACAGGACAAAAATAGCATAGGGGGCAGGAATTACATTCCTGGATGTGCATTTGGCTTATTTACATGGATTTGGGTGTCCTCTAAGGACACCATCTTCTCTCCCCTCCAAGAGGGTCAGGCCACAGGACATCCATATTCTTGGCTTCCCATGGGAGAGGGTCTCTCGCCAGAGGAAGGGAAAGCCAAGTGGCCACAGAGTTCCAGCCTGTCCCTGTGACAGCCCCTGCCCCTGGCCAGACATCCACCCACCCTTGCTAAGTCAGCCTGCTCTGGGGCTATTAGGCTCAGTCCTTGCTGTCTGTCGGAGACAGACCATGAAGTGCGGTGTGTGGAGGGCTGGGACATACCACACCCAATTACCCCAGGGAGCTTGGAAAACAACTCTTCCCACTCTCTGTTAGGCCCACGGCTTCCTCTACTGGAGGAGACAGCACGTGAGGATGGAACTCGGTCATTCCTCTGTCACCACCGATACGAACAGTCTGGAATCCTGCACACAGGAGACTGATGATCCCTGAGCAACCTTTAGTAGCTCCTACCATTGGGCATTTTCTTGGTACAGATCACAAATAAGAGATATCATAGAAAATGTTATTCTTTTATTATTTCAAGGAGGTAATACATAGCCCAATATGTCAAAGCAAAAGGGAATTAGAGGCAGCAAATGGCCAGGTTTTTCTAAGAGCCTCATGCTGCATCTCTGAGCTCCTGTCTGCCCACAGCCCACAGCTGCTTACATGAAGGCCAGGTCCGTGGACAGATGGCCCAACTCGACACTCCACTGACCGAGAAAGGGCTCAATGTGCAGCACAGCAGAGGCACTGCCAGGACCCAGCACGCTGGGCGGCACCCCGCGCTGCCACCACCAGCTCCGGAGGCTAGTGCCTTAGTAGCAGCCAGTGTGTCTAGCACTTGATTTTATTCCTGTGAGCCTAGAGTGGGCAGGACGTGAATAAATCCTGAGTCATAAATTAAGGTGAAAGACTTAGTAGTGTTAATACTCTGGGTGAGAAAAGACAACACAGTCTTAGAGGAGAGTGGGCTTGGAGTCTGGTGGAAGAAAGATAAAAACCCCCAGAAGAGCCTCGGCCTGCAGGCACTGCCTTGAGGCCATCAGAGGGGGTTTTCACGGTACATGATAGGGAGGAGTGAGGCAGGTGGGCACTGGAGGGCTGCTTCCTCTGGCACAGTTGAACTAGAGGTTCATTTTCCACTCACAATTGGTTTCCTAGGTCTAAGTCACCACACCTGGGGCTGAAGCAAGTCTTGCCTGTGCACCAAGCGTGGCCTTGGACCCTGGAGAGATGCAAGGCTCAGTTCTCCAGTGTTGAAGTGGAAGGACTCCCAACTGAAGGAGATCTTTCACCCCCCACCTCCAGCTCTTTTTCCCTTGCAAATGACCAGGGTGCGAGTCGAGAGGCAGAGGCACCTCCTGGTGCAACCCCACCACAGTCTTACAGAGAACTCATCTTGGCGGGACCCAAAGCCCAGCCTTGGCATGGAGCAGACTTATTCCGCCCATGGGAGGGCACCCAGTCTGGCGACTGAATGGTGGCGTGCAAGTGGGAGTCAGCAGTGGCTCTGGATGCCGTAATACTCAGATGCCATTCATCTCTGTGTGATCATCCTGGCTGGAGAGCTGGTGAGGAGGGGCTGCTTCCTCCTGGCGTGCACTGTTCACCAACCACACCACGTGGGCTGATAGATTTTTGGTTTGACAGGTGTGGAAAGAATTTTTAAAACCAGCCACTGTGTTCTCCAAACCCAGAACCATTGGTTTTGTTTTGTTTGACAAGAAAGGACCAAGAGAACCACAGCTCCACTGAGGCTAAGGCTTGTGTAGCACAGAATACAGTATGTATTGAAACGTATAAACCTTGTCTGACTGGGGAGATGGGTAAGCAGAGAGCTGCGGGGACCCAGGTCCTCTAGATGGTTGCAGGCTCTGCCGATGTCTCATCCTTAAGCTCCTCAAAACCTGGGACTGGCTTCTGCAGAAAGTATGTAGTGGCCTGGATCACCTTGTCTGGTCCAATGTTGTACACTGGGTGAGTGGGCTGCTGCAAAGAGAAGAAAAGGTGCCAGTTAATCACCCTGGTGGTTCTTGAAAACATAACACATCCTTTGCTCCATGAAAGGCACTTCTAAGAATTTAGTATAAGGAATCAGAGACACAAAGATTTATCACACAAAGCCCAAAGGTTCAAAAACGGTGTATTTGCTAAAACTATCTAGTACATGGGACACAGGGTAATATACAGCCATTATAAACATGCATTTAAATATTTAATGATATAGGCAAATGCTTACAACATAGTATGTGAGAAAACAGCATGTAAAATACTATCTCAAACTTTTTTTTTTTTCAGAGAGTCTTGCTCTGTTGCTCTGGCTGGAGTGCAATGACGTGATCTCAGCTCACTGCAACCTCTGCCTCCTGGGTTCAAGCGATTCTCCTGGCTCAGCCTCCTGAGTACCTGGGATTACAGGTGTGAGCCACCATGCCTGGGTAATTTTTGTATTTTTAGTAGAGACAGGGTTTCACCATGTTGGTCAGGCTGGTCTCGAACTCCTGACCTTAGGTGATCCACCCACCTCAGCCTCCCAAGGTGCTGGGGTTACAGGTGTGAGCCACCACGCCTGGTCTCAAACTTTTTAAAAAGTGTATTTGTACCTGTGATGTATATAAATGGCAAAAATCGTACCCATACCAAAATATTAATAGTGATATGATTATTTTTAATTTTCTTATTTACATGTTATGTATCCCAATTATTAAAATAATAAGCATGTATTTACATTTATAATCAAGAAAAAGAGGGCCGGATGCGGTGGCTCATGCCTGTAATCCCAGCATTTTGGGAGGCCGAGGTGGATGGATCACCTGAGGTCAGGAGTTCAAGACCAGCCAGCCAACATGGTGAAACCCCGTCTCTACAAAAATACAAAAATTAGCCGGGTATGATGGTGGGTGCCTGTAATCCCAGCTAGTTGGGAGGCTGAGGCAGAAGAATCGCTTGAACCCGGGAAGCAGAGGTTGCAGTGAGCCAAGGTCACGCCACTGCACTCTAACCTGGGCAACAGAGTGAGATTCTGTCTCAAAAAAAAAAAAAAAAAAGAAAAAAGAAAAGAAAAAAGGACCACAACCCTATTATGTAGTAAGGCTGTCAGGTCATATTTAAATATATAAACATAATTTAAATATAAAATTTAAGTTAAATAGATGTTATTCTAGTACATCACAGAAACCCAAAAGAAACTTTAGATTTGACACAGGGCATAATCCTAGGCCAATATTCAGGATTCTCCCACTGTGGGATAATGAAGAAGGGGACACAACTGCAGGAGAGATTTAAAAAATTTTGAGAGAATACTATGAGCAACCTCATACTAAAACATACAAAAATTCAGATAAACAATTTTTAAAAACCAGGAAAACTGTCAAAATTGACTTAAGGAATTTTTTAAGGCCTACATGAAGAAACTTATTCTGCCACCCCCACATACCCTAAAAGATACTAGACCTAGATGGTTTCTCCAGCAAGTAGTATCAAACCTACAAAGAAACAGATAATCTCTGACCTATACAAACTTTTTAAGGACTGAAAAAAAAAAGGGGCCAGTGTGGGGGCCAGGTACCATGGTTCACACCTGTAATCCCAGCACTTTGGGTGGCTGAGGTGGGATAGCTTGAGGCCAAGAGTTCAAGACCAGACTAGGCAACATAGCAAAACCCTGTCTCTACAAAAAATTTAAAAATTAGCAGGTTCTGGTGGTGTGCACCTGTAGTCCCTGCTACTTGGGAGGCTAAGGCAGGAGGATAGCTTTAGCCCAGGAGTTCCAGGCTACGGTGAGCTATGATCACAGCACTGCACTCCAGCATGAGTGACAGAGTGAGATCATGTCTCTGAAAAAGAAAAGAAAAAGAAAAAAGGTAAGAGGAGCATACCTCATAACGTTATGAGGCTATGATATTATCCTGAAACACTGGAAAAGGACAACACAATAAAATTTTAGATCAATCTTTCTTATGAACGCACATGCAAAAAAATCCTAAATAAAAGTACTAGGCAAACATACTGGCAAACTGAATCCAGCAGTATACTGAACAAAACACACAGACACAGACACACTGTCTCTACTATGACCAAGAAGGGCTTATCCTGGGAATATAAGGCTTAACATCAGAATGTTAATGAAACATATCATATTAAAGAAGAAAAATCAGATGCAGAGAAAGCATTCAATAAAATTTAACACTACCTTATGATTGAAACTAACAAAAACAACCTAGGAAATCAGGAATAAAAGCAAATATCACTAACTTGACATAATGTAACTATCACAGCCCTACAGTAAATATCATGCTTAATGATCAGATTATAAAAAGCCTTTCCATTACAATCAGGAACAAGACAGGAATGCCCTCTATTACCTTTAGTCAGCACTATGTGGGGATCTTAGCCAACAATACAAGGCAAGAAAAATAAAGTGGAAACTAACTTAGACAAACTTAAAACTATTAAGAGAGTTAAACAAGGTGGCTGGACACAGATTTATACATATTATTAGCATTTCTATACACTAGTAACAAACAGTTACAAAATTGAAAATAAAAAGATTCCAGTCACAAGAGACATAAAAACTGTAAATTAGACATAACTCTAACCGAAAAAAAAAAAAATGCTAGTCCTTTATGGAAAAAATTATTAAAAAACCACTCAAAGACATTAAAGAAAAGAAAAATTATGTTCATAAATGTAAGCCTAAATATTGAAAAGAAGTCAGTTCTCTTTGTACTCCTGGGAAGACAGGAAGAAAAAAAAAACAAGTTGGTTCTCTCCTATTAATCTAAAATGTAGTGCAATTCCAATAAAAATCCCATTCGAACTTGACAGGCTGATCCTACAATTCACAGGAAAGAGCAAAAGGCAAAGAATAGCCAAGGCAATTTTGAAGAAAAACAACAAGGCAGACAGGACTTGCCTACCTGTTTTCAGACTTGCTTAAAAGAGTGCAGATAGGCAAACAGACCAAAGGAACAAAATAGAGAGTCCAGAAACAGGGCCCTTTCATGTATGGAAACTTGAGGGTGTGGTACACATGAGATACACATCAGCAGGAAAGGTTGTAGACTTCAGTAAATGGTGCTGGTCAACTGGTTATCCATATGGAAAAAAGATAACATTATATCCAAGCCTCACCATACACAGAAACCAAATCCAAGAGAATTAAAAATCTAGATGAAAAAATCAAGCTTTAGACTATTTAAAAGAAGTTACACTTAATGACTTGCTGCATTGCCTTGTTCATTCCCTTCATAGCACGCATCACAATTTGTAATGTATTTGTTTAATGTGTGCCTCCTTTTGTCTGCTTCCCTCAAAAAATGGTAGAGATTCCTTAAGTAAATCCTCACCTACCCTCCTCCAAAAACAAACCCCTGAACGACAGAAGACAAATAGATTTGACCACTTCAAAATTAAAATATTAAAATATTTTTGTGGGGAAGGGGTGCTGGGGACAGGGTCTCACTCCGTCTCCCAGACTGGAGCAAACAGAGCTCACTGCAGCCTTGACTACCTGGGCTCAAGCAATTCTCCCACCTCAGCCTCCCAAAGTGCTAGGTTTACAGGTGCGAACCACCATATCTGGCCTAAGATCTTCTATTTAACAAAAAAACACTAAAAACAAAATGCTATGGTTTGGATGTGGTTTATTTGTCCCCACAAAAATTAATGTTGAAATCTGATCCCCAAGGTGGCGATGTTGAAAGGTGGGGTCTATGGAATGTGTTTGGGTTTGAGGGGTGGATCCCTCAGGAGTGCCTTGGTGCTGTTCTTGCAGTAGTGAGTGAGCTCTCACTCTTGCTCTGGGGAGTCTGGATTAGTCCTTGAGGGAATGGATTAGCTCCTGCAGGGGTAGGCTGTTATAAAGCCAGGATGCCCTCAGGCTCTCCTCTCTTTGCATGGGTTGGCTTCCCCTTTGACTTCCACATGTTATAATGCAGCACAACCCTTGCCAGAAGCCAGAGCCATGCCCTTGAATTTCTCAGTCTATAGAACCATGAGCTAAATAAACCTCTTTTATTTAGACATTACCTAGTCTCAGGTATTCTCTTATAGCAACACAAATCAGAGTCACAAAATGAAAAGACAAGTCACAAGCTGGAAGATATTCACTACACACATGTAACTGACAAAAGATTAGTATCAAAAATATACAGAGAACTACAAATACTTAAGGGAAAACAACTGAAGTTACCCATCAGTAAGAAAATGAGCACAGAATATGAACTGGCAGACAATTTGCAGAAGACAACACAAATGGCCAACAAACACCTGAAAATATTCTCAACCTCACTAGTAATCAGGAAAACACAAAATCAAACAAATACTATTTCACACCCATCAAATTGGCAAAAAGGAAAAGGTCTGACTATGGATTGATTCATCTTACACAACCACGCTGGGGAGGAGTTAGAGAGCTATCTATCAAAGATGACAATACGTGTCCCTTTCAACCCAGCAGGTCCCCTCTTGGAGACATTCTAACATGTGAACCCAATGAGACAGATACCAGAACGTTCACTGCAACACTGTAATAGCAAAAAATTGATAACTAGCAGGAGAACAGAAAAATACACTGGGGTACATTTATACAAGGCAGTATCATGTAATAGTTAAAATGAATAAACTGGAGCAACACATGTGAACACAGATAAACCTCAAAAATACAATGGTAAGTGCAAAAAGCAATGTGGAATAACTAGTACAGTAGGTAACATACAAAAAGTTTGAAAACATGCAAACAACTGTTATATTGCTTATAAACGACTATATATTGCTTATAGATACGTATGTATGTAGCAATAGCACAAAAACATCCATAGGCATGATACATGTCAAACTTGGGAAAGGGTTACCTCTGGAGAAGGAGGGAGGAAAAAAAATTGGAAGAGGGCTACATAAGAGGCAAATAGGGGGAAATAATTAGGGCCTGGAAAAGCTGGGTGGTTGTTTTTCTGATTAAGAATGAGGTTGAGCATCTTTTCAACTATCTATTGGCCATTTGTGTTTCTTCCATTTGAAATGTTTCCCAATTTAAAAGAAACAAAGATGAGGCCAGGCGTGGTGGCTCACACATGTAATCCCAGCACTTTGGGAGGCCGAGGCAGGCAGATCACTTGAGGCCAGGAGTTTGAGACCAGCCTGGCCAACATGGTGAAACTCCATCTCTACTAAAAATACAAAAACTAGCTGGGTGTGGTGGCGCATGCCTGTAATCCCAGCTACTCAGGAGGCTGAGGCACGAGAATTGCTTGGACCTGGGAGGCGGAGGTTGCAGTGAGCCAAGATCATGCCACTGCACTCCAGCGTGGGTGACAGAGTGAGACTTTGTCTCACAAAAACAAATTAAAAATTAAAAAAAATTTTTAAACAAAAAAGGAAGGTTAAAACGACACAGTTGAGAAAATAAGGCAGTGACCTAGGTGGTAGCAGCAGGCCGTGTTTACACTGGTGGAAGTAGGGCTTAGTAAGAGTAGGGAACTGCACACACAAATTCATGACAGTCTGCATGGGCCCTGTGATTTGATCACTGGGGACAGTCTCCATTGGATTCATGTCCAGGCTCACGTCTAGGCTCAGAGCACCTCCAGGTTGTCCTCAGCTGGCTGCAGCGGTGAGCATCCTGCCCTCACAGGGCTATTGGTGAGCATCCTGCTCTCACCAGGCTATTGTTTTTTGAGGAAAGCAGACAAACACACATTAAACAACACACCACCAACTGAGTAAAGTACTACAAAGAATATGAACAAGGCGCTGAGGCAGAGAGTTCTGGGGATCTCGTTCTCTGAAGAGATGGCATCTAAGCTGAGCCTCTGGGGGAGATGCGGCAGGCTATACAGCCAGTGCCGCGCGGCTGCAGTGCTCTCATGAGCCTGCTGGGACTCACAGCCTCAGACTGACATGTAACTGTGGCCTCCTCGAGGGGAAGCTAATACCAGCAGTGGGCTAGGTCCTCAGCCCTGGGATAAAGGCACAACAGCTCTGTGACAGATCAGAGCGCCCATCTGGAACCCTGAGCTTGCCCAGAGGTGCGTCTCCTCTGCGGTCACATCCTCACTAATGGCTACACAGCTCCAAGGGCAGAGGGACCACAAGCTTCCGCCTGTCCACACAGGAAACGCAGAGCCAGTTCTGCTTGCTTGGAAAGCCTTCTGTCCGCGAGGTCCCTGTGGAGAAGGGGTGTGAGGCCCTGCACCCGCCTTACCAGAGCGTTTTCGGGCACACCCAGGACCACATCATGCAACATGGCTCCGCTGCCGAAGTGCTGGGCTATGGACAGGCCGCTCAGGCAGTAGCAGGTGTGGTAGAAATCACGCGACCTGTAAGGATAGGCAGCTCTGAGCAGGCGCTCCTCTGCTCCACACACATCTACGAATGCAGCCACACCAATTCAGAGACCACTGGTGCAATCACACATCCCCCACCATCCTCCATGTGGCTAGAGGAGGCATGGTTTTCCCAGTAGTGTTATTTAAAGCCCCACTGGCTGAGCACAGTGGCTCACACCCATAATCCCAGCATGTAGGAGGCTGAGGCAAGAGAACAGTTTGAGGCCAGGAGTTCAAAACCAACTTGGGCAACATAGGAGACCCGTCTCTACAAAAAATTAAAAATTAGCTAGGTGTGGTGGCCGATGCCTGTAATTCCAGTTACTTGGGAGGCTGAAGCAGGAGGATCACTCAGCCCAAGAGGTGAAGGCTGCAGTGAGCCATGATTGTGACACTGCACTCCAGCCTGGGTGACAGAGTGAGACCCTGTCTCAAAAAAGTAAGATACAATAAAATAAAAGCCCCATCCTCCAGCCCTGCCCAGCAGTGGGAACTGTATTTTTTCTTTTCTTTTCTTTCTTTTTTACCTTAAACTATTAAAGGAAACTGTAATTTTACAGTCAGTCTCTCCAGCTGTCTTCTGGAAAGGGCTCTCCAGGGGCAGTACTAGTGATAAATTGATACACTTCTCTAGAAAAATACCTAAATATCTAGAAATGGGCCACATTCTTCCTGATAAATTGCGGGACCAGGCCTTCCCTTGGACGCCAAGAGCAGCAGGATGTGTGCTGGGGTCGGGGGAGACAGAGGGTGGCTAACAAAGATTAGAGGACTTATTTTATTTCCCTTTTTCTTTTATAACACATAAGCCATCTCAGATTTGAGCTTAATCATTTAATCCACTCTATAATAGTTGTCATGATTACAGTCTCTGTTTACAACACTCAGGGGTTTTAAAATCCTGTATCCTATTAGATCAGTTTTCTGGTTTTGTCTTGTTTTTTAAAAAAAGAAGAGTTATCTACCCAGCAATCTGTTTCCCTGTCTGGGGGAGGGGGCTGCATGCAAGCTGGGGGACAAGACGGGCAGCTGGAGGTGCCAGGATCAATGGCCTCAAGGGGTGCTCCCAACTGGGTGCTTTTTCCCATACAACCTAGCACTATGCAGGTGCTAAAGTTGACACCTCTGCTCTTGAGGTCTGGCTCTGAGTAGGCCTGAGGTGCATGCCCCTCTGCTCTCTCCTCCCCTCTCCCTTCCCTCCCCACAGAGAACACACTCACTTGCCAGGTTTATCCAGAAGCCCCCCCGCAGGGCACTGGCAGCACATCAGGATGTACTCCTGCAGGGCCTGCTGATGGAACATCCAGTGGCTCATGCTAAGGGCAGGGTCACCTGTTGAAGGGCAAAGGGTCAGTAAGGGCCCGGCAGATCCAGCCAAGTATCAATGACCTAATTCTGCTTTCTCACCTGGGGGAATAGTCAAGGTTTCCCACTCCCCTTCCTCTTCCATTCTTGCTACAACTGCTATCTTCCCCATGTCCTACGCACGGCATGTCCCTTCTCCTGAACTTTGACATGTGTCAAAGAGCAGCAGTACAAAGTGGCACTTTCACTTTCTTGAAATGCACCCTGTTAACATGGATGGTGATCCTCAACCACATCTCTGGCAGGCAGTGAACCAGCCTAGCTGTTTAGCTTACCTTCCCAGACTGACCTCAGTAGCTGCTCCCAACTTGGTCCATAACTCTACCCTGGACTTCAAGAGACATTCCCTCTAGCATATCTCTATAACTTCTTAACCAGACTGATTAGCTCAGAGAATTCTTAATGGGTGATAAAGTCTGTTTCTTCTACTTTTCTAAGCCTAAATTTAATTGATCTCCAAAGGGAATTCTGTAACTTGTCTCTCAGCTCAAAGAATTTACCTAAGAAACATTACCAGTAACTGCCCTCCTGCATCATATGATACCCTAGCAAAAACTGGGTATTCTGGTAATACTACTAAGGTACTGACAAGCAACTGGACTTCTTCACTCTGAAGTTCAATCACTATGGTCAAAGAATTCTGTGGGCCACACAGTTATCAAACGGGAAGGAGGGACAAATCACGGACAGGTGTGCGGAAACATCTGCATAGAAATCGATTAAAAATACATATACATATAGGATGTACATTAAGTCCTTGGTCAGTTTTATACTTTGACACCTGGGCTAAAAGATGCCCGACAGTAAATCATTAAAAAAAAAAAAAGATGCCCAACAATTGGTAAATAGCACCTGAAAGCTAATTTTTCTTTCTTCCAATCTTTTTGGTTCTATGCATTTTTCTACCTAGTTATTTATAACTGTGTAGCTTATGTTTTTCACTTAGCACTATAGGCATAAACTTTTCTATTCTGCTACATAATCTGCATAGCCATCACTGTGAATAGCCATATAGTATTTCATTAAGTGGACATACAAGGTAACTGTATCATAAAAAGAACTGAGCTAAAAATCTTATATATATGTGAGTATATACATTTCTATGGTGGGCCGGGTGCAATGGCTCGCGCCTGTAATCCCAGCACTTTGGGAGGCCGAGGTGGGTTGATCACAAGGTCAGGAGATCAAGACCATCCTGGCTAACATGGTGAAACCCCGTCTCTACTAAAAATACAAAAAAATTAGCCAGGCGTGGTGGCGGGCGCCTGTAGTCCCAGCTACTCAGGAGGCTGAGGCAGGAGAATGGTGTGAACCCGGGAGGCCGAGTTTGCAGTGAGCCGAGATCGCGCCACTGCACTCCAGCCTGGGCGACAGAGCGAGACTCCGTCTCAACAACAACAACAACAAAAAAAATGTCTATGGTGAAAATTATAAAAGTTTATGGTATCAATAACCTTTCACATTTTGGAGAAAATAGCAAAAAAGAAAAAAAGGGGAAAAGATTCCTAAAAATAAAAATGAAAAGTTTATGATACAGTCTATAAAGAGATTGAAGCAAAATAGTAAACTGTTGAATATTTCCTTTTTATTTTTATTATTTTTTTTTTTTTTGAGATGGAGTCTCGCTCTGTTGCCCAGGCTGGAGGGCAGTGGCACAATCTCGGCTCACTGCAACCTCCGCCTCCCGGGTTCAAGCGATTCTCCTGCCTCAGCCTCCCGAGTAGCTGGGATTACAGGCATGCACCACCATGCCTGGCTAATTTTTGTATTTTTAGTAGAGACGTGGTTTCACTATCTTGGTCAGGCTGGTCTCAAATTGCTGACCTCAGGTGACCCACCCTCTTTTGGCCTCCCAAAGTGCTGGGATTACAGGCGTGAGCCACCACACCCAGCCTAAATTGTTGAATATTTCAAACAGACAATAATAATTTATTAAATTTCTTTAAAAAGAGACAGAGGAAAAGGGTTTCCAAGGTTGAGCACTAGGTGAGGGACAGTGGCCAGCTGACATTTAGAGGCCAGGGACAAAAGCTTCTCATCTTCAACCCTGAGTCGCACCCAGCCCTGAAACACCCATTAAGAGACACAGGAAACTGAGTCTGACCTAAGGAGAAGCATCCAGTCTGCCATCTCAGGCTGGCTGCAGGCCACATGCTTTGATACACTTGCACTGTTTTAATTCCCTTCCTTTCTTTTCCTCACCTGTAAGCACAGTGGGCTTTGTTGTAGAAGATACACACATACATGATGGGAGTTCACTCTATCTTCTTTTACTTATTTGCAAGGTTGTCTCCAGTTCCTTGCCATTATGAGGAATGCTGCACTAAATCTTTGTCAATATTATGTATGCTTAGGATTCTTTTCTTTTTTTTTTTTTTTTTTGAGACAGAGTCCTGCTCTGTCACCCAGGCTGGAGTGCAGTGGCGCGATCTCGGCTCACTGCAATCTCCGCCTCCCGGGTTCACGCCATTCTCCTGCCTCAGCCTCTCCGAGTAGCTGGGACTACAGGCGCCCGCCACCATGCCCGGCTAATTTTTTGTATTTTTAGTAGAGACGGGGTTTCACCGTGGTCTCGATCTCCTGACCTCGTGATCCGCCCGCCTCGGCCTCCCAAAGTGCTGGGATTACAAGCGTGAGCCACCGCGCCCGGCCATGGATTATTTTCTTCAAATAGACTGACCACAGTGGAATTATTCGGTTAAAGGGAATACACATTGTTAAGGCTTTTAATAGATACTGATAAATTGCTTTAAGAATTTATAGACTACTCTCAGCACAATCCCTGTGGAGTAGCCCTGCTCTGCAGGAGCTGTCAAAAATAAATATATAAATAAACTAAAAATAAAAACAAAGACTTTATACAGCTACCAGCAAAATTTAAAATTTTGCTATACCACCTCCAGCATTAGCACCTTTTTGTTGTTGTTGTTGAGATGCCATCTTGCTCTGTCGCCCAGGCTGGAGTGCAGTGGTGCGATCTCAGCTCACTGCAACCTCTGCCTCCCAGGTTCAAGTCATTCTCCTGTCTCAGCCTCCTGAGTACCTGAGATTACAGGTACAAGCTAACACGCCTGGCTAATTTTTGCATTTTTAGTAGAGATGGGGTTTCACCATGTTGGTCAAGCCGGTCTCAAACTCCTAAAGTGATCTGCCCAACTCGGCCTCCCAAAGTGCTAGGATTATAGGCGTGAGCCACCATGCCCGGCCAGCTTTAGTTACTTTTTAAAAGTTATCAGCAATTAAAATGGTAAAAAGAAATAGCACCTGATAGTTTATTTTGATTTGCATGCCTCTGATTACTAATTAGGGTGAAATTTTTCCCATAATTTGTGTTTAATATTTGCATTTCCTTATGATGATGTCTGTTTGGCCTGTATCTTCTGAGATCCAATAGCCAATTTTATTAATCTAGCTTTTTCTTATATTTGCCCCTTGTCTACATCATATGCTGCATCTATTTTCTCCTTTTTGCTCCTCTGTTTTGGTTATGTGAGTTTAAAACTTTTTTAAAATTAATTTTAAAATTTAATTAATGTAAAACATATATATGTTTTATACATAATATTGTAATCATAATATTGATTTTTCCTTTGCAATTTCCTTTTTAAGAAAATATTTAATGTGTATGGGGATTTTTGGGGGGAAGAGTGATGAAAATGTCCTAAAATTGTCATGATGGTTCGCAACTGAATAGGTAAGTTGTATGGTATGGGAATTGTATCTCAACAAAGCTATTATTTAAAAAAAGCATATTTATTAAACTTTAGGAAACTGCATTACACATCTGTACAAAATGTACACATATTTCATATCCTATAACAAATAAGAGACTATTATTATAAGGTAAATGATAACCTGTGGGTAAAATTAGAATCTGAAAAGAAAACGCTATGTTTATTATATAAAAAACTATAGACTGTTTCAGTGACTTCCTGTATTATTGAAGCTTAGAAGCTCAAAGTTCAAAAACTCTACAAGGAGCTTCCAGAAATCCTGAATTTGGACACCAGCACACATAATCACAACAAGATTAAAGCAGATATGATTATAGGGTGATAACTGCACACTGGAATCGGCCTTTTAAATCCTTTCTACCTCTTCCTGAAATTATAGGTCTCCATTCTAATCTCATTTTGCATTTCAAAGTTTCCTTTTATCTAAAAAAAATCAAAAGTCTTTCCACACCATAACTTGATAGGTGCAGCCATCTGTAGCTCAATTTCACAGGTAGGCAAGAAAATTCCAGAGTATGTCCCAAAGAACATACAAGAAACCAGTAACTACCAAGCCAAGTGGAAACTCACAGGCCTGCTGCTTTCTTATTGCTCCACAAAACAAAATGACTCACTGATTTAGTCAGCACTTGAGATTTCTTAAGCCTTTTTTTTTTTTGAGACCGAGTCCCGCCCTGTCACCCAGGCTGGAGTGCAATGGCGGGATCTCAGCTCACTGCAACCTCCACTTCCAGGGTCCAAGGGATTATTCTCCTGCCTCAGCCTCCTGAGTAGCTGGGATTACAGGCACATGCCACCACGCCTGGCTCATTTTTTGTATCTTTAGTAGAGATGGGGTTTCACCATGTTGGCCAGGCTGGTCTTGAACTCCTGACCTCATGATCCACCCGCCTCGGCCTCCCAAAATGCTGGGATTACAGGCTTTTTTGTTTTTTTTTTTTTGAGACAAAGTCTTGCTCTGTCGCCCAGGCTGGAGTTGCAGTGGCCCTCTCTGCCTGCAACCTCTGCCTCCCAGATTCAAGTGATCCTTCTACCTCAGCCTCCTGAGTAGCGAGGACTACAGGCACGTGCCACCATGTCTGGTTAACTGTTTTTAATTTTTTGTAGAGACAAGCTCTCACTATATTGCCCAGGCTGGACTTGAACTCCTGAGCTCAAGAGGTCCTCCTGCTTTGGCCTCCCAAAGTGCTGGGATTATAGTCATGAACCACCATGCCCAGCATTTTAGGCTATTAACAGTAATTCCTTCTTCTACTCAAATACTGTCATTTACACATAGAAGGTAGTCACTGGCATGGAGCCACTGATGGTCACTTGCTGGGTCAGGGCATGGCCTAGACCCACGTGCTGCACTATGTAGAGCATTCTTTTTGCTTTTTAGTTAGCAATATGATCAATGCCTTTTAAAAAATGTATTTGTACATTTACCAAAATAAAATTAGTAATGCACGTTTGTTTTTTTTTTTAAAGGGCACAGTATAATACAGAAGAATATAAAATCTAAAAAGTTGGCCAGGTATGGTGGCTCACGCCTATAATCTCAGCACTTTGTGTGGCCAAGGAAGGTGGATCACTTGAGGCCAGGAGTTTGAGACCAGCCAGGCCAACACAGTCATACCCTGTCTCTACTAAAAATAGAAAACATTGGCTGGGTGTGGTGGTGTACGCCTGTAATCCCAGCTACACAGGAGGCTGAGGCAGGAAAATCGATTGAACCAAGGAGGCAGAGGTTGCAGTGAGCCGAGATTGCACCACTGCACTCCAGCCTCAGCAACAGAGTGAGACTCTGTCTCAAAAAAAAAAAAAAAAAAAAAAACGCTGAAAAGTCTCCCTCCTTCTGTCTTCTGTCTGCTTCTCTTTTCCCAAAGGTGCCCACTGTTAAAGGGGTTTAGTGTAGGGTTCCAGGAAAAGCTGTGTACATCTCAGGCTGTGTGCCTAGGGAAAGATCCAGGCCCCGCCCCCTTACACTTCATGTTGTATCTTGGAGAGCTTTCTATATCAGCCCATGGTATACAGCTACTGTTTGGAGAGATTTTTATTATTTAACCCTTAACCTTTTGATAGGCACTTATGATGCTATTAAAACTCCACTTCAATATACATCCTTTGCTAATATCCCTGCAGGTAAATTCCTGACAGTGCACTTGCTGTGTTCAAAGGGTAAGTGCCCTTATAATTTAAATGGATGTCTCCAAACTGCCCTCCAAAAAATGACTTACCTATTTACATCCCCACTAACAGTATCAAATTACCTGTTTTCTCACACTCTCCCCAACATAGGGTATCAAGTTTTTTAATCTCTGCCAATCCAATAATAAAAACAAATAGTGCCACTCTTTTGTTTAACTACAAGTGAGCTAAACAATTTTTTGTTGGATTAATGGCCACCTACTGTGGGTATGAGCAGGGCAGGGTTCAGATGCCAGCTAGTCTGGATTCACACAACCACATACTAACCCTTGTGAGTGCCAGTCAGGTATTATAAAGCAGTCACTTAGCCTCACTGTACTTTGTTTCCTCATCTGTAAACAATGGTACCTATTTCATAGGGTTGTTTTGAGAATTAAATGAGAAAATAGATGTGAAATGCTCAGTACAGCCCCTGGCATACAGTGAGGGCTTGGGAAGACTCCGCTACCAGTAGTAGTGGCAGTTGTAGTAGAAAAAGTAAGCAGGACAGTTCTTTCTCTGGGACCTCTTTCTTCAGATCCTTTGGCTGTTTTTCAGTTGGGTTGTCCATCCATTTCTTACTGCTTTGTATGATTTTTTTTTTCAAATTAAAGAAATTAGCCATTCATCACTTGTTATAAATATTTGTCCCACCTTGCTGCTTGTTTTGTTTGTAGAATTTCCCTGTTTCTGTAAAATAACTTTTGTTGTCTTTTTTTATGCAAGAAATACCTATCAACTATAGAAGGATTAGAAAATACAAACAGGAAACAAACATCACCTGTAATTTCACATCCTAGATACTTTCTATGAATTTTTTGTAGTCAACCCTTCACTAAAAATGGGATTCCACACATATTGCTTTGATATGATCACAATATATTGTGACTATCTTTCTACACTGCATCCCCTTTTGACTCCCAAAGTCAGTATTTTGCCTTCCTTTCAACACACTTCCCTTCTTTACAGACTCTTGTCTGTTCCAAGTTCAAGAGATGCTCTGTGTCTGAGAAGACAACACAGGCAGGCCTTCTCCCAGCCCATGAAAAAAGCTGGAAGCACCAAGATTCATAGGCACCCTTTTCCACAGACAAAGCTTTGAATGCCACCAAGCCCTCTAGAACATGTGCTACACGAAACAATTAACCAGCAGCCCCCCTGGAAGACTTTGACAGGTGGTGCTCCTGTTATAGCTCATTCCACATTTCCCTGGGATTGCAGAATTACTGCGTCTTATCCATGCCAGGGACAGGTTTGTAAAAGACTGATGGTTTTACCAGGGGCGTGACCTCACCAGTTCCAAATAAAGAGATCACCATGACCCCAAGTTTTTTTCTATCTTAGAAATGTTGGGCCGGGCACAGTGGCTCACGCCTGTAATCCCAGCACTTTGGGAGGCCGAGGCGGGCAGATCACCTGAGGTTAGGAGTTCAAGACCAGCCTGACCAACATGGAGAAACCCTGTCTCTACTAAAAATACGAAATTAGCTGGGCGTGGTGGTGCATGCCTATAATCCAAGCTATTTGGGAGGCTGAGGCAGGAGAATCACTCGAACCCAGGGGGCAGAGGTTGCGGTGATCCATTGCACTCCAGCCTGGGCAACAAGAGTGAAACTCCATCTCAAAAAATAATAATAATAAAATAAAAAATATTGGACTTGGGGAATTCCTGACTTCCCTACTGGTGGTCAAGGCAGAGACTGTGCAGGCTCCAGAGTCAGTGCACTTGCTGACAGCGCACTCGCTGTGTTCAAAGCGGAAGTGCCTTATATGCCTTAATACTGACACCTAAAGTCCAGTGGGCCCAGGCCGGGAAAATGGGACAGAGGCTCTGCTTACTTTAATTCAGTGTCAGAAATGGTCACAACTCAACAACTCAAAGGAAATTAAGGAACTAAATAATGAGGCTCAGGGCCGGGCTCGGTGGCTCACGCCTGTAATCCCAGCACTTTGGGAGGCCGAAGTGGGCGGATCACCTGAGGTCAGGAGTTCAAGACCAGCCTGGCCAACATGGTGAAACCCTGTCTCTACTAAAAATACAAAAATTAGCCAGGTGTGGTGGCACGCACCTGTAGTCTCAGCTACTCAGGAGGCTGAGGCAGGAGAATTGCTTGAACTTGGGAGGTGGAGGTTGCAGTGAGCCGAGATGGTGCCACTGCACTCCAGCCTGAGAGACAGAGCAAGACTCCACCTCGGGGGCGGCAGGGAGGGGGGAAGATGGGGGGTGGGGGGCTCAGAAACAGGAGAAAAAATTATGGGGAGGGGAAGAAAAGAATCTGATCTTTTACATTTGAGCAGTTACATTATCCAACTAAGTCCGAAGAACAGCTTCTCTCTGGACCCAGGGATCTCATTCCAAAAACAGATCAGCAACCAGCAGGGCCCCATAACTTCCTCTCTCCCACAGGTCTACTCAGAGACACCTGCTCTCACATCAAGTACACCAGAAAGATGGTGCAGGAGTTAGCAGGCAGACTGAGGTTTCAAGAGATAAAGAGAGAATGTTCCCAGAGTTTTTGCTCGCTAACTACTTCGGTTTTGCATTCCCATTTGAGACCCCACAGAAATGAACTCCAGTGATGCAGGTGGAACAAACTCCCATTTAGGCTTGTTCAATGAATGTAAAATAAAACATTTCTAATGGTGACAACTCTGCAGCCAGTCAGACACGGCGAGTCTCTTCTCCATGGGTTCTGGTTCTCTACCCCTTTACACAGTTGCTTTTCCTGTTGCTGTTGCAACAGTGACTGTTGCAACACTGAGGGTTTTCAGCTCTGCCCTGCACCCAGAGGTGGTGACAATCACCACAGAGCCCAGCACAGGAGTGGGCTGCTCCTTCCAGATAACGCAGAAGCAGCACCCACTTCCTCCCCGCTCCCCATAGCAATTTCAAGGAAGCTCATTCTGTCGCAGCCAATTTGAAGAAGCAAAGAATGACACTAAACCAATGAAACTAAATCTTACTCTGCATACGCATGCCCCACAGCATGAGGTTCCACACTGGGCACTCAAAATCCAGGACAGACAGAGCTCATTTCAACCCCTCTAAAAAAGCATGCTGGGCTTCCAGACTTTGTGAGTAGTGGAGGGAAATCATCTAGCCCCAGCGAACAGCTCCCCAGGCTCACCTTGGGCGTGCAGTGCGCGGTGGAGCAGGGGCAGGAGCCCTGCCTGCCAGAAGGAATAGCAGCCATCCACCAGCTTGTTGCAGCGGCCCTGAAATCCTCCTTCAAATCGCATCTGCCGGCTTGTCACCCATTGCTGAGGAGACACAGATGGGAAAGGCAGTTGTAGGCTAAAAGAGACAAAATCTAGCCCGACAGGATCTCCGGGAGTCAATCTGTGGGATGGAGGGTTTCCCATCTCGTGGCTTCTCGGCACTCTAGTTTTGGTGCTCTGGTTTTCTTTCCTTCCCTCCCCACACTGCCACAGACACAGAGTGAAACCTTTAAGCCAATGCTGTGGAGGCATCCAGCACTGATCTCTGCTCAATGCCTAGCAAACAACTACCTTTTCCTGGGTTTCAAAGCCGTGCCAGTGCTGAGAGGATAAAGAGGCCAAACTGGTTTGTAAGGAGACCTTCAAAGTCTCTTAATAAACATGGCTTAAGTTGGAAATTGAAGGCAAGACTACCAGTAGCTCATTTCTCATTACTTCCCTGCTCTGGGGAGTTTATAAAAAGCAGATAAATGGAATTTGGTACTATATTTCATCAGATGATTTCAAACTGCTCCTGACTTTTACTTGGCACCTGGGGAAATTTACCCAAGGTCTCTTTAGCAAGTCACTAGCAGGCCTGAAAGCAGAAGCCATTCAATTACCAAATGACAACTCTGCCCAGTCTGTGGCTGATATAAGAAAATCTTTTACTTTGAAGCTATAAAATAGGTCTTGATGTCACTCAGTGGTCACACACGATACCACCATTCCTTGCTTATCTACAAGTTTTCTAAACACACACTACTACAAAGATCAAGATAGTCATGGGTTTGGTCCCTCGGAATGAGCAGAACCAACTGGCTGAGCAGATATGACATTTCCCTTTGCTTCCCTAGACCGCCTAGGCCATTCCAGCCATGGACTTACAGAGCTGCCTCACTCAACTGAAAGGGTACAGGGGAGGGTAGTTCCTGTTTCTAGAGTCTTACTAGGTAAAGGTCCTGAAAGGAGCCACTGGGACCCTTGATGGAAGTGGGGGCCAGCCCTCCCCTAAAAGCTGTTGTTTAGATTATATCCCTCTTCAAGGCAACACCTGCCCATACAGAGTCACAGTCACAAATTCTTAAAAGAGACAGAAAACACTGCACTGCAGGTTCAGGTACTAATATATCCTCGGTTGGTCTTAAATGAACCAGGGCTTCCAGCATGTAATGGAAGTGGGCTAAGCATTACTCAGGCAGAGAGAAAGCAGGCACTGCAGTGGGAGTGGGTTCCTCATTTCTACTGACCGCAGGGCTGAAGTGTTGTTAAGCAGGCTAATTTACTTTTTCCAGTGCCTAAGCCCATGGATTTGTTCTGTTTCCTTGGGCTATAGGAATTCATACTTCAGATATGGGTCCTACTTCTCCCAAAGCGAATGGAAGGGAGTAGTTTGGGTTAGAGCAGGGGTCCCTAACCCCCAGGCCACGCCAGGCTGCACAGCAGGACATGAGTAGTGGGTGAGCCAGTGAAGCTTAATCTGTATTTACAGCTGCTCCTCACTGCTCCCATTACTGCCTGAGCTCCATTTCCTGACAGATCAGCGGCAGCATTAGATTCTCATAGAAATGCAAACCCTACTGTGAACCATGTGTGCCAGGCTTCTAGGTTGCATGCTCTATATGAGAGTCTAATGCCTGATGATCTGTCACTGTCTCCCATCACCCCGAAATGGGACTGTCTAGTTGAAGGAAAACAAGCTCAGGGCTCCCACTGATTCTACATTATGGTGAGTTGTATAATTATTTCATTATATATTACAATGTAATAATATAAATAAAGTACACAATAAATGTAATGTACTTGAATCATCCTGAAACCATCACCCCCTGTCCCACCCCCAACCCCAGGTCCATGGAAAAATTATCTCCCACAAAACTGGTCCCTTGTGCCAAAAAGATTATTACTCTGGGTTACAGGGACGCTAACATTCATTAAGTACCTACTATGTGCCAGGCTGTTTATAAATGTTCTCTCCTTTAACCTTAAAAAAATAAGGATTGTTATCCCTACCTTATAAAAGAAAAAAATATCAGGCTAAAAGAGATTAGACAATTTGCCCAAGGACCCATGTCTCAAATGTAGTAGGGACAGGGTTCAAATCTAGAACACTGTCATTATAACTGAGGCACTCCCTAATCACATTCCTTATTTCTGCCTGGGAGATGGGACTTTTTTGTTTCATCCCTTATTGGTGTTCAGATTTTAAAACATCTGAGAAACTCTTAAGTTCAGCATACAAAGTTGGCTGTTTCAGCATGAGCCTTCAAGCCTTCACGAATCTTTAAAAAGACTATGCCGGGGGAGGCTTTCTGAAGGTGGAGGCAAGACACTGCTGGTTACATCTCTACAGGGTACAACAGAAACTCTCCAGGAAGCGAACGATGGGCCGCATAACGGGAGGCTGGCATCTGAACTCAGGGAGAGGAGGTGCATGTCAGTTGCAGCTGGTTTGCTTTGAGGTCATGGTCAGGGGGTACATGCTCCCCAAATGACATGACGGGGAATGCCTTCTCCTTGGTGGCCATGGAGGTGTGTGTGTTTGTGCACCCACTGTTATTTAACTACAATCTAGTGACTCCCTGAAGCTGACTGCTTTCTGACTTTCTTCTGAATACTGGCCAGGAGCTTGGGGTCCAGACATAAATGTTGGGCTGCCTTCTCAATGCAATTAGCCAACTCTGCCTAAACAACTCATTTAAATGTAGGTACTAACTGTTTACACAGTGCAGCAGGTAATAAAAGTTTGGTTTCAAAACGCTGCAAAGCTCTTCTTGTAACTTTTCCTCTTATGAGGTTCTTTCTATAACACACAATAACCTCTAATTCTATGAAACTGAAGTATAAGGAAGGTACTCTGCTCACACCAGATGTCTGCAGGACACAGTCTATGTAGTCTACACACTATGTAAAAAGCTCTAAGCAGGAAGACAGAAAGGCAGAAGGAGGAGCCAAGACAGAGCAGCTGCTCACTCCTTCCTCTGTGTTGGAACAGAGCTAACTCTGTTAGCCCTTCCCATAGCCAAACTCTCCCGAAGCCTGCGTGTCTGAGTACAACCATATCACCATGACCTGGGGCCTGAGAAGAGGATGGCTCAAAAGACACTTACTAATAAGCTCTTCAAGTTCAAGGAACGTTCCCTCTTGAGGATTACCAGCGCGGCCAGGCCACAGAAGGTATAGCCACCATGGGCTTCCATCCCTGGTACCCCGCCAATGCCACCTTCCCAGTTCTGACACCTAAGAAGAGATTGAGAAAAGCAGAATGAGTGGCCAGTGAGTGGACGTACACAAGACCAGGACCATCCTAGGTGGCAGAGAAAAAGTTCACTCAGATTAAGGTGTGAGCCATCACAACTATGAATGAAAAGATGCCAACTAATTAACTTTTGGAAATGTCTTTTCAAAAAAAAAAAAGCTGGGCCTGGTGGCGTCCATGTGTAATCCCAGCTGCTCAGGAGACTAAGGCAAGAAGATCACTTGAGGCCAGGAGTTCAAGGCTGCAGTGAGCTATGATCACACCATTGTGCTCCAGCCCGGGTGAAAGAGCAAGACTAGGTCTCCAAAAAAAATAAGTACAATAAAAACTGTAAAATGTTAAAAACCCAGACACTTAGAAACAGCCTACTTGTGTAAGAAACATAGTAATTCAAATTATTACTCTTTGGGAAAAAGTTATAAAATCATATATCTATACATATATGTACATATATACACACACATACATATATGTACATATACACATATATACATACATATATGTACATATACACATATATACATATATGCACATATACACATATACATATATGTACATATACACATATATACATATATGTACATATACACATATACATATATGTACATATACACATATATACATACACACATATATACATATATGTACACATACACACATATATACATATATGTACATATATACACACATATACATATATGTACATATACACACATATATACCTATATACATATATGTACATATACACACATATACCTATATACATATATGTACATATACACACATATACCTATATACATATATGTACATATACACACATATATACATATACGTACATATACACACATATATACATATATGTACATATACACACACATATATACATATATGTACATATACACACATATATACATATATGTACATATACACACATATATATACATATATACACACATATATATAGTGATAACCATCAAGTTAAAATAAAATTGAGAAGTGATTGTTGATTGTAGTGATCTTTTATTTTTGAAACAGGGTCTTAACTCTGTTACCTAGGTTGACTGCAGATCACGGCTCACTGCAGCCTCAACCTCCTGGACTCAGGCAATGCTCCCACCTCAGCCTCCTGAGTAGCTGGGACTATGGGCGTGCCCCACCATACCCGGACCATTTTTTGTATTTTTTGTAGAGATGGGGCTTTGCCATGTTACCTAGGCTGGTCTTAAATTTCTGGCCTCAAGGAATCCTCTCACCCCAGCATCGCAAAGTGCTGGGATGACAGGCATGGGCCACCGCACTTGGCCTCTGGTGATCTTTGAGTACAGGTCTACTGGTAATATTTTTCCTTTTCGTTTTTCTCTTTGTTCGAAAAGTTTTTATAATGAACCTTTATACTATTCAAAAATAAACATTATTTTTAAAAATTATAATTAGGCTAGGTGGCGATGGCTTCTTAAACAGCCTGCAGAACCATGAGCCAAATAAACCTCTTTTCTTTCTAAGTTACCAAGCCTCAGGTATTCCTTTATAGTGACACAAAATGGACTAACACAAGAAGGACAAGAAATAACTGACTTAGTCGAATAGAGAAATCTTCCCTACCCAAACGGAAAGGATGGGAGAGGGGCAACAAAAAGCAAGGTGATCTGCTCCAATAAAAGGCTCCAGGATTAGAGATACAGGGAACCTCCACGAAGTGGAATGCGTTTGAACCAAGTTTGTTGATTGCAAACTTATATAAGAATCAGACCTTTAAGTCCCCTACTCATATCCAGCAGAAGATGGGAAGTTTCAGAGGTTTAATCAGAAGGATCTGAGTTCCAGAATATCCAACACGCTAAGAGGAGGAGGGAGCACTGTACCAAATGGGATTACGTGAGAGTCAGCAATCTCAACACAATACCCCCAGCCTCATTCTTCCGTCTATTTCACACAAGGCTGCCAGTTTCATACCCCAAGCAGGAATTTAGAAGATTCCTCTCTGAAGGAACTGATAAGCCCAAAAGAAAAACCCTACAGATACTGCTTTGAGAATTCCCCAGTGAATGACTTGATCCTGCCCACCCTTGCAGAGCTCCCCAGCAGCTTTTCAGTGCTGGACCCTTACATATGAACAGACAGCTGTAGAGTACCAGACATTTGACCGTAGTCTCTACTATGAAAGAGAAGGAGACCAAAACAAACAAAAATAAATTGGAGGAAATAAGACAGGGAGCAAAAGAAAACTTTTTAAAGTTGTATCTTTAGATAAAATATTATATGAAGTAAGACTATTGAGAGGACAAAATATCCCCAGAAAAAAACAAGAGAGTATATAAAAAAGTAGTCAGGAAGTAAAAGTAGTCGGGGAGGAAAACTAAAAATAGGATTACAAAAATAAAAACAAGAGGATTAGAAGATAAATACTAAGCGAATCTCTCAAAGTATAAGAAGAAGGATTAAGAGATGGAAACGAACCATGCAACGAAATATTTTTATTTTTATTTATTTATTTTTGAGACAGAGTCTCGCTCGGTTGCCGAGGCTGGAGTGCAGTGGCACAATCTTGGCTCACTGCAACCTTTGCCTCCTGGGTTCAAGTGATTCTCCTGCCTCAGCCTCCTGAGTACCTGGGATTACAGGTGCATGCCACCACGCCCAGCTAATTTTTGTATTTTTAGTACAGACAGGGTTTAACCATGTTGGTCAGGCTGGTTTCGAACTCCTGACCTCGTGATCTGCCTGCCTTGGCCTCCCAAAGTGCTGGGATTACAGGTATGAGCCACTGTGCCTGGCAGTATTTTTATTTTTATTTATTTATTTATTTATTTATTTATTTATTTTGAGATGGAGTCTCACACTGTCACCTAGGCTGGAGTGCAATGGTGTGATCTTGGCTCACTGCAACCTCTGCCTCTTGGGTTCAAGCAATTCTCCTGCCTCAGCCTCCCGAGTAGCTGGGATTACAGGTACCCACCATCACACCCAGCTAATTTTTTGTATATTTTGTAGAGGATGGGTTTCACCATGTTGGCCATGGTGGTCTCGAACTCCTGACCTCGTGATCTGCCTGCCTTGGCCTCCCAAAGTGTTGGGATTACAGGCGTGAGCCACCACGCCCAGCCTCAAAGTATTTTTAAAAGTCAGACAATCAAATGTACTAATGGGATGTCATATTTTTAAAAGGCTGGCCAGGTTTGGTGGCTCATGTCTGTAATCCCAGCACTTTGGGAGACCAAGGCAGGAGGATCATTTGAGGTCAGGAGTTTGAGACTAACCTGATCAACATGTCGAAACCCCGTAAAAATTAGCTGGGTGTGGTGGCACACGCCTATAATCCCAGCTACTTGGGTGGCTGAGGCAGGAGAATCGCTTGAACCTGGGAGAAAGAGGTTGCAGTGAGCCAGACTGCACCACTGCACTCCAGCCTGGGCAACAGAGCAAGGCACCGTCTCAATCAATCAATCAATCAATAAAGAGGCTGGGCACGGTGGCTCACACCTGTAATCCCAGCACTTGGGGAAGCTGCGGCAGGAGGATTACTTCGGCCCAGGAGTTTGAGACCAACTTGGGCAACGTGGTGAGACTTTGTCTCTACAAAAATTTAAAAAATTAGCTGGTGGTGGATGCCTGTAGTCACAGCTACTCAGGAGGCTGAGGATGATCACTTGAGCCTGGAAAGTCGAGGCAGCAGTGAGCCATGATCATGTCACTGCACTCCAACCTGGGAGACACATAAGACCCCGTCTCAAAAAAAAAAAAAAAAAAAAAAAAAAAAAAAGGCCCGGCGTGGTGGCTCACTCCTGTAATCTCAGCACTTTGGGAGGCCGAGGCAGGCGGATCACTTGAGGTCAGGAGTTCAAGACCAGCCTGGCCAACATGGTAAAACCCCGTCTCTACTAAAAATACAAAAATCAGCTGGGCGTGGTGGTGGGCTTCTGTAATCCCAGCTACTCGGGAGGCTGAGGCAGGAGAATTGCTGGAACCTGAGAGGCAGAGGTTGCAGTGAGCCGAGATCACGCCATTGCACTCCAGCCCGGACGACAACAGCAAGACTCCGTCTCAAAGGAAAAAAAAAAAAGAGCAAACACAGAAAACACAAGTGAAGAAATTATCAAAGAAATACTGTAATAAAGATTCTTGGTACTAAAACATATGCACTTCCAAATCGAGTGCCCAGCACAATGAATAAAAAATAATCCACATCAAGATTCATCATCAAGTTTCCAAACAAGAATAAAGATTCCAGGCCAGGCGAGGTGGCTCATGTCTGTAACCCCAGTACTTTGGGAGGCTGAGGAGGGCAGATCACTTGAGGTCAGGAGTTTGAGACCAGCCTGGCCAATATGGTGAGACCCCACCTCTACTAAAAATACAAAAATTAGTTGGGCATGGTGGCAGGCACCTGAGGTTGCAGTGAGCTGAGATTACGCCACTGCACTCCAGCCTGGGTGACAGAGCAAGACTCCATCACACACAAAAAGAATAGATTCTAAGCCTCTAAAGAAGGACAAGATGGGGATAGAGAAAGAGAGACAGAAGAAAAAAACAGAGAATTAAGAATCACAATGGCACTGCCAGGTAGTACAGCACAGTGGAATCCATTTGATTTCTTTGTATTTCTGCTTAATATAAAATTTAAAGGCTGGGTGTGGTGGCTCACGCCTATAATCCTAGCACTTTGGGAGGCTGAGGCAGGCGGATTGCTTAAGCTCTGGGGTTTAAGACCAGCCTGGGCAACATGGAAAAACCCCATCTCTACTAAAAACACAAAAATTAGTCAGGTGTGGTGGCATACACCTGCAGTCCTGGCTACTTGGAAAGCTGAAGGAGGAGGATCACTTGAACCCAGGAGGTCAAGGCTGCAGTGAGCCAAGATCACGCCACTGCACTCCAGCCTGGGTGACAAAGTGAGACCCTCTTTCAAAAAATAAATTAAATTAAATTAATTAAATTCAGTATCCCACCACTTGACATATAAGGAAACTATGACACGGAGCAGTGGAATAACTTGTCCAAGCACAAAGCTAATTAGAAATGGCAGGCTAGCCATGGTGGCTCACACCTGTAATTCCAACACTTCGTGGGGCTGAGGCAGGAAGATTGCTTGAAACCAGGAGTTCAAGATCAGCCTGGGCAACATAGTGAGACTCTGTCTTTACAAGACATTTTAAAAATTAGCTAGGTGTTGTGGTGCACACCTGTGGTCTCTGCTACTCAGGAGGCTGAGGTGGGAAGACTGCTTGAGCCCAGGAGGTCAAGGCTACAGTGAGCCGTGATCATATCACTGCAATCCAGCCAGGGCAACAGAGCAAGACCCTGTCTTCAAAGAAAAAAAAAAAAAAAAAAAAGCTGGGCGCAGTGGCTCATGCCTGTAATCCTTGAACTTTGGGAGGTCAAGGTGGGTGGATAGCCTGAGCCCAGGAGTTCAAGCCCCACCTGGACAACACAGACAGATCCCATCTCTACAAATTTTTTTTTAAACATTAGCTGGTTATGGTGGCACGCGCCTGTTGTCCCAGCTACTTAGGAGGTTGAGATGGGAGGATTGCTTGAGCCCAGGAGGTGGCGGCTGCGGCGAGCTGTGATCATGCCACTACACTCCAGCTTGTGCAACAGAGCAAGACTCTGTCTCAGAAAAAGAAAGAGAGAATTGAAAGAGAGATAGAGAGAGGAAGAAAGAAGGAAGAGAAGAGAAAAGAAAGGGCAAAACTGGGATTCAAACCCAGGCTGTCTGAGTTCCGTGTCTAGTCTGTGCCTAACCAATCAACCCCCCTGCAAATGACAGCTGTACACTGTAACAAAATACAAAAAAACAGCTTCCTGAGGGCTCAGCTGACTGAAAAAAGGCAGGCAGATTTTGGTGGAGTTTGAAACTTGGAACAGAGAACAGCACGCAGTTAGTCCCTCCCTTCCCCCACAACTTGTTCTCTCTGGTTTGCCCTCAGGATGGCAGCCGTAGCCCAGGGTGGCAGAAGCAGGCCAGGGGTCAGGGTCAGGGGCGGGCAGCCAACACTCTAATGGGAAGCCAACCATCCTTCTGGCAGGAAGATGCAGGCTGCCAGAAACTGAGGACGAATCCAGAAACAGGAAAGTCAAAGAAGAAAAATCCCAAATTCTGCATTTAAACTCAGTTCAAGTTTCCACATACGTGCTGGGGAAACAAAGCAACTTCTAAGCAAGAAATGAGCTCTGAGCTGCTGCAGGAGTGACAGTTTGCAGCTTGAGTCTGACCAAGTTGACTGCCTCCTAAACTGAAAACATCAACACCTTTTGGGGCAAACCAACAGAATCCATACCGTTCTGTTGTGTGACACCTCCACCATCATATCACAATGTCCAGGACACAACACAACATCACTCAGCACAGGAAGACTCGTGGAGCTGACATGCCAACTCCAGGACACACAGATGTGGAAATTCCCAGACAAGCAATTTAAAGCAGACATTATAATTACATACTTACCACAGCAAAAATGAAGAAAAATGCACTCATAAAGAATAAAAAGATGGAAAATCTCAGCTGAGAAACACAAAATATAAAAGAGAACCAAACACAGGCAGTGCCTGCTCTCCAGCTGTCAACTATAGCTGCCTTACCATTGAGCATGACAGTCCTCAATGAACTCTGGTTACTATTATCAGCCTTATTAACAATGACATTGGAAGCTAGAAGATAACGAAGCAATGCTTACAAAATTCAGAAAGACTACAGTTTATACCATTTCCAAGTTAGAAATCTCTAACCAAATAATTAAGTGTGAGATTAGAACACAGATACATGCAAGATATTAAAAATGTATCTCCCAGGTACCCTTTTTTGGGATCTGTTGGAGTACAATACTTCATGAAAATTAGAAAACCAAGAAAAAGGAGGACAGGGACTTCAACAAAGGAGAGAAATGAAGTGAATTTCATGCTGAAAGGAAGCTTCGGGATGCCTGCTGTGTAGCAAGCTGAGAGCAATCTGTCCAGACTGAAGCAGGAGGGCAGAGGGCTCCAGAAGGGGCGACTCAAAACGCACATGTGCACAGAGACAGGTTACCTGAAGGGTTTGACTATGTTTAGAGTAATTTTTTATAGCTCTGACAGACAATTTGGGAAGGAATTCATAAGTACATTCATGATATATCCATTAACTCCAGGAAAATAAAACTCATACAAAAAAGTAAATATGATCTCAGCATACCATATGGTATCACTGTAAATTATATTTATATGGTAATACATACTACTTTGATAAAAATAAATTTTTTTTAACTAAAACAGTATCTCAGCTTGGCTATCATTCCATCATAGTATGTATGTGTCTACTATACCTTTTGCTTTTTTTTTTTTGAGACGGAGTCTCGCCCTGTCACCCAGGCTGGAGTGCAGTGGTGCCATCTTGGCTCACTGCAAGCTCTGCCTCCCAGGTTCAAACCGTTCTCCTGCCTCAGCCTCCCGAGTAGCTGGGACTACAGGCACATGCCACCATGCCCAGCTAATTTTTTGTATTTTTAGTAGAGACGGGGTTTCACTATGTTGGCCAGGATGGTCTCGATTTCCTGACCTCATGATCTGCCTGCCTTGGCCTCCCAAAGTGCTGGAATTATAGGAGTGAGCCACCGCACCTGGCCTACTTTTTTTAAATTATGAAATATTTGAAGCATCCAGGAAAGTACAGCAAACAAAATATAGAACATACATGTATCTAATACCTAGCTTAGAATTAGCCATATACACTTCAGGTCTTTGTTGTTGTTAACTATTACAGCTGAAGTCTCCTATGCAGACTTATCTCATTTCCTTTGCTCTCCCCTCAGCAGGAATCACCATGCTAAATTTGGTGTTTATCTTTCGTATACATGTTTTTGTATTATTACCACATGACTCTTCTCAGAAACAATACAGAATTCTCTTGCATGTTTCAAATTTGAAGTAAATGTGCTAATCTGTGTGGTTTTTTGTATTTTTTTCATTCTTTCAACTCAACATAGAGATTTTTCCATATTGATCCATGTAACTCTAGTTCATTCATTTTGACTGCTACATTATATTCCGATGCAACTATACCACTCTTACCCATCTCATGCTTATGAGCACTGAATCTGCATCCAGCTTTTTGGCTCTTATAAACAAGTCCTGTGCTCCTCTCTCCCATTCGTGTGTGCAAGGGTTTCTGTGGGAGTGGAATTACTGGGTCCTACACAAGAGCATCTTTGACATACTGTCAAATTGCTCTAAAAACTGGTTAAATCAATTCAGGCTCTCACTAATATTGTTTACCAAAGTTTTTTATCTTTGCCAATCTAAAATATAATATAACATTAAAGAAAGTTTGGAAAAAAGAAGACATTTTAAGGATTTAAAAAAATCATTAGATAACCCTAATGGATCTCCTGTGATTTTTGTATTCCCTTCCAAGTCCCTTTGCATTTTCTTTATTTTTCTGAAGTAGCATCGTGACTGCCTGCTCTCCAAGAGGCCAGGAGAAACCCTGGCTTCTCTCACCTTGCTATCCATTCAGCAGTGCCCTCAAAGAGGTCTGGAGTAATGATGTTGGTCAGCGAGGCTACAGAGGCGGCACAGTATGCGCTTCTGGAAAGACAGAAAAGGGAAACACATTAAGCTCTACAGAAGAGCTAATGAGGCTCAGTGAACTCCGAGGGCGGACTGCTCGCCTTGCCTAGTAAGCTGTAATCACCTCCTGTCCTCACTCTTGGCACACGGTCAGTCCTCCTGGGTCTCCAACTGAGAGGTGTGACATTCTATTTGGATAGAGTTGCTCACGGCATGGCTTCAGTGAAAGAACATGACATTCTATTCTCCCTACCTCCACATGGTCCAATCTACATCAGAGGAAATAACAGCCGTATCAATTCATGTCAAAAGTGGATTCAGCTCTTCTTTCAAAGACCTATAATGGTTGCCATAAATCTATGGTATCATTCAGGTACTTCTGATATGCTCATTCATTTGGATGTTAGTACTGTTTCAGATCCAGGATTTCTGTTTACAGCCTTGACACATTAAAGATTAACTATACTTTTTCTGCAACAGATAAACTGCAAAACAGGCTACCAAATTGTAATAGATCAAACAACGATAGGAACAGGTGAGTCCACTCCAATACAGTCCTTAAACCTCTAGAGGGAGAAAAAAGCCTTGATTTCAAACCTCTCACCAGTACACACACACAGACACACATGTTAAATGAAAAAGGCGCACGTCTATATTTTTTGTTTTGCTTTTGTTTTGGTTTTTATTGAGACAGGGTCTCACTCTGTCGCCCAGGCTGGAGTGCAGTGGTATGATCTCAGCTCACTGCAACCTCCGCCTCCTGGGTTCAAGCAATTCTCCTGTATCAGCCTCCCAAGTAGCTGGGATTACAGGCGCATGCCACCATGCCCGGCTTATTTTTGTATTTTTAGTGGAGATGGAGTTTCGCCGTGTTGGCTAGGCTGGTTTCGAACTCCTGACCTCGAGCAATCCACCTGCCTTGGCCTACCAAAGTGCTGGGATTACAGGCATAAGCCACCGCGCCTGGGCTATTTTTTAAAAAAAACATTATTAGGCTGGGCACAGTGGCTCACGTCTGTAATCCCAGCACTTTGGGAGGCTGAGGCAGGCGGATCACGGGCCAGGAGTTCAAGACCAACCTGACCAATATTGCGAAACCTCGTCTCCACTAAAAATACAAAAATTAGCTGGGCATGGTGGCATGTGCCTGTAGTCCCAACTACTCGGGAGGCTGAGGCAGGAGAACCACTTGAACCTGGGAGGCAGGGGTTGCAGTGAGCCAAGATCATGCCACCGCATTCCAGCCTGGGCGACAGAGCGAGACTCCACCTCAAAAAAAAAAAAAAAAAAAAACACACACACACACAAAATTATTATACTTGATTTAGGATCATTCTTGCTGTTCCATCCTCCCAGCCCTAATTCTTCTCGGGGCACATTTTATTTCAGCTTCTCCCTCTGTCATGGAATACACACATAGACTGCCTTTCCTTCCCCTCTATGGTTTTTTCAAATACCCAGCACAGGGAAGACAAAAATCATTGGTTTGAATTCTGCTCAAAAATCCTTCTCCTGGCCAGGCGTGGTAGCTCACGCCTGTAATCCCAGCACTTTGGGAGGCTAAGGCAGGTGGATTATTTGAGGTCAGGAGTTCGAGACCAGCCTGACCAACATGGTGAGACCTCGTCTCTACTAAAAATACAAAAATTAGCTGGGCATGGTGGCACACGCCTGTAATCCCAGCTACTTGGGAGACTGAGGCAGGAGAATCGTTTGAACCCCAGAGACGGAGGCTGCAGTGAGCCAAGATCCCACCACTGCACTCCTGCCTGGGCAACAGAAAGAAACTCCGTCTCAAAACAAACAAAAATTATTTTCCTAAGGGCTCCTAAGAAACATAAACGAAGGGCCTGGTTTCCATCTTCTTCTTTTTTTTTTTAGATAGGATCTCGCTTTGTTGCCCATGCTGCAGTGCAGTGGCGCTATCATGGCTCACTGCAAACTCCTGGGTTCAAACTGATCTTGCCTCTGTCTCCTAAGCAGCTGAGGCTACAGATGCATGCCACCACACCTGGCTAATTTTTTAAAAATTTTTTGTAGAGGCAGGGTCTTGCTGTGTTACCCAGGTTGGTCTTGAACTCCTGGCCTCAAGTGATTCTCTCATCTCAGCCTCTCAAAGTGTTGAGATTACAGACATGAGCCACTGCGCTCGGCCCTGGTTTCCATCTTACTCAGTATAGACATAACATGAAGTCAGACTTACTGAGGTATTCCAAAGAAGTCTCTGCAGAAGCTGCATGCATTATGATCCTACCAGCATTTTTAGCAGCCAAAGGCACAGTGGAAGTTTAGTTCCACCAGCAGGCATTGGGAGCACACAAGAGTCACAAGTGCCAATGCCAAATGTGATCATCTACCATCAGCTAATTTTGAAGATCTGCTCTAATTTCCTTGCAATCGTGGGCCTCTTAAAGAGGCTCAAATGCATTTGCTCTTGAATCCTATTGTGACTTGTGAGGTAGGAGGCGACCTATAATACAGTTTGCCTCTCACAAGTGTGAGGACTAAGAGGTGATGACAGAAGACACGAGTCCCAGGTCTCACACTGAGATGGGGAGGAAACGTAATACAACCTTTTCATGTATTTCTCCCCCTTTCCCTCCACCCAGTCATCGCAGCTCTCAAATTTGAATTTGTCCACTAACTTTCCATCCTTGCTGCCATCACCCAAATCCAAGCCTTCTTCAACCTAGATCAGTCTTCCTGCTCTCTCTCCCTCCAGCCCTGAAACCAGAGGGCTTTTATTGGAACACTACAATCCATCACTGCAATTGGATAACTTCTAAGAAAATAAAATCAGATCATATCACTAAACTCCAGACTCCATAGGAGATTTCAGGGCCTCTGTAGCCTGTTCCCAGCCTGTCCCTCCAGCTCCACTGCTCCCCTGCCCACCAGGCCATCTACACTTCAACACTGAACTTGTCCTTTCCTGGGCAACACATGCTCTCTCACCAAACTTCTGCAAATGCTAGATCCCTGCCTCCACCTTATCCTCACAGAATGATCTAGATTATACAACCTAGATTAGGAGGTCAGGAATAATGACTTCTTCCTTTCTTAAGAACTGAGAAAAAATGGTGCTTGCTATGAGTTCACTGTGATTTGATTTTTTACAATACACTGGAACTATAGACCCTTGGGTAGGCTCATCTCTGAAACTATCAGCAGTGTAACAGAGCAGAAAGATCATCCAGAGACTGCTGTCTATCCCAGAAGGGCAGCGAGCTAGTCTCCAGATGTCAAACTCTCCCGTCACTGCTGCTTTTCTCCAAGTCAAATCCACCCAAACAAGCACTCCTGAGGACTGGCTGATGCTTCCAGGCAAAGGAGGATGAAAGAAATGCCAAGTGAAAAATGATGGAATCGGGGTACTAGAAACCAGGCAAAGCAAGGAAAATGGATGCAATCTGCTAGCTTTTCTCCATCATTCATATCTTTAATCCTTTATGTAAATAGAAAGCACAGGCATAAATGGCAGAGCATCACCCAAAGAGCAAAGGTCAGGGAAGAATATGGCTACAGCGCTCAGCAGGGGAACCAATCTGCCTTACTAGAGAAGTTTCCTAGCATTTATCTAGAACATATAAATAAAGAGCATAGGAAAAAAAAAGTGCTAGAATGAATAAGATAGCAAATAATCATAGCTGCAAAAGGTATATGATAAAATACCAAAAGGATCTTGCTATGATTTGTTTGCTTTTGCCTAATAATCTTAGTAGGTTTTTAAAAGCTATGTTTCCAGACTGTGCATATTTTGGGGGAATAGCAATGGAACAGGAATGAAAATGTAGTGAACACGAGGGAAAAAAACTCTTTTAACATTTTCCTTAAGAAGAATCAACACATACTGATTTACCTCAGTAGTTCTACTGGCTTCACTGGTATACACAGATCCTAATCTAATTTTTTTGGTTGGATTAGACAAGTTAGAGATAGAAGAACATCTTGAACTAAATGCCTTTGCAGCCTGATTACCTGCTATTATCTGTAATGTATTTTATGCTCCACAATGTTTGTGGTTTTTTCCTCCCCTATACTTTCAAACCAATGGTTAAACCAGATGCTTAAGCCAGAATATTAATCAACTTGTGTAGAAGCAAACCCATTTACACATAGGCAGTAAGACAGCTTTGCCATAGAAACCTCACAAAATGTATTTCTCAACTAAATAATAAGCAAATGGCAGAAAATCTCAATAAGCCACTGTCTTAGAGAAATGGCTTATTCAATGAATTCCCTGTATGCCTCGTAAGTAATCTGCCAGGTGAGGAAGCAACTTGCTTGGCACATCAGACACTTATGGAGGAAAATAATAATTTCGAGCTAACTGGCACCAATCAGTTAATGTGATTTTATTGCACTGCACTCTCCTGGCCCACAAGGCTCTCTGCACCCCCCAGAAAAACTCTCATGTGCCTCAGGAGGACCTCAGGGGTTAACATTCTCATGATTTCATCAAATTCACTCAGAAGGTATTTACTGAGGCCCTGCTGGGCTTTCCCCTCCCTTCCTATCTGAGAGAGGTGAAGGAATACATTACACCATACAGCTATTTATATTGTGGTATATCATTTCATACCAAACAAATATATTTTTAATTTCTAAAACAAAAGCATTTGTTTCTGTCTTATATTTTCACATTTACATAAAATAAGTCAAGTCATCATGACACCTGAGGACATCTGCATCACATCTGAATGATTCTGACGTGTCACTGACATGTCATCCCATGTGTCATTCTGGGACAAAGCAGCAGCTTCCCCATGATGTTCCTTAGGCTTGGCGTCTCTAATGGCAGATGAGCTCTAGAGTCAACTGATGTGGCAGCCTGTGCAAAACCCCACTCACCTCACATCCACCTCACCTCCGACATGCATGAGAAAGGAGCCGTCAGGTTGCTTCAGGGAGTACAAATACTGAAGAAGCTTTTCTCTGAGAAACAGGGAAAGAGGCAGGAGAGGCAACAGTCAGTGCGTGTCAGCAGGCGGGGAACTCCTCTGGGGTTCTGTCACTGCTGGTTTTCGCTGTACCTGTTAATGATGTCATAGGCCTCCTCGGTGCCAATGATGCACAATGCATTGACTGCTGCATATGTGGGTGCAAGGTGTGGATACTGACCGGGGCCTCCTCCAAAGCCACCTTCTGGGCTCTGACACAGCTCCAGGAACTGACACACACTAGGTACACGGCCAAAGGGCAAAAACAAAGTCAGAGAGCATTCATGTCAAAACACCAAATTCCCACTAGATTCCATGCCTTTCCAATGATCCCCCACTCCCTCAAAAGTTGGGGGGAACCTCTCCTCCCACCTGTTGAATATAACCTCTCCCCAAAGGGCTTAATTCTCTCCCCAGCTATCACCATTTCTGTCTGCCCTCCTCTGAGTTTCATACTTCAGCGCTTCCCTGGTCATGAAGCAGGGAACACAAGGCTGGAAAGAAACCGACTTTCGTGGCTATGGGGTAAGAGTCTCCCGTGCTTCCCACACAAACCTTTCCCAGACTTTCCACTCAACTCGCTGCCCTGGACCTGTGGTGCCAGCCTCCTCCTCCTTGCCTTTGGGAACCTCCCAGCCTTTGAATTTTGCTAAAACATGGTGCTCAACTGCTTCTTTCCACACTGACCATCCTAGTCAGGATCCATCACCTAGGCCTATCATGAACATGTAAAGAGAGGTCTTCTCACTCCCATTGCCACCTAAGCCTCTGTGGGCCACTGATTTCTACTCTACCAGTAAGAAGCAAGTTTTTTTTGTTGTTGTTTTTTGTTTTTGAGGCGGGGTTGCCCTCGGTCGCCCAGGCTGCAGTGCAGCGGCGTGATCTCAGCTCATTGCAGCATCCACCTGCCAGGTTCAAGGGATTCTTTTGCCTCACCCTTCCAAGTAGCTGGGATTACAGGCGTGCACCATCACACCCAGCCAATTTTTTGTATGTTCAGTAGAGACGAGGTTTCACCATGTTGGCTAGGCTGGTCTTGAACTACCTGACCTCAAGTGATCCACCCGCTGCAGCCTCTGAAAGTGCTGGGATTACAGGTGTGAGCCACTGCATCCGGACGAAAAACACATTTGTAATGGAGCCTACTTCCATGGCTGGGAAAATAGAAGACAGGCAGGCTGCTCTCATGCTCACCTTAATTGTGGTAAACATAAGAGGAGCTGCACTGACTCACCGTGAGAATGCCTCCCAGTCTGCAGGTTCTTGGAGAATTCTCCATACTAATTCAAACAGGCTCCCATTCCCTCACTGAGGGGAGCTGTTTTCTGAGGGTTTGCCTCCAAGCTTGGCATCAGGCTGCCCAGAGGTTACAGTCTTGCTTTAGGTGAAATCAAGAGAGCCCTATCATCAGTCCAGGGTCTTCTGAAGTGCACCAGAAAGGGTGCCCCAGGAAAGCCCTGGTTATCAAGCTGTTTCTCCACAGCTCAGCAGGGTCACAGCCTTCCCGCCAGGAGAAACCTCCATTTAGAACAAGCAAATTGTCTTTGCAGCGTTCATGGGGCCTTCTTTCCTGGGCGCTTTCACCTCGTTATTTCCTTGCTACTACTGCCAGAAAGACTACATAGCCTACTCTCCAAGAAGACACAAGTTTATAACTGTTTGCCAACATCACATTTAATTACTTTCGATTTCAGAGTTCTCATTATCCGGGCAGGGAAAGCAAAAGCAAATGCTGTTGCCTTGCTCTGTGAGTTCTGAAACGTCACAGGTTAAAACAACACACACTTCTTTTTGCACCTAAAATTTTACTGTAGAAAACACAAGGATTGAAACTGAAGTTGAAGACAATTATGTGGCACTATGGTTTTTGTTTTTGTTTTTGATTTTGAGAGAGGGTCTTACTCTGTCGGCCAGGCTGTAGGACAGCAGCATTATCACGGCTCACTGCAGCCTCAACCTCCCCAGACTCAAGCTATCCTCCCACCTCAGCCTTCCAAGTAGCTGGAATTACAGGCATGAGCCACCACACCTGGCTAGTTTTTGTATTTTTTATAAAGATGTGGTTTCACCATGTTGCCCAGGCTAGTCTTGAACTCCTGGGCTCAAGCAATCCTCCCACCTCGGACTCCCAAAGTGCTGAGGTCACAGGTGTGAGCCACCGTGCCCAGCATGTGACGCATTTTTAACAGCAATTAATTTCTGTAGAGAACTTGAATTTGTTCCTTCTTTCCAAATCGTCATCAATTCTTATGACATTTCCCAGAACCAAATAGTTAATAAGCGCATGCCCTAACAAAGGCTGGCTGCACTAGCATACCAAAAGGTTTCTGTACCACAAAAACAAAAAGTTTAAGCTGATACAAAACTTAACAGCACATTTTTTAAAAGAAAGAAAAAGAGTCACCTGGTTATCCACTCCCTTTCCCAGCTCCTAAGATAGAATTGTGCCGAACGCAACACTACTGACCCTAAAGCCTCGAATTAGGATCTGAATGTACCAGACACCTTGATACCATCCCTCCATGCCAACCTCCCTCAGCTGACGTGCTGCATCTGACTGTCTGGGGCTGTGCTAGAGAACTGGAGGTTGGGCTTCTCTTGATCTCAGACACTTCCGTATTACAGAACATTCTGATCCCAAGGCTTTCCAACTTGCACCTTAAGGAACTGGCAAGTTGACCATGAACTACCAGCTGTCATTAACAGACTTCTTAGCAATTCTGAAGACCAAAATGTTAATGATACTTCTATATATTAAAAAAAAAAAAAAGGAGCCAGGCATAGTGGCTCGCGCCTGTAATTCCAGCACTTTGGGAGGCCAAGGCAGGAATATTGCTTGAAGCCAGTAGTTCAAGACCAGCCTGGGCAACACAGTGAGACCCCAAGCTCTACAAAAAAATAATTTTTTTCCCACAAAGGTAGGGGGAGAAAAACTTATCATAGAGACAAGAAGTTCACCAACAAATAAAAAATTACAAGCAAAAAACATTGTACAAACACCAAGCGGCACGTTTTGTGAAAAACAAGTATTCACAAAATCATTCGTTTAGAATATGACTGAAAGCTGTAATACATCAATTTTCTTTAACGTCAGCAAGGCATTTCATTCTAGCTTACGTGCCAATTACCAGCAAAGTGGGAAACTATCTTCTACACCACGGATTTTCAAACCCAAAATGTGTGCATCAGAATCTGTAGAAAGCTAACAAAAGAATACAGAGACCCAGTCTTCCTGAGGTGGAAAAGATCCTGGGCCTCTGTATTTTTACCAAATTCTCAGGTGATTCAGATACATGCAAGCTTGAGCCATCACTAGTCCTTGCCGCACAACTAAAATTACTTGGGGGGTGTTTTAAAAATCCCAACACCCAAGCCACACCTAATTCCAATTAAACTGGAATCACCATGGGTGGGACCCAGGTGGCAGTATTTTTTTAAAACTCCCCATGTGATTTCAATGTTCAGCCAGGTATCAGTGCTTCTCAAACTTGAGTTGCGTAGAAATTACCTGTGGATCTTGCTAAACTGCAGCTCTAATTCAGTAGAACTAGATGGGTCTGAGAGTCCTCTTTTTTTTTTTTTTTTTTTTTTAGGAGATGGAGTGTCGCTCTGCCGCCCAGGTTGGAGTGCAGTGGCGCGATCTCGGCTCACTGCAAGCTCCGCCTCCTGGTTCAAGTGATTCTCCTGCCTCAGCCTCCTGAGTAGCTGGGACTACAGGTGCATGCCGCCACGCCCAGCTAATTTTTGTATTTTTTAGTAGAATCAGGGTTTCACCGTGTTGCCCAGGCTGGTCTCAAACTCCCGAGCTCGGACAATCCGCCCGCCTCGGCCTCCCAAAGTACTAGGATTACAGGCGTGAGCCACCATGCCCAGCTGAGAGTCCTCAGTTCTAATAAGTTCCCAGGTGATAGCAATGCTCCTGGTCTGGAGACCACATTTTGAGTAGCAATGAGATACATCTGTGCTGTCCAATAGGCAGCCACTAGCCACATGAGGCAATTTAAATTTTCAATTAATTAAAATAGAAAATTCAGCTCTTCCGTCACACAAGCCACATTTCAAGTACTCAACAGCTAACTGTGGCTAGTGGCCAATATAGAACATGTATAGACGTTTATAGACATCTATAGACATTTACAGAATATAGAACATTTTCATTATCACAGAAAGTTCTATTGGACACCACCACCCTATCACTCCATCATTAAAGAGTATGTAAATCTTGACAGAGGGTCAAGTTCAAAGCAGGGATATTAGCGATTGCCTCTCAGCCTTATAAGGAGTTTACTGGGACTCTTAGGTGATGGCTGAGGACTGATCTAAAGTGATTGATTCTGGCCAGGCATGGTGGCTCATGCCTGTAATCCCAGCACTTTGGCTGAGGTGAGGGGATCACTTGAGCTCAGGAGTTCAAGGCCAGCCTGGACAATATGGCAAAACCCCATCTCTACAAAAATTATAAAAATTAACCAGGCATGTTGGCACCCACCTCTAGCCCTAGCTACTCAGGAGGCTGAGGTGGGAGGATCACTTGAGCTTGGGGAGGTCCAGGTTGCAGGCAGCTGTGATTGTGCCACTGCACTCCAGCCCAGACAACAGAGTGAGACCCTGTCTCAATCAATTAATCAATGTTGATTCTAAACACTGTCATCAGTTTGGATGAAGGATTCAAAGGCATGTACAGTAAATAAGCATATAATACAAAATGAGCAGCAAAACAAATCAGAAACCAATAAGAATAAAACAAATGAAATAGGTACAAATAGCAAGAATTATGCTTAGAGATGGCAGGGGTGGGGGATGGGTAAGGCACATGAATACAAGATGGGAAATGACTAGGAACATAGCAGGAAAAGACCAGCAATAAGGGTCCACGAGTTGTGAAGAACAACAATAAAAATGCTTGTTAAAAGCATCATAAACACAGTATTAGTCAGAACTGTATCTGGCTCTAGCCTCCATTTTCCACCTCAAAGGGAATTCACATTAGAGTTGTAAAAATGACTACATTTTTTTTTTTTTAAGTATTTGGCTGGGTGTGGTGGCTCGTGCCTGTAATCCCTAGACTTTGGGAGGCCAAGGCAGGAGGATCACTCAAGGCCAAGAGTTCGAGACCAGCTTAGGCAATACAGCAAGACCTTATCTCTATTTTTAAAATAAAATAAAAAGCTTAATATTACAGATAATCACAATGAGAAAGCTATCCAGCAAAATGCCTCAAATATACAAAGGATAATTACATAAATATTCTAGTAGGTAAAAACTGAGACTAATTTGTAGCAAGAAGTACTTACGTTACATAAAAAACTTCAGCACTAGAATAGGCTATCATAGACAGACTTAAGGCCTAGGATAAGTTATAAAGATTATAGCTATGTTCTGCACAATTGGGCAGGTTTAAAAAAAAAAAAAAGAAAAAAGATTTACAGCTTTGGAAATAGGAACAGTCATCCATGGGCAGAACGGCTTAGGAGGAGATGTAAATGCAAGATGCATGAGTCGGCATCACATCAAGCTTGTTCTCATACTAACTGTAAAACAGCTTCAGCTTGATACAGTGAAAAGGAAATCTCCTTCCCTAGGTAGAGTATGACAATGGACAGGTGAAGACGGGCAGCATCTCTTGTTGATTCTGGGTGGCCTCTGCTGCTCACAGAGTCTCCTTCTGTTACCCAGGCTGGAGTGCAGTGGTGTGATTTCGGCTCACTGCAACCTCTGCCTCCCGGATTCAAGTGATTCTCCTGCTTCAGTCTCCCGAGTAGCTGGGATCACAGGTGCCAGCCACCACACCCAGCTATTTTTTGTATTTTTAGTAGAGACAGGGTTTCACCGTGTTGGCCAGACTGGTCTCGAACTCCTGACCTCAAGTGATCCGCCTGTCTCAGCCTGTCAAAGTCCTGGGATTACAGCCATGAGCCACTACATGCAGCCAGAAAGTTTTTTTTTTCTTTTTCTTTTTTTTTTTGAGATGGAGTTTCACTCTTGTTGCCCAGGCTGGAGTGCAGTGGTGCAATCTTGGCTCACCGCAACCTCCGCCTCCTGGGTTCAAGTGAGTCTCCTGCCTCAGCCTCCTGAGTAGGAGGCTGGAGCGCAGTAACAGAAGGAGACTCTTGTCTCAAAAAACAAACAAACAGCCTCCTGAGTAGGATTACAGGCTTGCGCCACCACGCCTGGCTAATTTTGTATTTTTAGTAGAGACGGGGTTTCTCCATATTGGCCAGGCTGGTCTCAAACTCCCGATCTCAGGTGATCCACCCGCTTCGGCCTCTCAAAGTGCTGGGATTACAGGCGTGAGCCACTGCGCCTGGCCTTTTTTTTTTTTTTTTCAGTCTCACTCTGTCCTCCAGGCTGTGGCATGATCTTGGCTCATCGCAACATCCACCTCCCAGATTCAAGCAATTCTCCTGCCTTAGTCTCCCGAGTAGCTGGGATTACAGGCATACACCACCAAGCCAAGCTAATTTTTCTATTTTTAGTAGAGACAAGATTTCCCCATGTTGGCCAGGCTGGTCTTGACCTCAGGTGATGTGCCGGCCTTGGCCTCCCAAAGCCCTGGGATTACAAGTGTGAGACACCGTGCCCAGCCCAGAAAGTTTATAAAATCACTTTTAACCCCATCGTCCAGAAATAACTACTACATGTATCTTTCTGGCTTTATCTATGCATATAATCATCTATATTTTTAATATATGTAAATTAAATCTTTTAAATTATTTTCATTTCACATCTCTCTATATAAATACATATATGTTAACATACAAATATACACATTCATATATTTATTGAGACAGGGTCTTGCTCTGTTGCCTAGGCTGGAATGCAGTGGTGCCATCATGGCTCACTGCAGCCTCAAAATCCTGAACTCAAGTGACCCTCCTGTCTCGGCCTCCCGAGCAGCTAGAACTAGAAGCGTGCACCATTACACCCAGCGATTTTTATTTTTATTTTTGAGATGGAGTCTCACTATGTCGCCCAAACTGGTCTTGAATTCCTGGGCCCCAGTGGTCCTCTGACCTTGGCCTCCCAAAGTGCTGGGATTACAGGTGTGATCATGCGTGGCCACATTTATAAATTTTTTTAACGGTTATATAGTATTTCACAGAATGTACTGCACCATAACTGACTTAAGTTTTATTTTTTAAATTTATGTATTTTATTTATTTATTTTTTTGAGATGGAGTGTCGCTCTGTCGCCCGGACTAGAGTGCAAAGGCGCAATTTCGACTCACTGCAACCTCCACCTCCTGGGTTCAAGTGATTCTCCTGCCTCAGCCTCCCGAGTAGCTGGGATGACACGCATGCACCACCATGCCCAGCTAATTTTTGTATTTTAGTAGAGATAGGGTTTCACCATGTTGGCCAGGCTGGTCTCAAACTCCTGACCTCAAGTGATCCACCCACCTTAACCTCCCAAAGTGCTTGGGATTACAGGCATGAGCCAGCACACCCAGCTTTACATTTAAAAAAAATTTTTTTAAACATTCTCTACTGTTGATATTTAATTTAGATTGCTTCCAATGAAAGGCCCTTTAAGGGCTCCTCTCTTCCTATGTGACATTGCCCCAAAAGCGGCGCTGACACTTCCTCAGAAAAGCCTTCACTATAAAACACCAAGTACACAGCCTAGAAAAAAAACTCAGTCGATTCTGGCTCGAGTTCTTCCACCTCAGTCACCCCCTGTGATTCTCTCTTCCAGTTTCTTATGAGTCTGCGGCCTCCTCCGTCCAGCGTTCAGATACAGGCTCACAGAAATCCCCATTTTTTCTTTCTTCTCTCACCCAACTTTCCCATTGTGCAAGAATGAAGGGAAAACTTTCCAAATATCATGATTGTGTAGGAGTGAAGGGAAAACTTCCCAAACAATCGCCAGGCCCCCAAGCTGGTATTTCAAAAACACACAAGGCTGGATGTGGTGGCTCACGCCTGTTATCCCAGCACTTTGGGAGGCCGAGGTGGGTAGATCACCTGAGGTCAGGAGTTCAAGACCAGCCTGGTCAATATGGTGAAAGCCTACCTCTACTAAAAATACAAAAATTAGCCGGGCACAGTGGTGGGTGCCTGTAATCCCAGCTACTCAGGAGGCTGAGGCAGGAGAATCGCTTGAACCCGGGAAGTGGAGGCTGCAGTGAGCTGAGATTGTGCCACTGCATCCCAGCCTGGGTGACAGAGTGAAACTCTGTCTCAAAAAAAAAAAAAAAAACAAAACCACATGGGCCTTTCTTTGACAATTAAATTCCTGTTACTGCAGAAACTGTGTCCAACTCTCCTTCCAGTGCTGGAAGCAGCCAGGCTTACAGTGGCATCCCGATGATTAAAACAATGCACTTGCCTCTCCCTCAGAAAGCATCCTACGTACCACAAGGGTTAATGGCCTAATTCTTTATTATCTTCCCCATCCACATTCATCACAAGACACCCTGCCCAGGAAGGCAAGAATGAGAGGTTATTGTTAAGACAGAATGAATGAGACAATGTGCAGTTCTGTTCCTCTGACCTGACAATGTGACCGAGGCAGGGGCTCTGTGACCAGACAGGGGCCCCGGCTAGCCTCTGTGTGTCCCAGCACAGCTGCCTCCTTGTGCTGTGGAGAAACAAACCTGGCTCAGAAGTCTCTCATCCCAGATGCTTCGCCCTCAAGAACACCAGAGGAAGCTGAGAAATTCGAGATGCTGCCTAGAGCCCATGCTGCCTCTCAGTGGATCTCTTGGATCCAATTCCTGGCTGCCCTTTCTTATTCCAGGTATCCCTAGGACTGAAGTCATGATCAGTCTTTTCTTCTTTAATATATAAATGGTGATTAGTGTCTGGGAATGAGATGCCAGATCAAGAATGCTATCTGTACAAGGATCTTGGGAAGAAGCTCAGTTGCTTGGATATCTAATCACCGATCGGGTTTAGGAAAACTGAGAGTCATGGCATTTGTATGCCACGCCAGTAATACATCCAGTCCCATCAAGAGCTACACGGTCCCTCCAAGCACCAGGAGCGGGGAGGTACTTCTATAGAGGTACATAGGAAAGGCAAAGGCATTTTTGTTCACTGGACTGGCACATGCTTCCCCACAGAAGCTGTTCAAATGCATACTGTACTTTCTGGCAAAATCTTGTCTCTCAGAGTTGATGATTAAGACTTTTCTCAAAGACCAGAGTCAAGAGCCAAAAGAAAAGGCCACAGAAGAAACCAGAATCCTTCTCTTGGAAGTTCAAAGTCTTGTTCTACCCACCAGCTTACATTAGGTTTCTAAAGTGGAGGAGTTTCAGGAAGTTGCCGGAGGTCATGAGAAGGGCAAGGATTTCTTTGTGGCACTGTTTTTTTTCCAGTCCAAACAAATAAAACAGAAACAAAACAAAACCCCAAACTCAAAATACAATTTCAGAGAACACCCCAGATTTCCCAAAGACAGACTCACTCTGTAGCCACTATCTGGGGGATGGGTTCATCTAGCAGTTCCAAGCTGTGCAGGATCCAATAGCAGAGCCATGGGCGGCTGGCATCCAGACACTGGGAGAGAGACAGGAGAGAAAACATCCCTTATTCACAATCACTCCAAGACACTGCTGCCAAGGCCGTATCTGTTTCACTCCCAGCAGCCTGGCAAGGGGGAGGAGGGCCCCCTTGCTCAAACAACAATCAGTGAATAAAGGACACTTTGCTTTGTGGTCTTAGCCAGGAGCTGAAATGACTATCTGTTAAAAAAAAAAAAAAGGTAACAAGGCCGGGCGTGGTGGTTCATGCCTGCAATCCCAGCACTTTGGGAGGCCAAGGTGGGTGGATCATTTAAGGTCAGGAGTTCAAGACCAGCTTGGCCAACATGACGAAACCCTGTCTCTATTAAAAATACAAAAATTAGCTGGGCATGGTGATGTGCGCCTGTAATCCCAGCTACTTGGGAGGCTGAGGCAGGAGAATCACTTGAACCCAGGAGGCAGAGGTTGCAGTGAGCCGATATGGCACCACTGCACTCCAGCCTGGGTGACAGAGCGAGACTCTGTCTCAAAAAAAAAAAAAAAAAGAAAGAAAGAAAAGAAAAAAAGACAACAGGATTAAAAAAAAAAGGTGACCCTGAACCCAGTGGATCCCTCTCTGGCAGGCATCTAAGGAAGGCTGAGCAGAGGACTTCCTACAGGCCAGGAGGTTAGGGGCTGCTATTTTCTTGGTGTAGAACCAAGGAGATATACACTCTCTGAAGAGATTTCCTGGCTTAACTCAATCACTGATTCAACAAATATTTGATAGTATCTACTTGTGCCAAGCACTGTATTAGACACCGGGGTGATGATGATAAAATTTGGTTTCTACTGTTTATTTTTTTGAGACAGGGTCTCGCTCTGTCACCCAGGCTAGAGTGCAGTGGTATGATCTCAGCTCACTGCGGCCTCAACCTCCTGGGCTCAAGCAATCCTCCCACCTCAGCCTCCTAAGTAGCTGGGACTAGGGGCAAATACCACCATGCCTGGCTAATTTTTTAAGTTTTTATAGAGACAGGGTCCCACTAGGTTGCCCAGGCTGGTCTTGAACTCCTGGGCTGAAGCAATTCGCCTGCCTGAGCCTCCCAAAGTGCTGAGATTACAGGCATGAGCCACCATGCCTGACCTGGTTTCTGTTCTTGAGATGCTTGGGATATAGAATGCATGTGGTTACCTGTAGGGGAAGAGAGCACTGGACAGACATATAAGTTACCTCATGTCTTTCTGGAACCAACCCGTGTACATATATACCTGGAGAAATGCTGTAATGGACAAAAACAGAGTTTTGAGGGAGCACATAGAAGAGACTGACTAATTCTGCCTGGGGAGCTAGGAAAGGCTTCCAAAGGCGACATGCAGACGGCTCTTCATCCTAATTAAACCACAAATGATTATTGAGCATTCAAGGCTAGGCAGGGTAGGTAGGAGTACTGCCCCAGTTTTATAAATTAAACTACATAAATGAGGTCCAAAGATTAACCTTTTTCAGATTATAAAAATAGTAAATGTCAGAGCTGAGACAAGAACCTAGGTTTTTAGACTCAATCCAGTGTTCTTTCCGTTGGCCCAAGCTGCCCTCTTTAAAACTGTGCTGATATCCCAAGCTGTGGCTAACCCGCCACCTGGAAGGCAGGTTGGTGAGCTACTGAAGACACTGCCAGGGATGCAGCCTAAGTTTGAATCCCAGTTCCTCATCTTACTAGCTATGTGCCTTTGAGCAAATGACTTAATTTTACTATGCCCATTTCATTATCTGCAAAAAGCAAAAGATTGATCTACCTCACGTAGTTACAAGATTTAAATAAGAGAATGCAGCTGGGCGTAGTAGCCCACACTTGTAACCCCAGAGCCTTGGGAGGCTGAGGCAGGTGGATCATTTGAAGTTAGGAGTTCAAGACCAGCCTGGCCAACATGGTGAAACCCCGTCTCTACTAAAAATACAAAAATTAGCCAAGCATGATGGTGCACACCTGTAATCCTGGCCACTCAGGAGGCTGAGGCAAGAGAATCGCTTGAACCTGAAGCGGAGGTTGCAGTGACCCAAGATCATGCCACTGCACTCCAGCCTGGGAAACAGAGCGAGACTCCATCTCACAAATAATGAGAGAATGCACGGTAAGCTTTCAGCACACTGTTCAATAAATTGTTAGCTGATACGGTACCAACTGTATCATAACTATTGAGAACTTGAGTCAAGGATTGAAAATTCATAGCCCACAGGCCAAATCTAGCCCATGGATGTGTATTGTTTAATTGGAAGTAGCTACAACATTTGTCAGGAGAGTCACATGAAAACGTGGATTTCCAGCTTCATTTGGAGAAAAAAAAAAAAAAAAAGAAAGATGATTTGGCAACCCTGGGTCTGCATTCCTAGATGGCAGCAATGGGTGGGAACGGAGTAAAGGCACGGGTTCTCCAGTTAGCCTCAGTCTCCATGCAGCCCACCTCACTGATTTATGCTGCCTGCCTGGGCCCTACAGGCATTTGAGTTGGCAAATCGTTGCCACAAATAATCAAATGTGGAACCCAAATAAAAAACAGATTAAAAATAGAGATGCTGCTCTATGTTAAGCAGGGCAGAAAGATTGGAGCCTTTCTGTTCACATTCACCCTTTGCCTGCCACTCAATCCCATCCAACATCTGTCCCCCTCCACCGTCATCCAGCCCTGAGGTTGCTCTGGGAAATATTAAAGATCTCCTCTTAAATAGTAGTGTTAAATTGCAAGGGCCACTCTCTATACTGGTCCTCTAGTCAGTATAGAAATTAGATCTTATTACAAGAAAGGGTTTTTTGTCTCTTTAATGAAGATATGAAAAGTAATGTACTAGAAGGAGTGGTGAAGTTGGAAAATTTGTAACCATCATGATACAAACTTAACAGGTTTGGACAACAGCCCTCAATAAATGAGCAAGAAATTAAATCAGCTTACAGGGCAAAGGGTTAAGGGTGAACAGGTAACTGGCTTATAGCCAGCTGTCAAGGAGGTCTAGATAAAGCACGTGAACCCCTCAGTCATCATCTAGTAACAGAAGAAAGCCCCATCCTATCTAGGGTGCTCCACTCACTCTGGAAGAGACTAGGTTCTGCCCTTTCAGGGCTGGAGTCCCAGCTCTGTGACAGCACCCTACCTCCTGCCAGAGCCACAAAGAACAAAGAGTGACTCTGCAACAGGTCGGCCCCAACAGTCTTTTACGTTTAAATAGAAAAAGGAGGAAGATTTGGCGGATAATTTGACAGCAAGAGTTCCTGGGTAATGTGTTTACCTCATAGGCATCCGTCAGTTGTCGAAGGCCTCTTTTCAGATAATGGAAGTGCTTCTCCCTCTGCAAAACAAGCCTGGAAAGACAAACAGCTTATAAGCCCATTCCAATAGCTTATGCTTCCACCATACACACGTATATGCACGTACACACACACAGGTACACACTCAGCTTCAGGATGTCCCCCTGCAGTCACTGATTGGATAACCAGCAACTTCTCTGGTTCCAAAGAGCAACTAAACCAGAGAAAAGAAGCTCTTGTCAAGCTTCTTTTTAGAAGCTCTAGTTTACAGCTTCTCTAAACTAGAGAAAAGAATGTCTCTAAAGCATCTGAAAACCATGCCAGCTGACATTTTGAGTGCGATTGTCTCCTAAAGGCAGTGACTTTGGGCTAACAGAAAAGCCGCAATAAGCACATGCAGCCAGGCAATGACAGTCCACCCAGAAACTTCCTCCAGCATCTAAGAACAGATATCTTTATGGCTCCCCATCCTATAAGCAATTTAAATCTGAGCCTCGCCACTTTCCTGCCTCAGCCGCTGTCATTTCAGTCACCCCTTCCGGGATGATTTCTCCAAGGCCCGTAGTTTACACCCTGCCTGCCTCTCAGTTATCATCTATTATTCCCTCCCTGAAATTCCACCTCCCACATGTGACCCACGGCCCTGGCCAGAGGACCGTGTTCTGCAGCCAGTCGCTGTCCTTGGCTTTCAAGTCAGCAATACTGGCTTTAAGATGGAATGTGCTGCCCATGGCCACCTGCACAGGTGGGCAAAGCACAAAGGCTGCACTTCTTTCTTGGTCTGGCAGAAGAGCCTGTGTGACTAGGGAAGGAAGGAAAAAGCACAGATTGTCAAGATGTTCCCTGCACTTGCAGATTACAGAAACAAAGGAAAGAGAACCATTCCCTTTGCTAGGTAGTCAATTCCACAATTGTTTATCAAATTCCCACTGTACTTGGCTCAGAATAAGAGCCTTCATGTAGTCTTTTTTTTTTTTGCTGAGATGGAGCCTCGCTCTGTCACCCAGTGGTGTGATTTCAGCTTACTGCAACCTCCACCTCCTAGGTTCAAGCTATTCTCCTGCCTCAGCCGCCTGAGTAGCTGGGATTACAGGCACGTGCCACCACACCCAGGTAATTTTTGTATTTTTAGTGGAGATAGGGGTTTCACCATGTTGGCCAGGCTGGTCTTGAACTCCTGACCTCAGGTAATCCACCCACCTCGGCCTCCCAAAATGCTGGGATTACAGGCGTGAGCCACCGCGCCCAGCCCTTCATGTGGTCTTTACCTCAAAAACTCTTCCAATTCAGAAATGAGGTAAGTATATCACTGGCTACAAGGAAAGAATGGGTAGGTTTTGTAAGAGAAAAACATAAAATACTACTGAGGCTCAAAAGGGAGGGGATATCTCATGAAGAAAGGAATGATCAGGAAAGTTTGTGTGAAAAAGGAGGAATGTGCGATGAGTGGCCCTGGCAGAAGGAGAAAATTTTAATTCAAGTTTCAATAGCTGCAGGTAGCTAATGCCTACTCTACTATGCAGCACAGGTATAAAGCGTGCAAGAGGAGTGACAGGTGGGAGAATCTGGCCTCAATACAGGGATGAAAGAGGAATGGGAGAAAAGCAGCTAGGACCTTTCTTTTTTAAAAAAACAAGGATCTGGGATGCTGACTGAGGCATTTCTACTCAATTTACTAGGTAAAGGGAAGTCCTGAAGGTTTTTGAGATGAGAAAAGAAATGATCAGAACTGTGCTTTAGAAAAACAGTAGCTACTCAGTGTGTATTTACAAACTGAAGTAACTGAAAACACTGCAGTGGGCAGACAGATGGGGTGGGGAGACAGGGTTAGAAGCTCTGAGGAGCTGACCCAGTGGGGGCTACTTAGGGCCCAAACTAGTGTGTGACCCGTGATCAGCCAACTTTTGGATGTGTGGGTTTTAGGATGCTGGAAGTGCATTCAGGTGAGGATGTCAATCAGGCTGCTGGACGCACACGTGAGGCTCAGGAGAGGGATTCAGGTTACACACACAGACTGGGAAGCATTCGTCTGCATGCAAGTGACAGGTGAAGCCACAGAAGGTGAGAGGGCAGAGAGAGAAGTTTGAAAGCAAAACTGTGGGAAGACCCATCTCTAAGCGTTTGGAGGAGCCAGTAAAGGAGAGAAACAGGAGAGTTTACATATGCTGGGGAAGAGCAAAGGAAGTGTCATGTCACAGGCCATCAGGGAGGAGAGAATTTCAGGAAGGTGTTTAACAGTGGCAGATGCTGCAGCAAGACTGAGGGGAAAAGAAAACAAACCACAGAAGGGCGGGAGACCTCCAAGAACATTCAGAGCAGAGGTGAAGGCAAATTGTAAACAAGAGAAGGCCAGACTCAGTTTCTCTTTCAGGGAAGTCCACTCAGGACGCAGGGAGCACCCATCTGTGTGGGCAGAGTGTCCAGCACTGGGGTAGAGGCTGCTCTGTACCCTAGAGCGACAGTCCAGAGGTGGACACAGATGTGAAAATGACAAGCAGAGCCCTATCCAATAAACGCTGTGATCAGCCATGGGAACAGATGGAGGGTCGGAAAACTCTTCCCAAAGGGAACAGCATTGAGGTTAAGGCTGGAAGGACATGAGTTAAGCAGGCAAAATGAAGAAAATATCATGACACATTTGAGTTAGTTTAGTTCAGCTGAATCAAAAGTACAAGGCAGTAAGCAGAGAAATTCCACATTAAAAATGCAAAAGCTCAGAGGAAATCCATAGGGAAGGTCTGTAAAGAGGCTAGAGGAGGGCTGGGATGAGGGTATAGTAGGAGAGGTGAGCCTAGAATAAGGAAGGATGCTACATTCTTTGAATGAGAAATGATGGGTATGAAGCGAGCGAAATACAGGTCTCTGATGAGGGAAGGAGGAAACAGGAAAGTCAGGTGGGTCAGCCTCGATTTTCTCAGGAACTAGGAATCAAGATGGTGGGTGAGCTGTGGAGTGCCACTGTGGTGGGTGTGTTAGGGAATCTACATGAGACGAATAAAAGGATTGTAAGGCAGTTAGTGAAGGGCCAGTGAAATTAAGAAGTATAACATGTTGGTGAAGCCAGTCAGCAGCCTCAGGAGAAACCAAGCCTGCTGACACCTTGGTCTTAGACTTCCAGCCTCCAGAACTGTGAAAAAATAAATCTCTGTGGTTTAATGCACCCCATCTGTGATACTGTGTTATGGCAGCCCAAGCCGACTAATACCCTCACTGGTCCTCATTCTCAACTCACCTCTATCCAAAAATCTTTTCTGTGTAGGAAGTTAAGAAAGAAAAGGTAGAGCTCTTCCTATTTTTACCTGAACAATTCAGCCCCAAAACCATTCAATTACATGGAGCAGAATAAGACAGGCTTCGTGCAGGACGTGAGGGGGTGCAGGGTGGGATGCAGGCTGTCAGCTCAAGTGGATGAGGAGGGCCCCGTGTCACTGTGCAGAGGGTGACAGGACAGCAAGTGGGTAAATCTGTTAAGGCTATGGGAAGTCAGGTTTCCACTGTCTGAGAAGGAACTTACACATCTGTGTGTACTGGGTAATGATTTAAATAGAATTTCTTATGAGGGGTGAGCCCACTGGGCTTCCAGACTCTTCATAATGTGCCTCCACCCACATTACTCCCCAACCTCATCTCCGCCCCTGAGCTCTGGTCATGCTGCCTTCTTTGAGCTCCGCTCCTTTCAGTCTCCTGGCTTTAGCACATGCTGTTCCCTCTGCCTGGAACACTCTCCCCATCCTTTAAGTTAGCCACCCCTATTCCACCTACAGATTCAGCTTAAATGTCACTTTCTCTAAGAAGCCTTCCCCAACTTCCCAATCCAAATTAGATTCTCCCAGTGATTCCCTCTCTCAAACTATCCCATTGGTAACTGTATATTTGTGTTCATTTGTTTAATGTCCACCTCCTCCACTAGGCCAAGAGCACAGCAGGGGCAGGCCCAGGGCTAGCCTTGCTCATGCTGGCTTCCCTGAGCCCAGCAGAGTGTCCTGTCCTTTGGAGACTCTCTAGATACTGCTGCTGAAAGAGAGGATCACACAAAGGCAGCAGAATGGAATGAGAGCAAAGCCACTTCCTCCCCCCAAACCTGGGCCATCCTGGGAAACATGCATTTGATTGTGACAGATGAGAGGACAGGGGATTCAGTCCATTGTTGGTTCCTGGGGATTTTCTAAACTCACTAAAGCCAGGGGCCTCTCTAGTCAAAAAATAAGCACTTGGCATGTAAGTAATAAAGCAATCGAGGAAAGGTGAACTTATTTGTGAGACCTTGGAAAGAACAACAGTAAGAAGGGAATACATCCTCTACCTGCTCAGGATCTGGGAAATTCTAAAATTGTATCACATACAGGAATGGTAGAAAACACGGGAGCTAAGCTGGTGCCTGTGAGAGACCTGCTTTAAGAACTTTAACTCAGAGCATTCTGGCTTCAGAGCCATTGTCAGCACTTAACCTCCAGGGCTCTATTAGCACAGGGACATCATAAATATTTCTCACTTCTGAGAAGCACCAGGCTCCTGTGCCCAGGAGAAAACAAATTTTAAAATTACATGTGAGCGAGGTATCTGTGTAGTTTATGCATTTCAGGTTTCTTATTAAAGCCAAGGTGATAAATGCAAAAGGGTACATTCAAAAGGGTGTGAAAACGTGACAATACTCACAGGGAAGAAAAAATGAATTTTCATGGGAAAGCAGATATGAATAAACAAAACCATGAAGAGCATGGTCAAAAAGCTCCTTGGGACTGACTACCTCACTCCAGGTAGACAGTCACAACCTTAGAGAAGAAAATCATTTCTGGGAAGGGGATTAATTATAGAATGTACTGACATTCAGCTCCAGCCTTGACTTTCAGCCCAGTCTGCTATTCAGCTTTGGCCCTGGAACACTGAATAGGCAAATGCCGACTTCAGCATCATCACAGGCATCCCTGGACCTGTGCGTGGTCTGTGGTCCTGGGCGTGTGTGTGAGTCTGTCCCTTTTGATCAACGTCATGACCTCAGACACACAAACAAGCCCTGCCATCTAGATTTACTGCTAACAGCTGACCATGCACTTTAGCTAACAGTGAAGGTTACTTCCTGTATTAAAGTGTCAGACTTTTAAATTTTGACTATTAAGGTATTAAATATTGAGACTGTGATAATAATTTAAAATTCTGATAAATTTTCTAATTTATTCCTGTATCCTCGCTCATTCTATGATGGTGATGTTTGGCTTCAGCCTTACATTGATATGTTGAATTATATACTCAGCCATTCAGCCAAAATGTATAATATCTCCAATATTAATTAGCATCCTTCAAAACACTCAATTTCATAGGCAACAATGGTAAAACGGGTAATTGTGAAATTCCTGACACTAACCCAGAGCCCTGATATATTCTATTTCCACAAGGATCCAAGCCCAGGAGGAACACTTTTTTTTTTTTCCCACCCATACCTGACCTACCATCTATGAATCAGGGGATTTCACTCCTTTAATATCATCTTCCACCACTCCCAAAAAACAACTGCTTCCTCCCAGACTATATAACCTCCCATTTTCCCTCATATCTCAGTGTGAATAAACGTCTTTCTTCAGCTCATGAGCTAAGGAAAATTTTAAAAAACGAATGAAAGAGACCAAGGGCTCTATCCTGATGGTAAGTGAAAAGGGAATGTCAAATAATCAAAGATTCATGTGGGAAACAGAGGCTGTGTGTCCCCAGAGCCCAGGCAGTAGACAGTGACTCAGCCCAATCGGGTGAGTCATCGGGGGTACAACCACGCCAATAAAGCCCCTCCGAAAGCAATCACCCATACCCTCACCATTATGAAGTCTTGCCCCCTCTGGGGAAGCTAAGCTTGAACCAGCTTGTGCCTAGGGGCAGCAAACTGCCAAGGATACCATTATATTTAAGAGAGCTCGTTCTCCCAAGCTGTTTAAATAAATGGCATCATTTGCTAATCTCTAGCTGTGTCTCATGACAAGAGGAATAATTCATTTTATTGAGGTCAGAGCATTGGGTTAATGCAGAGATTTGGTTTAGCAGTTAAGGGAAAGACTATACTAGTAAGCTGATATTTTTCCTCCTTTCCTTCCCCAGGGAACGAAGATGAAGTTAACCCTCCCACCTATCTTTCCCGATGAACACTTGCCTTTTCCAGCTGTTTTCTGCCATGGCTAATCAGAAAAAGTTTCTTAAGGAAATGGTGGCAAAAAAAAAAAAAAAAAGACACAAAGGTAACAAAGTTGGACCCATTTATAACGTTGCAGTAAGCAGAAGTACCTAGAGACTGACTTCCTAGGATTTAGTCTGTTAGGAGATCTCAAGAAGTCGAGAGACATGATGAAGGAGGAAAGGCTGAACTTCAGACCTGCAACTTCCCAACCAGAGTGAATCAGCCAGTGACCTAACCACACTTTGTTCAGAGATGTCAAGGAAAAGTGTTCTCTCAGCCAGGTGCCACGGCTCACACCTGTAATCTCAGCACTTTGGGAGGACTGCTTGAGGCCAGGAGCTCAAGACAAGCCTGAGCCACACAGTGACACCCCCATCTCTACAACAAATAAAAACAAAAATAAAATAAGATAGGCATGGTGACATGTTCCTATAGTCCCAGCTACTGGGGAGGCTGCACTGAAGGGACTCGCAGGAGTTCAAGGCTGCTGTGGGCTATGATCAGGGCACTGCACTCCAGCCTGGGCAACAGAGCAAGACAGGGCAAGACAGGGCAGGGCAGGACCAGACAGGACAGGACAAGACAGGACAAGACAAGGCAGACAGAAAGGAAAGAAAGTGAGAAAGAGAGAGAGACAGAGAAAGATAGAGAGAAAGAGAGAAGAGAGAAAGAAAGAGAAAGAGAATGAGAGGAAGGAAGGAAGGAAGGAAGGAAGGAAGGAAGGAAGGAAGGAAGGAAGGAGGAAGGAAGGAAGGAAGGAAGGAAGGAAGGAAGGAAGGAAGGAAGGGTGTTCCATCATTAAGATAAAATGGTGACCACACAGTTTTAGGCTACCGATCAATTCTGATGGCTGGAAATAAAACAAATAATAGTTTCAAAAAAAGAATCTGTGACTGCATGAGAAGTACTAATACAAGAATGAAATAACCTTATGAAATTCTAGTGTGACATATTACAAAACACTGGAAGAGAAAATAAAGGTTCAAATAAAATAATAAATTTCTTCCTATAATTCCCTTTTCAAAATACCTGACCTCACAGGACTCAGAAGACTTCAACTTGCTAAGCTCCAAGGAAAACAAAAGGCATTCTATTTCTTGTTTGAAATTTCATCCTTGGGATATGCTACACAATTACCAACAGGGAGCAGGCATGGAGAAACTCAAACTTTCCGTGTTTTTCCAGTCAAATAATAATCTGCATCAAAGGAATCCACCCTTTGCCATCTCCCTGGACTCTAAATGTTTCAAAGTACAATATGAAAAAGAAAAATCTGGGCCGGGCACAGTGGCTCATGCCTGTAATCCCAGCACTTTGGGAGGCTGAGGTGGGTGGATCACCTGAAGTCAGGAGTTTAAGACCAGACTGGCCAACACGGTGAAACCCTGTCTCTACTAAAAATACAAAAATTAGCCGAGTGTGGTGGTGGGCGCCTGTAATCCCAGCTTCTTGAGAGGCTGAGGCAGGAAAATCACTTGAACCTGGGAGGTGGAGGTTCCAGGGAGCCGAGATCGTGCCACTGCACCCCAGCCTGGGCAACAAGAGCGAAACGCTGTCTCAAAAAAAAAAAAAAAAAAAAAAAAAAGAAAAAGAAAAACCTGAGAGTTATCTGAAGACCAGAACAGCAGGCCACCACTAAACAAAAACCTGGAATTCCTCTCTCCATCTTCAGACCTCAGAATTGAGGCACTGAGGGAGATCCCCATGTAACACCTGGCAGCTCAGCTCGAGTGGAGAATCGCTCTAAACAGTATTCTACCAGAGGGAGGAGTGGGGGTCCTAGCATATCCCGGTAACCACAAGGACAAGAAGCACCATTCTTGCAGCAGATGCTCCCCGTGGTTAGATTCGCTCAAGGAGGAAAGAAGAAAGGCTTCTGCATGGTGGTGTTCTCCCAGATCCCCTCAAACTCCTAACCACAGCTTACCTTGGTACAAAGTGGTTGAACTTGTAAGAACTGAAGACCTCTTGGATCTTTTCTTCTACTTTTGCCTGGTAAGGATGCAGGAGATAGGAGAGAGAAAACAAATACAGATGAGACCTCCATCAGCTTTTTCTTCCTATTGCCACAAATGCCTATTGGCGAGGGTTGGTTGGTATGGTCTAGAACTTCACAGTACTGTAAGACAGGAGTTCTGCAGGATGACAGGCTTAGGACAAGGCGAGAGGGAATCCCCTGTACCATACTGGCATCACAATGGACTTTTCCAGAAACCGAATCCATAATATCCAAACTAATGGCAGTTTTGGTGTTTGGTTCCCTGGCACCAGTTACTCTGGGAGCAGATGAAGACAGATGTCTCTTGCTTGTGTAGGAGAGCATATGCCACCCAAAAATATGCCTCAACAGCATAAGGATTATTTTGAGAAACTGCAGCTACAGGAGAAGCTCTGAAAACAGAGTATACCAGTTTGTGAGGGAAACTGACATCTATAAAGGAAATCTCCATTTGTGAGTGTTTCCCTCTCTGTACCAAAAGAGAAGGATGACTAAATCAGAGGAAACTATCGTCAATGGAGAAAGCACCTACTGAAATCTGCGTAACAAACATTACTCTTATTTACCATACTTGTCCTGTTCACCTCCCCGTAACTAGCTTCCCCCACAATCTTCTGTTTTTAGTTGAAAATGCTATATAAGCTGGAGTTCTAGATCACCTCTTTCAGAATTACTCATTTTCCCCTGGGTATCTCCTATGTATACATGAAGTATACACGTTAACAAACTTCTGCTTGTTTTTCTTTTGTTACCCTGTTGTTTTGTTATAGTGGTTCCAACCCAGAAATTAGAAGGGTAGAGGGAAAATGATTTTTTTTCTCCCCTCCACTTGAAATATGTATTCTTCCTGCTCTATGAAGTTGTTTGGATGTTCATTAACTCACCACTCTCAAATACTTAATTAGTTTCTGCCAACAGTCATGCTTCTTATCGTAAAACTGAACAGTTAAAATACTAAAATCGTCAGGGAGATTTATAACAACATCAATTGTTGAAACACCAAAACAAATAGCAAATTCTGGTCCTAGGTCACACACAGGACTCCACAGTCCCATAAAATGAAGGATCTCAGAAAGTCAGGTCACAAAAGAAATCAGATCTTTCTCTTCTGAAGACCACACCATAATGCTAAAATCGCCCCACATGGTTGACAAAAATTGCATGCTGGGTTCTGGACAGAAATACAGTTGTAATTAAGCATGAATCAGGCTGCACTTCAGCCCACTTCCTGGTTGCTAAACGTCTGACCATTTGTATCCCATCATTCCTAAAGAGCCAGGATCTCTGACATTAGAATCATAAGACTTTTGTTTAAGGATCATCTAAGATGTTTTTCATACTTTGAAGTCTAGCAATCAGTTTGAAAACCCCCACAGAGGAACAGGATCTGCCTGAGAATACAGCTTCCTTATCTCTCTGTCAATGACTTCACCCTACACTTTTCAATCAATCAACAAACTCCTCACTCCACACTTCAGCCCACTCCAAAACCCTTAAAAGCCCTAACCCCAAATTCCTCAAGGAGGGATTTGAAGATTCTTCCCATCTCCTCATCAGGTGACCCTATGACTAAACCTCCTTCTCTGCTGCAACCCCCGTCTTTCTTTGTTTTTTATTTTATTATTATTATTATTTTTGAGACAGAGTCTCTGTCATCCAGGCTGGAGTGTAGCGACATGATCTCGGCTCACCGCAACCTCCGCCTCCCGGGTTCAAGCAATTCTCCTGCCTCAGCCTCCCAAGTAGCTAGGATTACAGGCGCTCACCACCCCGCCCAGCTAATTTTTGTATTTTTAGTAGAGATGAGGTTTCACCATGTTGGCCAGACTGGTCTCGAACTCCTGACCTCAGGTGATCTACCCGCCTCGGCCTCCCAAAGTGCTGGGATTACAGGCATGAGCCACCATGTCCAGCCAACCCCTTGGTGTATTGACTTGCTGAGTGCATCAGGCAATGGTTGTAGTCACAATGTGGTCTTATGGGAGAGCCCCAGTATACAAGGTATAGTAATGAGGGAGCATCTGGTTAACAGGATTGGGGTTCACCTTCCTTGGCATTCCTAATCTTTATAGTGAGATATGTTTTTGTTGAGATTTCAAGATACATAAAAATCTCCCTGGGAAACTTCAAAATTGAGTCATTTATTTCCGAAACACCCATTGAGGTAGAGCTCCTAGTCCCTTTGAGAAGCATGCAAGAATTATCTGTGACGATGAGGGGAGCAGTGATATGAATCATCTAAAATGGCAGCCAATCTAAAATTAATTTACATCTGGTTTTAGAATATGCTTTGATATTTGCTTTTGAACATGAATTTGAGGGATGATCTGTTTAAAAGATTACAGTACTTCAAAAAACAGACAGACGTCACCATGAGAATCTGACTTGGGAGGAATAAGAAAGTTGTCCCAGAATCATCAAGATTCTTTTTCCATTCCCGACACTCATGCAGCTAAAATAAAGCACCAGCCTAAATGAAACAGAGACTGCATTTCTCAGTCATGCCTATAAGCTGAATGGGATAGAAAAATATACAAGAAATTGGTAAGATCATTAAACAAAGATTTGCCTATGATATACCATCATCCCTCAGTATCCATGGAGGATTGGTTCCAGGATCTCCCAGGATACCAAAATCTGTGGATGCTCAAGTCCTTGATACAAAATGCTGGAGTATTTGCACAAAACCTATACAACTCTCCCATATAATCACGAGTAGCTTAACTACAGGGATACATTCTGAGAGACGCCTTCTTAGGTGATTTCATCATGGTGGGAACATCAGAGTATACTCACACCAACCTGGGTGGTATAGCCTACCACACACGTAGGCTGTATAGTGTGGCCTACTGCTCCTGGGCCACAGACTTGTACAGCATATTACTGTACTGAATACTGTAGGCAAATGTAACACAATAGTAAGCCTTTGTATATCTAAAAGTATCTAAACATAGAAAAGGTAGAGTGAAAATACAGTACTATAATCTTTCCAGACCACTGTGGTATATGTAGTCTGTTGATTGTTATATAGTGCATGCCTGTATTTTAAATCATCTTTAGATTACTTATAATACCTCCTAGTACAATATAACTGCAATTGAGAAAAGAAAAATAGTTCAGAGCAGTCTGAGTTATGTGAGGTATGCAAAACTGATCAGGCCCAGAGAGACCAAGTATAGGACTTCATTTGTGCTCCCAACACCCATGTCCGGGGGCAGTTGTTTAAAGGCATTTCATTCCTCCCTAGCTGCCTCATCCATTATCTTCATGTCCCTGGAATTTGTGATATGAAGAATAATGTATACCTTATGTAATTTTAATGTAAAGTCTTGGTAAACAATTTAGGAATCACCTCTTCTTTTTCTTTTATTTTTCTTTTAGTCAGCTTTTTGGGGTAACTATTCTTTTTTTTTTTTTTTTTTTGAGACGGAGTCTGGCTCTGCCAGGCTGGAGTGCAGTGGTGCGATCTCAGCTCACTGCAACCTCCACCTCCTGCGTTCAAGTGATTCTCCCGCCTCAGCCTCCCGAGTAGCTGGGACTACAGGTGTGTGCCACCATGCCCAGCTAATTTTTTGTATTTTTAGTAGAGATGGGGTTTCACTGTATTAGCCAGGATGGTCTCGATCTCCTGACCTCATGATCTGTCGGTCTCAGCCTCCCAAAGTGCTGGGATTACAGGCGTGAGCCACCTCGCCTGGCCCTGGGTAACTATTCTTGTCCTTTAAAAACCTACTTGTAACTGTTGCTAATTAGAGTGTATATTCAGGGCAACTTGAATCTATGCTCTTGGGTTACAATCTTCAAGCTTGGCCCAAATAAACTCTCTACTTACATTAACTTTGCCTGAGCTTCTTCCTTTTAGATTGACATAATAACAAGAAAATAAGTTTTTACTTATTCAGTACAGACACAATTTTTTTTCCAAATATTTTTGATCTGTGGTTGGCTGAATCCACAGATGCAGAACCCACGGATACGGAGGACCAACTGTACTGTTTTATCTAAGTGAGTTAACGAATTCTGAATGACACAAAATCAAGTGGGAAGAAAATTCACTTCCTTTACCCCAATACAAGCCTATTCAAATCCATATGACTTAATAATATTCAAAGGCTAATGCATGAACCCATCTTCCCCTTGGCATTCTGGCACTTAGATGCCTAGGAAGGAAAGATCCCAGCCAGGAACTCCTTAATCAGAAGTCCTATCTTCAGCTTTCTTGCGGGAAAGCAGCCAAGTACAGCGCAAGAAAAATGGAGGTTTATTTCTAAGCTAAGACACCGGACAAAAACATAGAAATATGTCATACTGCAAGGTGGAAAATGCTTAAAATTTTCCCAACATAGTGTCCTTCTCTTTGGAGTTCCTAATCATTTCTTCAAAATGAACAAGTGATTTTCCAATGCAGTTAGTAACTGCCTCATATCTGAAAAGTCAAGTTATGAATTCTGATGACTATCTGTGTATTACAGGTCAGCTGTTCATAACAATGAATAATTTTCTCTTAAGAACTAGTATATTCTGGTATATTTCTCTTTTTTTTCTTTTTTTTTTTTTTTTTAGACGGAGTCTTGCTCTGGAGTGCAGTGGCGCGATCTCGGCTCACTGCAAGCTCCGCCTCCCGGGTTCACGCCATTCTCCTGGCTCAGCCTCCCGAGTAGCTGGGACTACAGGCGCCCGCCAACATGCCCGGCTAATTTTTTGTATTTTTAGTAGAGATGGGGTTTTACCGTGTTAGCCAGGATGGCCTTGATCTCCTGACCTAGTGATCCGCCCGCCTCGGCCTCCCAAAGTGCTGGGATTACAGGCTTGAGCCACCGCGCCTGGCCTCTTTTTTTTCTTAATAGGTCCCATGGAGAACTAAGAACTGATGTATTTTTTAACAGCTTTATTGAGATATAATTCATATACCATTCAACTCACTCATTTAAACTGCACAAATCAATGACTTCTAGCATATTCATAGATTTGTGCATCCATCACAATCAATTTTAGAACATTTCACTCCCCTGAAAAGTAACCCCAAACCTCTTAAGCATCAAATCCAATTTATCATTCTCCCCACTGCTAACCACTAATTTACTTTCTTTGTTTTTGAGATGGAGTCTCACTCTGTTGCCCAGGCTGGAGTGCAGTGGTGTGATCTTGGCTCATTGTAACCTCTGCCTCCCAGGTTCAAACGATTCTCCTGCCTCAGCCTCCTAAGTAGCTGGGATTAGAGGCACCCACCACCACGCCCGGCTAATTTTTTGTATTTTTAGTAGAGACGGGTTTCGCCATGTTGGCCAGGTTGGTCTCAAACTCCTGACCTCAAGTGATCCGTGCACCTTGGCCTCCCAAAGTGCTGGGATTACAGGCATGAGCCACCGTGCCTGGCCCACTAATTTACTATCTATAAATTTACCTGTTTGGAATTGTATATAAATGGAATCATAAAAGCTGTGGTCCTTTGTGGCTTGCTTCTTTCACAATGTTTTCAAAGCTCGTCTATGCTGTAGCATGTGCCAGTACTCCGTTTCTTTTTATTCATATTATTTCACCAAATAATATTCCATTGTGTAGATCTATCACATTTCGTTTGCCAGTTTATCAGCTGGTGGACATTTTGGCTGTTTCCATTTTTTGGCTATTATGAATAATGCTGCTACGAGTCATAGAAACCATTCCTCTTACTCAAGAAACAGGTTCTCCAGAAACTAAGTTAAACTTGTTTGAAATGTAAATTCTCAGGTATCCTCAGTATAGACCTATAGATTCACTTAGCGGGCGGGGTCCACCCAACTTCTTTTAACAAGTCCTCCAGTGGATTCTGATGCAATGCTAATGTTTGTGAACATTGTCAGAATCAAAATGGAGTCACTTGTCTTTAAAAATCCTGACAAATAAAGCTGGGGACAGCTATGAAGAGAGGGTTCTCATGCATCAATGCCTGATTAACAAAAACTATCCCAAATGACTCTGTAAAAACCACGACCCTGCACAAAGGTCATCACAACTTTATACAAAAAATATTTCCACGAGAACATCTGTCCAGCAATTGCCTTTCCAATCTCAGACTGGTCACACTTGTTACTGATCCTTGTAGCCAATAATAATTATCTTAAAAGAATTATATAATCCTCATTATTCCTTGAAAAACCTTTGTCTTCCTTTACCTCCTTGAATATGCACAGTTTACTGTGGCACAAAGATTCCTGTTGCAATACACTATTCCCAAATAAGTGTCATGTTCTTTTAGAGAGCCTCTCTCTGTTAATTTAGGTTGAAAGTTTGATAAAACAAGATTTTTAGTAGTGGCAATGGTCACTAAATTTCAGCTCAGAGGTTGATGAGTAAAGTTTTACCTCAAATAGTACTTTCTTCATTCATAATTAATTTAAAAAACAGTAATGTACTTTTCTTCTCAACTAGTAAAGGATAAACAAAGGTAACAAATCTTTTTAAATGTTTAACAAACAAAAATTTCTCTAAATAACCTAACATTTTGAATGTGCAGGAGACCAGAATATGCCACCTCAAAATATGACCGTAGGAGACCAGAATATGTCTTCCCACGATAGGCTTCTTTGGCATAAGGATTATTTTGAGCTGATTATTTTGAGAAACAGCAGACAAAGGAAAAGCTCTGAAAACAGGGTAGAAGTTACCTCATTTGTAAGGGAAAATTACATCTATAAAAGGAAATCTCCATTTGCCTCTCTTTCTGAACCAGGGAGACAAGGATGACTCTAAGCCACTAGGAACTCTTACCAATGGAGAAGGCACCTGCCTAAATCTGCATAACAAACCTTATCCTTGTTTACTGTGCTTTTCCGGGTCATCTCCCCATTCCGGGCCTCCCCAACATCCTTCTTTGTTTCAGCTGAACATGGTAGTTAAGCCTGAAGTCTATGCCACCTCTTTGAGATTTGCTCATTTTGTAATCGCCCAACGGGTTCTTCCAGCTTGCTGCACCGACAAAATCAATTCACTGAGACCACAGCCTTGCAATAAAGAAAGACTTTAACTGACATGCAGCTGGCCACACCACACTGGAGACAGAGTTATTACTCAAATCAATTTTCCCAAAGGTTTGGAGGTTTTTCAAGGATAGTTTGGTGGGCAGGTGGTTAGGGAATGGGAATGTTGATTGGTTGGGGATGAAATCATAGGGATGTGGAAGGAAGATGGTCCTCCTGCACTGAGCCTGTGGGTGGGGCCACAGGACCTGTCTATGTGGAGTCAGCCAGTCAGAAATGCAAAAATCTGCAAAGACATCTCAAACAGCCAATCTTAGGTTCTGCAATTGGGATGTTATCTACAGGAGTAATTGAGAAAGCTCTAAATCTTGTGACCTCCGGAATAATTGCCGGTTATCTTTTACACCTACATCTTAACAGAATTCAGGACCCTCTCACTATCCTGAAGGGAGATTGTCTTTCCAGAATTATGACCGTAAGAGAAATCTGACAAGACTCCAACTGATCAAGCAAGATTGTTTCTATTTTTTTTTACTGTGAAATGAAAAAAGGCAAAATGGCAGTGTGACAATTTATGTGAATTTTTAAAAACACAAATCCAGTTGTTTATGAATGCATAAAAGGATTAAAAGTGAAGTGGAAGGATGCACAAACAACTTACGATAAGGGCTGCTTCTGGGAAGGGTGGGAGGCACACTGAACTGGGGATAGGGTTAAAGGAGGGTTTGGCTATATTTCTAATTGCTTTTCCTTTAAACAAATAACCAGAAGCAAAAAAAAAAAAAAGATGTTAGCAAATGTTAATTCTCAGTTACAGAAAAATGGCTAATTACACTATTATACTTTTGTTAACCATAAATTTCCTAGAAAAATAAAGGAAAAGGATTTCAAAGTGCTTAGTTTTGTGATGCCTCATCCCCCACACCTACATAGATAGGCAGGCCACGACATGCGCAGAAGCTGTGTTCTCAAAGTTCATTGGTTTTTAGACCTTATTTGTTTTCCCATCAACACAATGTTACACCTAACTGTTAGGTTCCAAGGCCAGCTCTCCCATTATTTAATGTATAACCTAACAAATGTTAAGCCTAACAGTACCTCTCTCACCTTCTCTAATCATGAGGCAACTCATCACTCACGATATGGCAAAAAGGGAACCCAAGAGTTGAGTTTACCCCTGCTTCTGATAGGGCACAGGCTAGCTGTTTCTTTTTTTCTTTTCTTTCTTACTTTTCTTTCTCTCTCCTCTCTGTCTGTCTTTCTTTCTTATAATAGAGATGGGCCTCACCATGTTGCACAGGCTGGTCTCAAATTCCTGGCCTCAAGCAGTCCTCCTGCCTCAGCCTCCCAAAGTGCTGGGATCACAGGCATGAGCTACGGTGCCCAGCCCAGGGCTTGGTTGTTTCTTTTTTTTTTTTTTTTTTTTTTTTGAGACAGTTTTGCTCTTGTCATGCAGGCTGGAGTGCAATGGCATGATCTCAGCTCACTGCAACCTCTACCTCCTGGGTTCAAGAGACCTGGCTAATTTTTGTATTTTTAGTAGAGATAGGGTTTTACCATGTTAGCCAGGCTGGTCTCGAACTCCTGACCTCAAGTGATTCGCGTGCCTCAGCCTCCCAAAGTGCAGGGATTACAGATATGAGCCATTGCACCTGGCCCCAGGCTAGGTGTTTCTATGTACAGAATGTTTCCAAGTTTGCTGATCAGGCTTTATACATACATACATACATACCTATACATACATACACATATGTGCACACATGCATATATATAAAATATATACATGTATAATATACACATATATCTTTAAAATATATAATATAAACTATGTATCAATTTATAAACTATACACGTATATATGATATAAACTAATAAAGTAATGCGCCACATAAGGATGTTTTGGTCAACAACGTACCGCATATTCCACGGTAGTCCTGTAAGACTATGATGGAGCTGAAAAATCCCTACAGCCTAGTAACACAGCCTTCATAATGTTCTAGCACAAAGCATTACTCACATGCCTGTGGTGACACTGGTGTAAACAAACCTACTGCACTGCCAGTGTTATAAAAGTATAACACATACAATTATGTACAGTACCTAACACTTGATAATGATAATAAACAACTACATTACTAATTCATATATTTACTATACTATACTTTATATTATTATTTTAGAGTGTATCTCTACTTATTTAAAAAATTAACTATAAAACAGCCTGAGGCAGGTCCTTCAGGAGGAATTCCTGAAGAATGCACTATTATCCTAGGAGATGACAGCTCCATGCCTATTACTGTCCCCGAAGGCCTTCCAGTGGGATGAAATGTGGAGATGGAAGGCAGTGACACTGATGATCCTGACCCTGTCTAGGTCCAGGCTGATGTGTGCATTTGTGTCTTGGTTTTTAACAAAAAAGTTTAAAAGGTAAAAAGAAAGTTAAAAAATTTAAAAGTAGAAAACAGCTTACAGAATAAGAATATACAGAAAATATTTTTGTACAGCAGTACAATGTGCTTGTGTTTTAAACTGTTATTACAAAAGGGTCAAAAAGCTGTAAAACAAATTTTTAAGTTTATGAAGTAAATAACTTACAGTAAGCTAGGTTTAATTTATTATTGAAAGAAAAAAGCGTGGCCGGGCGCGGTGGCTCAAGCCTGTAATCCTAGCACTTTGGGAGGCCGAGGTGGGCGGATCACGAGGTCAGGAGTTCGAGACCATCCTGGCCAACATAGTGAAACCCTGTCTCTACTAAAAATACAAAAAAATTAGCAGGGCGTGGTGGCGGGCGCCTGTAGTCCCAGCTACTCGGGAGGCTGAGGCAGGAGAATGGCGTGAACCCGGGAGGCGGAGCTTGCAGTGAGCCGAGATGGTGCCACTGCACTCCAGCCTGGGGGACAGAGCCAGACTCTGACTCAAAAAAAAAAAAAAAAAAAAAGAAAAAAGCGTATGAATAAATCTAGTGTAGCTTAAGCATACCGTGTTTATTTTTATTTTATTTTTCATAATGTCTGCTCACTAATAAGTGTACAGTGTTTATAAAGTCTATTAGTAGTGTACACTCATATCCTAGGGCTTCACATTCACTCACCGCTCATTCACTCACTCACCCAGAGCAACTTCCAGTCCCACAAGCTCCATTCATGCTAAGTTCCCTAGATAGGTCTATCATTTTTTATCTTTTATAACATATTTTTACTTTACCTTTTCTATATTCACATATGTTTAGATACAAAAATATTTACCATTGTGTTCCAATTGCCTGCAGTATTTAGTATAGTAACATACTGTGTAGGTTTGTAGCCTGTAGCCTAGGAGCAACAGGCTATACCATATAGCCTAGGTGTGTAGTAGGCTATGCCATCTACATTTGTGTTAAGTACACTCTATGATGTTCACATGACAAGGAAATTTCCTACTGACAATGTATTTCTACTGTTATTAAGTGATGCATAACTATATGTATATTAGTTTGTATTGTTCAACGATGGAGAGATTGTGTTAGACTCTAGGGGCCAGGGATCAAGTAACTGTACTAGAGTCCCCAACACTTAGGTGCCATGGCAATAAATAAAGAGCTAACCAAATGCCTGCACTCTGGACAGCTCTGTTTAAAAGGTATTTCATGGAGTTTTTCATTTAATCAATAGAAATCCAATCACTAGGCCAGGCGTGGTAGCTCACGCCTGTAATCCCAGCACTCTGGGAGGTGGAAGTGGGTGGATCATTGGAGGTCAGGAGTCTGAGACCAGCCTGGTCAACATGGTAAAACCCCATCTCTACTAAAATACAAAAATTAGCTGGGTGTGGTAGCACATGCCTGTAATCCCAGGTACTTGGGAGCCTGAGGCAGAAGAATCGCTTGAACCCGGGAGGCGGAGGTTACGGTGAGCGGAGATTGCGCTGCTGCACTCCAGCCTGGGCGACAAGAGCGAAACTCTGTCTCAAAAAAAAAAAAAAAAAAAAAAAAGAAATCCAATCAATAAAAGCAGAGAATAGTTTCCATTCAGTAAGTGGTAAACAACAACTAATGCATTTGGCACTTTCTCTTTCACAGCTTCTATCTAAAGCCAATCTCATGAGGCACCAACTTTCACACCAGGCACCATCACTTCTCTGCTTCCTGTATCTCCCTCCTCTCCCAAGACAGAATGCTTCAGAAAGTAGATCTGCTGCCTAAGATTCACTTCATTGAAGCTTCAGTAAAAGAATCATTTAACATATGAAATATAAGGCAAGACTTTTCAAAAAAAATTCTCTCTCAGAAAATACAAGTCACTTCATATTCAAATACTTACAAGTACCTCTTGCTGTAGGAAGTTTTTCAATTTCTTTATTTTGAATACAAAGTACCAGCTGGGGATGACACAATACCCTAAAACAACCTCAGTTAAGGTGTGGTTTGGGCTGCTTTGGCTAATGGTAATCAGTGAAACAAGATAAATTAAACACAAATTAAGTAATTACCCCTGGAGATATAAACGCACGCTTCCATGTGTAAACTGCCAGTGTAAGGCCAGCTTTTTATTTTGTTTATTCATTTTTTACTTTTTTTAGGGATGGAGTCTCACCCTGTTGCCCAGGCTGTCTCGAATTTGTGGGCTCAAGCTATCCACCCACTTGGCCTTCCAAAGTGCCAGGATTACAGGCATCAGTCACCAAGCCTGGCCAGTACACCAACGTTTTAAAGATCATTTTAGCCGGGTGCGGTGGCTCATGCCTGTACTTTGGGAGTCCAAGTCGGGACCAGCCTGGGCAACACAGCGAAACCCTGTCTCTACAAAAAAATACAAAAAGTGGCCGAACGTGGTAGCACATGCCAGTAGTTCCAGCTACTCAAGAGGCTGAGGTGGGAGGATCACTTGAGCCTGGAAAGTTGCTGCAGTGAGCCATGATCGTGCCACTGCACTCCGGCCTGGGCAACAGAGTGAGACCCTGTCTTTAAAAAAAAAAAAAAAAAGACATCATTTGAAAAAGTAATAAAGTGGTTAAGTTGCAGTGACCACAAATATATACCAACTGGAAACACTATAAAAAAAAAAAAAATTCTAGGCTCATGCCTGTAATCCCAACACTTTGGTAGGCCAAGGCAGGCCTGTGAGGTCAAGGCTGCAGTGAGTGGTGATTGCATCACCGCACTCCAGCCTGGGCGACAACGTGAGACCCTTTCTTAAAAAAAAAGTCTAATGTTATGCAATTGGATACTTGTAACTTGGAATAAACTGTTCAGTGGTAACATCTTATTCATATTCAAAAAGGATGTATCTCAAGAACTGAACATGTGGTCCGGAAATCCATACTGGCTGACTCAAAAAGTGGCTCCAGTGATGATAAAAATAGTGAAGTCAAAGATGCATGTGAAGTCTGAAAAGAAACATTTTATAAATAAGAAGAAGAGGAAAACCAGCATTTCTAAATTAGTGTTACTTTATAAAGTAGGTGATTTTAAGTAGGTATATGGACCCAAATTTAAACATAAATTTTGTAAGCAGGTATTTTTCACTTATATACCTAAAAGTACATGTATTTTCAACTTCACCAAAAACAACCTTTTGGACTTTTTAATGGGGAAACTTTGACATGCAGGATTACTTTACACTTGGGCAATATGGTATATGCTGAATTTCAATAAAATAAAATGGATTCAGAAAGCTAGCCTACTGACCACTTAACCAAGTAGAGCTCCGGTTCCTTCTATCAGAGGCATAAAAAGTTGAGAAGTTTTATCATATTTAGTGATTGGATCCTATAAGCTGACATAAGTCAACAGCCAGTCAGGCTTCTGTTCCGCTGGTCCCTCCTTAGGATATGTAGTAGCCCACTGCCCGAACCTGAAGCCAGCACATCACCTGCCTCTTAATACCCTGATGGGGGCCCACCCGCCCAGCTCACCTCATTTCCTACCACATCCAACCTGCACCCTCTGTTCCTGGTAAACCATCTTAAAGCCCCCAGTCAAGCCTGAGTCTTTCCTCAAAACAGCTCTCCCTCCTAGAATGGCTGCCCCAAACTCTATTTTTTATAGCCCACCCAGTTCCACGTTCTCCATGAAGTCATCCTGACCACCTCAGCCCACACAGATGGCTTTTCAACTCCCCAAAATCCTCGTGCAAAGCAGTCATAATTTAGCACTCTGTGACTGCCTATAGCATATTCTTCTTATTTTTTTCTTTTTTGAGATGGAGTCTTGCTCTGTCACCCAGGCTTGATTGCAATGGTGCAATCTCGGCTCACTGCAACCTCTGCCTCCCAGGTTCAAGAGATTCACCTGCCTCAGTGTCCTGAGTAGCTGGTATTACAGGTGCACACCACCAGGCCTAGCTAATTTTTGTATTTTTTTAGTAGAGATGGGGTTTCACCATGTTGGCTAGGCTGATCTCGAACTCCTGACCTCCAGTGATCCGCCAGCCTCAGCCTCCCAAAGTAATGGGATTACAGGAGTGAGCCGCCACACTCAGCCTTACAGCATATTCTTTTTTTATCTCTCTAAGATAAAAGAATTTTGAGGGCAGGGATCAAGACTAATAATTCTCTTATATTCCCCTCAGAGTTCAAGTCACTTGATTGACAAGGAACCATGCCAGTGGTTCAATGACACCATGCCATTTAAAGTGGAGGATGCGTTTGCCACTGTTCAAAGACAAACTCAAAGAAAAACAGTAGTATCTTTTGTAAACACCTGTTTTTGGCAAGGCTGCTACCTCTGAGACTATCAGTATTAACCTACTGGCCTGAATCAGAGTGTTTGCAATGGGATGATTCCAGATGGCACAATAAGGAAGGCAGGCACTAACAATACAACCACGTCTTGTTCCGTAGTGTCATGAAAGGCCCTCCCTGCATCTGCATTAACAAAACAGCTTAGCAAGGTAGAGACCTTCATAAAAATATCCAGAGCTGACCATTTCTCATTACCTCCACTACTGTCACTGTGAGCTAAGCCACCGTCACCTCTCTCCCAGGATACTGCAACAGCCTCCTAGCTGGTTTCCCTGTATCCACCCTCACTCGCCACCATCTACTCTTGACAGTAACCTAAATGAGGCTGTTAAAATGCTAGTCGGATTGGGTCACTTCCCTGCTCAAAACTCTCTGATCATGGATCAGTCTAAGTCCTGGCAGGAAACAGATGGCACAAAGTGGGTGATTTGAGGAGAGTTTATTAAGGAACTATTTACAAAGATGTGGGCAGGTGTAGGGAAACTACAAGAGAAAATGCAGTATCTGGAGCTGGTAAATCAGGGGTACCTGAACTCCTCATAGACCTGCAGGTGTGAAGGATGTTGAGGGAGGGAGACAAAGAGCTCCACAGAGAAGGCACATGACAGGAAATGTGACCTTAAATCTAAGGAAACCCCAGCCCACACAAGCCTGCAGGAGGGAAGAAATACAGCGGTCTCATTCTTCTCCTTCTCAGTCACCCCCAGCAATACTTCCCATGGCCCGCAGCCATAAAGCAAGGAAACCTGTCAGTGCAGGGCCCCCTCCTGGGGCACATCTACAGAGCAGGCTGGAAAAGGGCCAAGTGAATCTGGGGCAGTAAATGGCAGGTATACAGCCAAGTGGCTCCCCATCTCAGTCAGGGTATTTTAAAGTACTTCCAAGGGGCAGTGAGACCCTACATGATCCAACCCATCTCCTACTCTCTGGTTTGCTAAGCCCCCTGCTCACCAGGCATTCTGCTGCCTTGGTCCTTTGTGCTTGCTGCTTTCTCTGCCCAGAATACTCTTGCATCAGATCCATGATGGCTTCCTCCCTCATCTGAGACTTCAGGTCTCAGATCACATGTGTCGTCACCAGAGGGTTCCCCTTACCACCTTATATGAAGACCTCCCCTGCTCCCACCCCACCCTTTCCTGACACACCCTATCCCCTCTATCCCAAGGTGTTACTCTCCACAGCGTTTCTAATTAACATTTTATATTGAGATAGCTATAGATATTATCTCTTTTAATTGACTGCCTCATTGGCCTAGAAAGAGTTTTATAAAGGCATCAACTTGGCCTCTTTTGTTCAACAACTTATGCCGAGTGTCTAGAACAGTGCCTGGCACGTAGAAGGCGCTCAAGTATTTGCTGAAGGAATGAGAATCAATGAATGGAACAGACGACTCACAGCTAAGGACTCCTTCCACTATTTATAGGTTTAACTCCTATTACCAAATTATTGCTTAACAAATAAACGGAGTCTTCTGATAATCAGACAGGAAGCAGGTAACAAGCATTTATTTTATTTTTCTTTTTTTTAATTTAAAAAGTTTTTGTCTTAAATAGACACAGGGTCTTGCTATGTTGCCCAGGCCAGTACCAAAATCAATATAGTCATTTTTTGTTTTGTTTTAAGAGACAGGGTTTTACTCTGTTGCCCAGGCTAGAGTACAGTGGCTCGATCATGGCTCATCTGTGAACTCCTGGGCTCAAAAACGATCCCCCACCTCAGCCTCCCAAGTAGCTGGGACTACAGGTGCATGCCACCACGCTCAGCTATTTTTTTTTTTTTGGTAGAGACAGGGTCTTGCTATGTTGCCCAAGTTGGTCTCCTGGGCTCAGGTGATCTTCCCACCTCGAACTCCCAAAGTGCTGGGATGACAGGTGTCAGCCATCAATTTGTTTTTAATGGCAATGGCACAAAATTGAGCTATCAGTAAATGGAAGCTTTAGTCAAAACTGAAAGAGTAATAGTATATCCTCTGTAAACAACTCCTCCTAACAAAGTTGTTACTTTTGATGAATGTATCATCATTAACCTACCAATATGGTAGGTCTCTAAACCTCAGTCTTCTCATCCATAAAAAGTGAAAGGATTGAATGATACCACATATGGAGAGCATTTAGCACTGTGCTGAGACTCAATAAATGGTCACTAACATGATTATTAAAACAGTGAGGCAGGCCACAAAAATGAGATACAACATTATCTTCCTACTACCTGAAACTGTTCATCCTAGACTCTAATAATGTGTGCTGGAATAACAACATGAAAAACAAATATGAGATTCTTTACTGTCTGCCATACCATTGGGTCTAGATTTGAAAGATGCTCGCACCAGGCGCAGTGGCTCACGACTGTAATCCCAGCACTCTGGGAGGCCGAGGAGGGCAGATCACTTGAGGTCAGGAGTTCAAGACCAGCCCGGCCACATGGTGAAAACTGTCTCTACTAAAATACAAAAATTAGCTGGGTGTGGTGGTGGGCGCCTATAGTCCCAGCTACTCTGGAGGCTGAGGCAGGAGAATGGCGTGAACCCGGGAGGCAGAGGTTGCAGTAAGCCGATATCGTGCCACTGCATCCCAGCCTGGCAACAGGGCGAGACCCCGTCTCAAAAAAAAAAAAGGCAATCCCATAATCTAAGGTCAGATAATAAGTAAAACACTTGACCTGAATCAACTCAGCAATCCATCATTTAGGAATTCTGCAAAGATCCTGTAGGTTTTTCATCAATGAGAAATTTCTTTACAACCTTTTGCAGTCAGCCTTCCCTGGACACACTGGTAGGCAAACCAACCTGGAGAATTAGCTAGATTCGAGAGGTGAGGATTTCCTTTGCTACCCTAAATTCCATGAAGTTTAAATCTCCAGTTAAAATATTCTCTCTGCTACTTTGTGAATCACCAGGTATCAAGCCCTTGTTTCTGTTATAAATTTATAATTCTATTTAGTCATAACTGTACAATAAAACAATTATTGTTACTAATTTTGCCAAAGTACAGGCTTCCAACTTAAAGTAGGAAATACAAAACAGGTCTCTCCAAGATAAAGCCTGGAGACTGACCTTACTAAGAGATCTTACTTCAGTAAGCAGCAGGATGTTCATTTATTAGTGTTAAGAATCATCCTAACGACTTTTCCTAGCGACAGATGGATAAACAGTTCCACATAGCAACCTTGGGAACAATTCCAATTAGGGAATAAGTAGAAAAACAAAACTATGGTTTTGGGCATATGAATATACACTCATTCGCCAAACACTTTTCAAAATGATAGGTTCGATCCTACTTCTAGGCCTTAGGGAATGATTAGTAGTCCAAAATCCATACTTTCTATTAGATCACTTTCCAAACTCTGTTTTCCTGCCTCTCCCCCAACCAGGCTCCTGGTCAGGAGCTGTTTTATTTCCTTGTACTTCCATCGTTTAATATTGTGTCCGACACGTCGCTGGTGCCCAATGGCTGAATGACTACCAAAATGCCCACCCACGAGGCGGGCCCCCAAACCTGGCACTGTAGGTCAAAAATTAAACAGATCGTGAAACGGCATGACAGCAGCCTGGCCCTCCTCTCTGCCTCCAGAAGCTGAGAGCAGGTTAGGAAAAGTGCATTATGCACCCCAGAACCTCCCGAAGTACTGGCAGAACAGAGTGGGCTGTCTGACCCGCCCGGGCTGCCTCTGTCCTCCAGGCATAGAACACGATTCTTCTCGTTCTTTAGGGCAGAGAGGACTCGGCTACTGCCCTCTCCTCCAAGCCCAACCTTGAAACGACCCTTCCCCAAGCTGGCCGCGCAAACGCTCCACGACGAAGCCCAAGCCTGGGCACCCGGAGCTTCCCAGAGGGAAGGCGCCGCGGTGCGCTGTGGGAGTCGTAGTTCCCCGGTGAGTTCCGCACCCGGTCGGCCGTGCGAACGGGACTCCCGCTCCCAGAACACACCGCGCGGGCGCCTCGCCCAGTCCTGCCACCTCACCTGTTCTATGGACGTGACTGTTTCCACTGAGTCGTCCTGCAAACGCTCTCGCGCGTGCTCGGGCCTCAGACTGTACAGCGGCTCTGACCAGACGGGGGAGGAAGATGGAGGGCAATAGTAGGTGAAAGAACTCGGAGAAGCCATCATCAAGAGAGCAGCGGACAGTGTGTAGGTCTCTGCCTCGTTAAGCAACAACGCGCATTGAAACTCGAGCGGGCTAAGGCGCTACGGCGAGCGGATAGAGGCAAAAAGATTTTGAACGCGAATGTCTCCTCCCGCCTACACGTATTTAGAGTGAGTTACTGAGATGCTGCCGCCCCCCACTGGGCGGAGGAGCTGCTGCAAGAGCGCAGAGTCCTGAAGCGCAATAGTGTCTACATCCGAATTTCATTTCAGAGAGATGACGTAGGACGCCTCGGTTTGTTACGCAAATTGTTAAAGAACTTTAACATTCTGCTAATTCTCACTTAATTGTAATGCAATGGTTTGCAGTTTCAGGTGCCCAAGAACCCAATGAATGTAAGTTTGAAAGCATTTCTGACAGCTCTACTGATTTGCCTCAGTCACGCTATTACTAATAGAATTATTGTGCACCTTGGGGTACTTGACAGCCTCCCAGGAGAAGGCGGCAGCTGCTCAAACGTGCAAGGACGCCGTCTCAGTAACTCAGTGATGGAGCGAGGGGGGCATTATGATTTTCTCCTGTCTCTTGGAGGCTACACTGCAGTAGCAAGAACTGAAATGCAGTAGAAGGAACAAGGTTAAGTGAAATAGACAGTCCGCAGATATTTATGGAACACCTGCTATGTGTCAGGCCTTGTGCTAGGTCCTAGGAATACAAAAGTGAACAAAACAAAGTCCCTGCCGTTGGAAACCTTACATTCTAAGAAAATCGACAGAATTGAATGTATCCAACACAATAAATATATGAAGACTTGTGATAAATGATATGAAGGAAAATAACAGGGTCTATGAGAGAGACTAAAGGGGTAGGAAACTAACTGAATTGTATGGTCAGGCCAAGCCTCTCTAAGTGACCTTTCATTTGAGATCCGAAGGATGACGAGGAGGCATCCAGAAGAACAGTGTGGGAAAGAACTCCTGAAAAGGAAGAAACAGCAACTTTTAGAAGACATGTGCTGAGCACGGTGGCTCACACCTGTAATCCCAGCACTTTGGGAGGCTGAGGCAGGAGGATCACTTGAGGAGTTAGAACATCCTGGGCAACATAGCAAGACTTCATCTCTATTAAATACCAAAAAATTAGCCGGGCGAGGTGGCGCATGCCTGTAGTCCCAGCTGCTCGGCAGGCTAAGGTGGGAGGATCTCTTGAGCCCAGGAAGTCGAGGCTGCAGTGAGCTATGATTGTGCCACTGCACTCCAGCCGGGGTGGCAGAGCGAGACTCTGTTTCAAAAAAAAAAGCAAAACAAAAAAACAAACAAAAACGATAGGCTCAAGTGAGCCTCCTGCCTCAGCCTTCTGAGTATCTGGAACTACAGATGCGCACCACCACGCCCAGCTAGAATAAAAGAAATTCTTATTGATTCTTATGGAGTGGACTTACTCATCACACTCGCCTCCAGAACAACCAAGTTTAAAGTTGTGATTTTTAGGAAAACGCTGCTACCTTTGGACAAGCAATAGAAGAGAATTTATTTTAGGGCATGCATCAAAAGTACTACACCAAAAATTATAATACCAGAGATTAAACTGGGGGAGTTGTATGTAGGAGATTATAGAAGATATGATAATAACAGACATTCTGGGTACACTTGGAGACAAGCTTTATTTCCTGCTCAGAGCAATTTCACTCTGCTCCCACTCCATTCCATGTCACATGTCTAGGATCCAGGGATTATAGGCCAGAGTGACATTTGACAACCAGCCATTCCTCTGTTCTCAGTCTCTGGTAGTAAATAGAATCACTCACAAAAATTTCAAAGATGAGGCTGGGCTGGCCTAAAGACCTCAGGTGGGTGAACACTACCACCGTGTCCATTTTAGTGGTACTGTTGCTGAACTAAGACCTAGAGGCACCAGAATGTTACCAAATCTGGAAATAAGGGGACTGTATGGGTTAGGACCCATGGATATGGCTGCACAATGTGAAATGGTCTCATTATACTTCCCCCTGTATTGGCATCTTATAGTCTTTCCCTTAGTTACGTTTTGGGAAAAAAATTGTCTGATAAGGTCAGGGTCATATCTAAGGATTCAGCCTTTGTCACAAAGAGTTTCTTTGCAGGAGAGCTGGAAACTTAACGCTTCAATCCTGAAGATTGTGCTATTGAAAGAATATCTGAGACAGTTTTGTGACAAATTGCTGCATCTGTCACAGATGGACCTAAAGCAATTGCAAACTGTATTTTAGAAATAAAAATTCATCTCTAAAATTCATTCTCCTCTGCAGTGGGATCCAAAAGATGTGAATAGGAACATGGGCAAGAGTCTCCGGCAGGATAGTGTGTTCTCATTCAATTAATGTTTATTGAGTACAGGGTAAGTGCCAGGCACTGAGCTAAGTGCTAACGAGACAGCAGTGAATAAGCCAGACACAGTCTCTGCCATTGTGGTTCTCATGACTTACCAGAAAAAACATTAAACAGTAATGACAGAATTGACTCTTTCATGACAGTTGGGAGAAATGGGATGAGGCAGAAAGAAGCACGGAGTGTTGTGAGCTTGCATGATGGGGGGACCCTAAGGTAGCCTGGAAGGTCTGGAAAGACTCCCATGAGGAAGTGTTAATTAATCCAGGGGATGGGAACATCCCAGGCAGAGGAAACCCAGTAACAACCCCAAATCAAGTGAAACCAGTAATGAAAAATATGTGGGGTTTGTACTCCGTGTAAGCATCGAGAAGACTTGGATCAAATAGCCTACTAGTTGTCCCTCCTCTTGGTTTAATACAACCACTCATTCAAGAAGCAGAATGAACATAAATATTAATGGTGCTATAGAGAATTATATATTTAGAGAGGAAACTCTTAGTCATGATAATAGCAACTCCAGCTTGGACTGCAGATGGTTTATGTTTATCTTACTCAAATGCCTGATACTCTTTTCTAAATTAAACTGATCGTGTTTCTTTAAAAATAATATTAAATGTGGACCGTGCTATTTTATACTTTTAAGAGCAAGAAAAAGAAAAAAGTAATGGTCTAAATGAACCACTAGAGGTCGCTTCTGACCCTGGAGTGCATTTAGGGAATAAGTTTTAAAACTGCTCTTACCGTTCTCCCTGTTTTCACTCATACAAGCCACATGTCGGAATGAATTGTTTCCTTTAATATCTTGTGAAACTGTGTAATAATACATATTGGAACATTTGCAAAATGGAAAGAACTCATCTGTTATCCCGCTAGGTAATTAACTTCCTCCCCAAGTTTACTGCCCACCGGCGGTCCTGTCCCTCCTGTTCCGCTGGATGGAATAACTGCCCCATCTCCTACCTAGGGCCAGGTCATCTCCCTCCCCTCACGCGCCACCCCCCAAAGACTATCGCAATTCTCCCTTGCCTTTCCTAAAACACCAAATTTTTCTTCTACTTGATCATCCAGATCTCCCTCAAGCATGCCATTTTCTCATTCTTGGCTGCGTGGAGGGTGAGGGGTTATTTTTTTTTTTTTTTGAGACGGAGTCTCGCTCTGTCGCCCAGGCTGGAGTGCAGTGGCGCGATCTCGGCTCACTGCAACCTCCACCTCCCGGTTTCACGCCATCCTCCTGCCTCAGCCACCCAAGTAGCTGGGACTACAGGCACCCGCCACCACGCCCGGCTAATTTTTTTTTTTTTTTTTTGTATTTTTAGTAGAGACGGGGTTTCACCGTGTTAGCCAGGATGGTCTCGATCTCCTGACCTCGTGATCCGCCCGCCTCGGCCTCCCAAAGTCATGGGATTACAGGCATGAGCCACCGCGCCCGGCCGTGGGGGGTGGGGGGGTGCATCTCTAACCCTCTTGATTCCACTCCTTCTCCAGCTACCTCTCTATGACTCATTAGCAGAGACCCTTAAAAGATTTGCTGCTACGAACGTCTCCAGGTCCTCTCTTCCAACTCTCTCAAGCCCATTCTAATCAGGCTTTCCAATCGTTTCTTATCAACTCTCCATAAAACTCCATATCGCCAAATCCAAGGGCCAGGTCTCAGTCCTGATCTCAAGTCTTCCTTCTTGACTTCCCAGCCATATTTGCATAGTTGATCATTTCCCTTCTTGAAACACATTGTCCTTGTGGTGTCTCACACTGGCTTTCCTCCTTCCTTGCCTTGCTAATATCTTGGATACCTTAGCTTGGGGTACCCCAGGATTCAGTCCTCAGACCTCTTACCTGTCTGCACTCACTTCCCTGTCAGCTCAGGCAGTCTCAATGTTTTAAGTAACACTTGTAGGTTGAAAACTCCCTAATTTGTATCTCCAACCTGGATCTCTCCTGAACTCCAGAGTTCATGTCTAATGTCTATTTGCATTTCCACTTAGATCTCCAATAGGCATCTCAAACTTAACATATCCACAACAGAACTGCTGGTCTTCCCTTCCAAACTTGTGCACTCAGTCTCCCCGATCTCTGTTATGATAACTCCATCCTTCCAGTTACTCCAAATACCTTGGAATCATTCTTGTTGCCTCTCTTTTTCTCACTCCTTGTAAGTTCTGTTCTAAATATATCTAGCATCTGATCACTGCTTACCAATCCCATTGCCAGTGTCCTGGTCCAAGCCACCATCATCTGTTACTTGGATTCTTACACTAATCTCTTAACTGTTCTCCCTCTTTTCACTCTTGTCCCCCTGTACCCTAATACAAACCTGCTATAGACTGAATGTTTAGGTGCCTCCAATATTCATATGTTGAAACCTAATCCCCAATATGAAGGTGTTTGAAGGTGGAGCCTTTGGTAGGTGTTTGGGTCATGAGGGCAGAGCTGCCATGAATGGGATTCATGCCCTTATAAAAGAGACCCCACAGAGCTCCCTCACTCCTTCTGCTATATAAGGACACATAGAGAAGGCATCACCTATGAACCAGGAAGCAGGCCCTCACCAGACACCGAATCTGCAGGTGCCTTGATGTTGGACTTTATTTCTGTTGTTGACAAGGTACCCAGTGTATGGGATTCTGTTCTAGCAGCCTCAAAGGTCTGAGACAAAATGAAAAAGCCAGACTGAACTTTTAAAAATGTAAGCAAAGCCACCCCTTCACTCAAAGCTCCCTTCTCATCTCAAAGTCAAGGTGGCCTAGAGGACCCCAATCACCTCTCTGGCCCCTTCCCTTGCACTCTCCAGCTTGCTCACTGCCTCGACACTGGCCTCCCTGCTGTTCTGTGTACACCTCTCCTACTGCAGCCTCGGAGCACTGATGCTTGTGTTGCCTCTCTCTGCAGAGCTCCGCCCCAGACATAGACATGGATTGCCCTCCCATCTTATAGTTTTTACTCAAATTCTTTTTTCTTTTTCTTTTTTTATAATTTCTTTTTTCTGAAAATTTTTATAGTGATGGGGTCTTCCTGTGTTCCCCGGGCTAGTCTCAAACTGCTAGAATCAAGCAATCCTCCCACATCAGCCTCCCAAAGTGCTGGGATTACAGGCATGAGCCACCACGCCTGGCCCAAATTCTTTAATCTAACCAAACAATTTCCCTTTTCTTGAGATCTTTCCTGTCCTCCCCATGTAAAATGGAGTGCCACCCCCTTTGGTAATAGCTTATTCCCACTCCCCTGCTTTATTTTTCTCATCACTAGATCAGAGACTTTATATTTTGTGTATTGATTTGTTTACTATCTGTCTTTCTCCACCAAAATGTAAGCTTTATGGGGCAGGGATTTTTTTTTTTTGATCTGTTTTATTCATTGCTGTACTCCCTGACATAATAGACATTGAATAAGTTAAATGATTCAAATGATTTCCAGTCATTGTAATGAACATTTGAGTGCTCATTTGTGTAACATAATTGTAGATGATAATGACAATAAACATAATACTAGCCTTATCCTTCAGGAGCTCACTATCTAATAACTACAGAGACAATGTAAATATAAATGAGTATAAAATAAATGTATAAACATAAATAAATCTATTAAGTAGATAAGATTCAAAATGAAAAAATATATAAATGATAAAAACAAAATAAGACATAATACATATACACAGAATATATTCCCCAAGAATGTATTCTCTTACAGTGGGAATGTAGCTGAAGCAGTAATTCATTTTAATCTATTTAATGAAGATGGCCTTTTATGTATAATATTTGTGTTTAGTAACATTTGTAAGAGACTAGTCTTAAGTAATCATTTTTTAATAATTATACTGAAACTTAGAAATTGTGAAATGTATTTTAAAAAGATGTTCTATATCACACAAAAGGGAATATAAAAAGTTTCCAATCATAAAAAACAAAAGAATAGCTTTCTAAATGCAGTACAATGATTTTATGACACAAAGAACAGCTGTGAGCTTCTCAGAAATCAATAAATCATCAATACTACATGCCTGCATTATTTTATTGTGTTGTATGTTGATATGAAATAAATTACATTATATATTATTAATTACATATACTCTATTACTGAAAACCTGTGCAAAAGTATTGACTCACAGTCCTGTTTTGGGTTTATCATGGTGAATATTTTACCAGCAGATACAAAATGGAAGCCAACTAAACAACATTGTTCACCTTGAAAACTGTAAGAAATGATTTTTTATTTGGCCGGGCGTGGTGGCTCATGCCTGTAATCCCAGCACTTTGGGAGGCCGAGGTGGGTGGATCACGAGGTCAAGAGATCAAGACCATCCTGGCTAACATGGTGAAACCGTGTCTCTACTAAAAATACAAAAATTATCTGGGCATGTTGGTGTGCTCCTGTAGTCCCAGCTACTCTGGAGGCTGAGGCAGGAGAATCACTTGAACCTCGAAGGTGGAGGTTGCAGTGAGCCAAAATCCCACCATTGCACTCCAGCCTGGTGACAGAGCAAGACTCTGTCTCAAAAAAAAAAGAAAAAAAAAAAAGAAAAATTTTTTTAAACTGTTGAGAGGCAGTGCCAGAGGTGTACACTGTAGGACATACCAGTGACTCTTAAGCCTGGCTGTGCACTGGGATCATTGGTGGAGCCTTCGAAAATCCAGATTCTCCCAGGCGTCAGCCCAACCAACTAAATCAGAATCTGTGGGGCTGGGGCCCAGGCACATGCATTTTGTCAAAGCTCCACAAGTGATGCTGACTCACAGCTAGGGTTGGAGCCACATTGAAGCTTCTTTGTATGTGGTAGAAACATGAGCTGTCCACCAGAGACTGGCTCCTCTTCCACAGGGAGAGTTGCAGCTGGGAAGTGACTGCTCAGCAGTCTCCTTTGCATTTAGGCAGAGGCTTGTGAGTGGGTGCTGGCCAATAAAAAGTGGAAGACGTGATATCCACCACATCTAGACCTGACCCTTTAAAACCTTTCATGCGATCCTCTATTTCCTCGCCTCCCCTCTCTGCCAGCTGAAAGTCAATGCCTGGGGTAGCCCTCCATAATCAAAAGAACATCATGCCACATGTTCTAGAAGTTAAAAACCTCAGTTAACAAAGAGGTCTTTTTCAGTGTTTCACTCCACTGGACAAATGGTATCCCTTTGTAGATTCAAAATAATTTTCTGGACAGATTTTGTGACATCTTTCCAATGTATATTATTACTAGTCCTTTCAAACAATCTTTTTCAAGTCTGCTAATTTAGAACTACAGGGTCAACTCTCCCCCCTCCTGTTGACAGAGCCTTTCTTCCCCTGCTGTCTATAAGGCAGTCTTAGAGGGGTCTTAAGTGTATACTTAGGTGAAAAAGGAGACCCTGTAAATCCTGATATGTGAGAGACCTGGGGTATGGCATCTCCTTGCCTTTGGTTGGCAGGCACTCTCTCTGATCCTTCCTGCAAGGCAGATCTTATAAAGAACGTTGGCCGGGTGCGGTGGCTTATGCCTGTAATCCCAGCACTTTTGGAAGCTGAGGTGGGCGGATCATGAGGTCAGGAGATCGAGACCATCTAACACATCTAACACGGTGAAACCCCGTCTCTACTAAAAATACAAAAAAATTAGTCGGGCGTGTTGGCAGGTGCCTGTAGTCCCATCTACTCATAGTCCCAGCTACTCAGGAGGCTGAGGCAGGAGAATGGTGTGAACCCGAGAGGCGGAGCTTGCAGTGAGCTGAGATCGCACCACAGCACTCCAGCCTGGGTGACAGAGTGAGACCTTGTCTCAAAAAAAAAAAAAAGAGAGATTAGGACATTGATAGGCACAGGTGGAAGACCATGTGAACATGAAGACAGCCATCTACAGCCAAGGAGATACCTCATGAGAAACCAACCCTGCTGACACCTTCATCTCATATTTCTGACTGGCACAATTGTGGGAAATAAATTCCTGGTGTTTTTGTGTGTGTTTTTGTTTGTTTGTTTGTTTGTTTTGAGACAGAGTCTTGCTCTGTTGCCCAGGCTGGAGTGCAATGGCGTGATCTCGGCTCACTGCAACCTCTGCCTCCTGGGCTCAAGCAATTCTCCTGTCTCATCCTCCCAAGTAGCTGGGATTACAGGCATGGGCCACCATGCCTGGCTAATTTTTGTATTTTTAGTAGAGACGGGGTTTCACCATGTTGGCCAGGCTGGTCTCGAACTCCTGACCTCATGATCTGCCTGCCTTGGCCTCCCAAAGTGCTGGGATTACAGGCATGAGCCACCACGCCCAGCCAAATTCCTGTTGTTTAAGCCACCCAGTCTCTGGTACTTTGTTATGGCATCCCTAGAAAACTGATGCAGTCATGAAGGTGGTGGCCAGGACACTGAGGACAACCTGAGATGGTACTGTGGGTCATTTTGTGTCAACATCAATTACCGTCAGAATTGTTTCCTGTGGTTCCTAGCCCCCAAATGCACGTGTCTCTGATAATTTGCCTTCTCCCCTCTTTCCTTGTCATTTGAGTATCTTTCCTCCATTCTCTGTTTAGTCAGGGGAAAACAAAGAAAAAGCATGTGAACGGAGGACAGTACTGAGACCATGGTAGGGGGGATGTGTCCTGTTTCTTTCAATCACGAGGTAAGGAGGAAATCCTTCTGCACCGTGGGCACATCACTAACAGTCCCCCAGAGTAGGAAACACAGGGTAAGTCTAGAAGAGGCGGGCGTTTCACTAACGGGGAGCCCCATGGTCCAGCCGTGTTGAGTCTTGGTGATGGGCTGCCTATCGGTGCAACTCTCCAGCTGTTCAGCTGTTGCTATGGCGGGTCCCACAGTGGTGCCTTCGGGTGCATGCTCAGTGTGGCTGGGGTGGGGATGGGGGTGAACGGGGGCAGGCACTCGTCTCCCTGGTTAAAGAATCAGTATCACATAATTGAGAGACTGATTCTAGGAGGATTCTAGTGGAAAAGACGTTCAGCAACCATTCCTCAGATGTCTCCCAGTTCTACTGAAATGTGCCCCAGTCCAAGCTGACCACAAATGGGGAGGATGCCAAAATGTTCCACTGAGTGACTGAGGTAAGGGGATGGAATTTAGGTATTTCATTTACAAAGACCTGGTTAAAGTGAACTTTGTTGTCTCCACTAGTCTATATGGTTCTTTTTTTTTTTTTTTTTTTTTGAGACAGAATCTCATTCTGTCGCGCAGGCTGGAGTGCAGTGGCGCAATCTCAGCTCGCTCACTACAACCTCTGCTTCCTGGGTTCAAGTGATTCTCCTGCCTCAGCCTCCGGAGTAGCTGGGATTACAGGCATGCGCCACCACGCCAGCTAATTTTTGTATTTTTAGTAGAGATGGAGTTTTGCCATGTTGGCCAGGCTGTTCTTGAACTCCTGACCTCAGGTAAGCCACCCACCTCGGCTTCCCAAAGTGCTGGCATAAGCCACTGCGCCTGGCCATCTATATGATTCTTTTGCTAACATTGTCCCAAAATCTTAGGTCCTCCATCTCACAAAACACACACACAGACATATAGACACACACACAGAGAGATCTGTATGATGGCTCTGAAAGTGACTGAACCCAGATGAGGATGAGGATGAAGATGAATATTTGAAGCTTGGGTTTTGGTTTCTAAACTATTCCCCATCTCTCTCTCTTTTTTTTTTTTTTAGACAGAGCTTTGCTTGCTCTGTTGCCCAGGCTGGAGTGCAGTGGTGTGATCTCAGCTCACTGCAGTCTCCGCCTCCCAGGTTCAAGTGATTCTCCTGCCTCAGCCGCCTGAGTAGCTGGGATTACAGGCACGTGCCACCACGCTCAGCTAATTTTTGTATTTTTAGTATAGACAGGGTTCCATGTTGGTCAGGCTGGTCTCGAACTCCTGACCTTGTGATCTGCCCACCTTGGACTTTCAAAGTGCTGGGATTATAGGCGGGAGCCAGTGCGCCCGGCCTTTTCTTTTCTTTTTTTTGAGACAGAGTCTTGCTCCGTCGCCCAGGCTGGAGTGCAGTGGCACGATCTCGGCTCACTGCAACCTCCACTTCCCGGGTTCAAGCGATTCTCCTGCCTCAGCCTCCAGAGTAGCTGGGATAACAGGTGCCCGCCACTAGGCCTGGCTAATTTTTGTATTTCTAGTAGAGATGGGGTTTCACCATGTTGGCCAGGCTGGTCTCAAACTCCTGACCTCAGGTGATCTGCCCACCTCAGCCTCCCAAAGTGCTGGGATTACAGGGGTTAGCCACTGCGCCTAGCCATTTTTTTTTTTTTCTAAAGCAATGTAAGCTACTGAATTTGAGATCAGTCCAGTATGACTACATACACTCAATTTTTTATGAGTATGAACATTTATTTCTCTGGATTCCTTCAGCAAACCTCATTCTCTTTCTTGTCTTGCCTAGGGAAAGCCATTTCTTTCAAAGTGAAGTGAGGAATCCACGTCAGCTTGCATTTTCTTTCCTGTTTCCTCAGACAGAAGCAAGCAGAGAGCCACTAAAGGTCCCAATGAGGAGGTCTGCAGAGAGCTATTTACCATTACAGTGCCCATCAGTGGGAAGGCAGCTGCGGTGCCCAAAGGGGGTCAGGCTGGGTTGGATCTGTGCTCGGCACTCTGGTGGTGGTGGGAAGAAAATCACAGCAGGTGGGCCTCGGTTCCTAGAAAACATCCATGGCCATATCTGTGGGATATTCTTACCACCCGGGATGCACAGGGAAAACATTACAGGATGTTTTCTGCACCTCCGCTTTATTGAGTGCTGGGTCAAGCGTTGTGCTGTCCTTTCTTTTTTTTTTTTTTTTTTTTTTTTTTGACGTAGTCTCACTCTGTCAGCCAGGCTGGAGTGCAGTGGCGCGATCTCGGCTCACTGCAACCTCCGCCTCCCGGGTTCACGCCATTCTCCTGCCTCAGCCTCTCCGAGTAGCTGGGATTACAGGCGCCCGCCACCACGCCTGGCTGATTTTTTGTATTTTTAGTAGAGACGAGGTTTCACCATGTTAGCCAGGATGGTCTCCTGACCTCGTGATCCGCCCGCCTCGGCCTCCCAAAGTGCTGGGATTACAGGCGTGAGCTACCGCGCCGGTCTGTCCTTTCCATGCATTATCTTATTTCATCTTTCCAGCAATCCTATCAGGTAGTCACTCTAAATATCCTATTTTGAGATGAGGAAACGGAGGCACAGAGGGGTTCAGTAATGTGCTCAAGATTGCACAGCTGTTGAGTGGTGACACTGGGACTGGAACCCAAGTGTGCCTAACTCCAGAGCCCTACGCATGCACCTGAAACCCCATGTAAGCCCAATGTAGAGATGCGCACCTAGAAATAATGGAATCCACTACATCAGTTCCTTTAGCTTTCAGTGTAATCAGAGTAGCTAGCAGGCTCGGGATTTTCCCGCTTTTTTTTTTTTTTTTTTTTTTTTTGAGACGGAGTTTTGCTCTTGTTGCCCAGGCTGGAGTGCAATGGTGCAATCTCGGCTCACTGCAACCTTTGCCTCCCGGGTTCACGCCATTCTCCTGCCTCAGCCTCCTGAGTAGCTGGGATTACAGGCACCGGCCACCACGCCCAGCTAATTTTTTATATTTTTAGTAGAGATAGGGTTTCACCATGTTGGCCAGGCTGGTCTTGAACTTTTCCCCTCCTATTATAATTCAGACACTTAACCTGAAATATACCTTTTCAAATGAAGTAAATGGGCTTACCACTTTCCTTGACCTACTATTGAAAAATACATTCTCCATCCAATATTCAGCCTGAAAACAGGTATATATATATATATATATATATACTTCTCATTGCTTTTTTTTTTTTTTGAGACAAGGTCTCACTCTGTTGCGCAGGCTGGAGTGCAGTGTCATGATCTCGGCTCACTGCAACCTTCGCCTAATGGGTTCAAACAATCCTCCCAACTCAGCCTCTCAAGCCTGGGATTACAGGCGAGCTACCATGCCCGGCTAATTTTTTTATTTTTAGTAGAGACTAGGTTTCACTACATTGGCCAGGCTGGTCTCCAACTCCTGACCTCAAAGTGATCTGCCCGCCTCAGCCTCCCAAAGTACTGGGATTACAGGCATGAGCCAATGCACCTGGACTTTCATTGCTTTTTAAAGACCTAATAGGCTAGACTTTGCTCTCCCTCAATACTCGTTGGTAGGGATAGGCAATTCTCTTAACTCCAGAGAGCATTCGTTTGCCTCTTTCTGGTGCTAACACATTCAGTGGTAGGAAACTGGGTCTTGAACAAGGGCCATTCATTCTTTGGTGCCACTGGCTATACCACAGAGACATTTAGGGGTCTGAAACAATACATTGGTCACCTGGGCACCTATACTAAGCACCTTAGAGGGAAAACAGACTTTTGCCCGCACACCTCCAAAGGATTTTGCCCTTGGAGATGTTTTTATGATCATCTATCTTTCCACCCTGGTGGAGGACGTGAGTAGGCATTTTCCCCATTTAAAGAAAAAATGGGGACGGGGGAGGGCCGTGACGCAGTCACACAGGTAAGGGGCCGCCAGATGGCAGGGAGGGGGAATTCCACCCACATTCTCGGGGGCTCATGGAGACGGGTGTTCGAATCCAGATCCTGCTCAAGGCCTTCCTACCTCGGGTGAGCCCAGCTGAGGACCAGCCACTGGGGAGCCCGGCCAGGATCCTGCAGATGCAGGGTGCCACGGCGGGCGGAATTACCGGCGCCAGTCTTGGGGTGGTATATGGGGAGAAGTGGTGAGCCCGGAGAGCCAAGCATGGTAGAAGTGGGCTGGGTAGGGGCTCACCTCAACTCCCCCATTCGGAGCGTCTGCGGAAAAGCGAAAACGTTCCCCCGCCCCGGGCAGGAAGGGGTTGGGGGGGCGGCTGGCGCCCCGCCCCAGCGTCGCCCGCTCGTTGGGGTCCGGCTCTCCTGCGCGCGCTCCCCGCCCCCTCTCTCCGGGGCGGTGGCGGCGGTGGCGGCGGCGGCGCAGGGGAAGGGGCGGGCAGGGGCCGCCGCCGCTTTCTCCTCCCACCGCTGCGCGCCAGCCCGGCCGAGCCGAGCGGTCACCGCGCCGGGCTCCCGCCGCAGCCGCGCTTCCCGGCACCCAGCGAGCGAGTGGGCAGGCGGGAGGGCGAGGCCGCCGCGGGGGCCGGGCCCGGCGTCCTCCTCGCCGCCCGCAGCGTCCCCCGGCGGGCGCGGGCCGCGATGGCAGCGGCGGAGCAGGGCTGAACCCGCTGCCCGCCCGCAGCCCTCGGCCCCGCTGGCCCCAGCCATGGCGAAGCAGTACGATGTGCTGTTCCGGCTGCTGCTGATCGGGGACTCCGGGGTGGGCAAGACCTGCCTGCTGTGCCGCTTCACCGACAACGAGTTCCACTCCTCGCACATCTCCACCATCGGTAAGGGGCGGTGGCCCAGGGCGCCCCTCCCTCCCCGCCCGCGGCCCCTTTCCCCGCCGCCCCCGTCCCCAGCTGGGGAGGAATTGCCAGCCCCTCCGGCTGGAGGCGGTGGCGCGGGAGGCCGGAGTCCGTGATAAATCTCGGGGTGAGCATAGGTTTTGGCAAGTGAGGGTGTCCCTGCTGCCTGCCGTCCGGACCAGGGGTGGGGTCTCCCGCCTCTTGCCTGGGAGACTTCCCTCCCATCAAACCGAGAAACCAGGGGTGAGGGGAGCGGGTGTAGGCCTGGGTACCCCGAGCTGGGGTAGCGAGAATCGTAGCCGCTGGAATAACATCCCCACACCCCCAGGGGGAGGGGAAGTAAAGCTTGTGCTGGGGGAAAGGGGGTCTGGGTGGAGACCGGAGTCACTGAGGCACCCTTGGTTCTGTGGTGACCCAAGGTGGAGCCGGCGGTGGGTGAGGGGGCGAAGAGAGGTCCTGTACGGAGGGGCCGCAGGGATCGAGTTTCCAGGGCAGAGTTGGGAAGGTAAGCCACAAGGTGGGACACCTGGGGGAGGGCACAGATAGGGTGAGGAGCCCCTGCGCCTGGGAAGAGGAGGAGCCGAGACATCTGTTCTGAGGGAGGCTAGAGGTTGGAGGAGTGTCAGGAATACCTGCCCAGACCAAGGGGTCAGAAGGCAGGCAGGAGCCGCCTGAGGACATTTCTCATCTGGCATTGCTGGAGCCTGTGGTTAGAGGGATAAGGCCCGGTGGCATCCCGGACAGCACTATGATGGGGTCACTTATTCCAGGAATGGGTCCATGGCCTCCCCTCTGAGACAGTCTCTCACTCCTAGGCTGTGAGGGGCCCCTCCCCAAGAAGTCTGAGTAGAGGGAATTTCATCCTCAGCTGCTACCCGGGTCAGCCCTGGAGTAGCCTCTGCATTGCCTAGGCCCCTGGAAACACCTGCTAGCTAGCTGGTCATCCATTTGGAATGCTCTCCTAGAAGTCCCTGCTGCCATCAGGGACGGGAACCAGCTCTCAGCTTCCTCTTGAGGATTCATGTCCACGCCATCCCCCTTTCCCCCAACACACATTCCTTGCTGAGAGAGAAGTAGGAGCAGATAGATACAGCCAGGAGGAACAGAACCTTCTGGTTAAGAAGCCAGCTTTATTGTCCAAGAGACCTGAGACCTCACTTTGGGGCAAAGCAACCTTGAATATCGCCTAAACTTCTGAGCTTTATTTAGTTTCTCATCTGTAGAATGGGTATAATAATTGCACCTACCTCCCAAGTTGTTGTCAAGATTAAATGAGATAATGATTGTTAAGTGCTTAGCACAGCCAGACACATGGTGAAACTTGATAAATGCTGATTGTTCTTACTGCTATTGCCATTATCATTGCGCTTTTTGGGTCTCCTCTCTTTGTTTCACTAACTTGAAGGGTGAAACAACAGGACTTGGGGTCAGGGAACAGAACTTGTCCATCTTTCTCAGAGGAGCTGTAAGGCCAACTCTTAGGAAACCCAGGAGCTTGGACTGAGCCATGGTTTGGATGAGAGACATTGCAGAAAGAAGGGGAGCCTACAGACACTAAGGCTTTGTGCCTGCCGGGAGGACTCGGGGAAGAGGCAGGTGCAGGAGAAAGGCATGGGTGTGATGGAGGGAGTGGCAGAGGAACCAGATGGTGTATGAGGACAGGTTGTGGGCTCAGGGACAAAGGGCGGTGGGTTATCCCTTAAGGAAACTAGGAGTGGCTATTTTTGGGAGAGGCCTGGTGCTTGGGACTACTGAGCTATCTCCAGAGAGCTGTGGGCTGCCTGGGAGGCCCTGGCTTTGGCCTGAAGAGCTGTTGTTTGCACCTGCTCCCCTAGTCACATTCCAAGTCCTACGGGTGACCTGGACTTTTCCCTTTGAGGGATTCATTCAACCATCTCATTTCAGAAGCTCTGGGACTCCTGCTTAGTGCTGTGGGAGGCAGGCTCCCCTGGGAGACACATACCCTTTTTTTTGAGGGCACCCCTGTTTCTAAAATACCAGGATGGCCCTCTGAGGCTCGTGCTCTCCTTAAACAGAGTCCATTGCCTCACACCTCTAATCATCCACCCTTCTCCTTGTCCCTTCCCCTTGTAATCTCTCTTCTTAGACACCTTCTGCTAATAGGTGAACACTAAATAGGTCACAGGGACTTCCTGAAACCCTCCAGGGCAGACACTTTGGGCACATAGGTGAATCAGTGAACTGAGTAGGGTGTCTCTGCAGCACTGTCTCCCCTCAAGGCCCTTGGTATATTGGCCTAAAACCTAAAGATGGCTCCCAGATTTCTTCCTCCACTTCTGACGGCCGGGTTCCCCTTTCTACAGGACACAGAGGATTCTCTAGGGTCCCCCTTTCCACAGGACACAGAGGACTCTTTAGGAGTTTGGATTCCATGGAATAGAAAGAAACCTGTCTTTTTTCACATCAGCCTTTTAAAATCTGCCCCACTGGGTATCTTAAATGCTTTCTTATTTAAAGCTTATTAAGGGACTTGGGATTCTCCCTTATCTTGGGCGTGTTTTTCAGCATTAACTAAAACTTAAACGAAAGAGTTGGATGGTCAAGAAAAGCTTTTTCCTTAAGTGATAGGGACAGTTCCTCAAGGAGGTAGAAGGGGCAGCCAGGAGACAAATCAAGGAGCCAACGAAATGAGTGCTACCAAGTCATAGTCATTCGCTTATTTTTAAAAAATGCGTGTCCTGTATGCCAGGCTCTGCACTGAGACCGAGAGATTCCGAGATGAATAATACCCACAGTCACTGTGCTCAAATTGTGCACGATCTAAAACACATTACATGACCATGCTGGGCACTGATTGAGGCACCTTTCCCAGGGGCTTTTTTTGTGAATTAAGAAAACAAAGTAATTCACCAGTTACTGCCAAGACAGTTTGGCTTCTTGGCTCATGTGGATATCCCCTAGGCCGGTACTTTTGTGATTTACTGTGTACTCCACTTTAACGGCCTGCGATCTTCTAGAGAAGAACCTGCCAGGGAGCAGTGAGAGGCCTCCCTGGTAGACTGAGACACTGACTGTCCCTCCCCCTATCCTTTTTGTTTTTCTGGCCAGCAGGCCAGCAGGTGGCCCTGCCGCTGGCTCTGCCACAGGCATTTCCTTCCTGTGCAGCTGTGCTGGCCTGGCTGGGGGTTGGTGCAAAGGGGTCCCCGAAATACTGTCTTAAACAAATTAATTGAGCATTCACTACCAAGCTCTGTGCTAGGCATTTTAGAGACATTGCAGTCTACGTTTTCTGCCCACAGAAGCCCATAACCTAGATGGGGAGGCAAGACATAGGCAAAAACAAAAAAAAAGAGCTAGTGCCAAAATGAGATATCTGAAAGTACTTGGTGAATCACTCTTCAGATGTAAAGGATGGATTATGATCATTACGGTAACTCTTAATGAAGGTCTCACAGTGGGTATCAGAAGCTAAATTATGATGCAAGATGTGCCATGAGGCAGCCGGAGAATGGCGATGGATGGGATGGGTGAGTGCTATTCCCACGACTCCATGCTGTTGGAGGCTAGGGAAGAGAGAGGTCCCTGTGGACTAGAACCGGCAGGGAAGGCTGAAGCTAGGCCTCAGTTCCTGCAGCAGAAGGGAGCAGATGGAGTAACATGAGCAGAGATAACAGAGGTGGGATTGAGTGGGTGTCCCTAGGGCTCTAGGCAGTTTAGATGCAACAGAAGGGATTCTTCAGAAAAGCAAGAACATTCTTCTATTTCTCTCTCTGTCTCCCAAACTATAAGTGCCTTGATGGTGCGACCAAATCTTATTACTCTTTGTTTTCATAGTTCCTAGTACAGGGCCAGGCAGATCTCAATGCCTGTTGTTAAATTAATGAATGCATGCAGGGACCAGTTGGCAGAGGGCATTGAGGGCCTGGCTAAGGAGGTGGAACATGAGCTTTAGCAATGGTAGGAGGGGTTTTGAGTAGGGTACTAATGAGGTTGGCTGGAAGAAGGGGTTAAGACTTGAAGCGGCCGGGCGCGGTGGCTCAAGCCTGTAATCCCAGCACTTTGGGAGGCCGAGGCGGGCGGATCACGAGGTCAGGAGATCGAGACCATCCTGGCTAACACGGTGAAACCCCGTCTCTACTAAAAATACAAAAAATTAGCCGGGTGTGTTGGCGGGCGCCTGTAGTCCCAGCTACTCGAGAGGCTGAGGCAGGAGAATGGCGTGAACCCGGGAGGCGGAGCTTGCAGTGAGCCGAGATCGCGCCACTGCACTCCAGCCTGGGGCGCACAGAGCAAGACTCCGTCTCAAAAAAAAAAAAAAAAAAAAAGACTTGAAGCAGGGAGACTAGTCAGGGGCTGCAGTAGTATCTGGGCATGAAGGAACCCTCTGAATGGACCCTCACCCCCAGTGGTACCAACACCAACTTCCGCACAGTCACCTGTTCTAGTTTCCCTCCAGAATGAGGAGTGGTTCAAGCCAATCAACCTGGCAACTTCTGAAAGAATCTTATAGGACCTGTGCCATGACCAGGTAGGGAGAAGATGTCATACATGGACATCTATGTTCAGGGGACCTTTGAGGACCTTTCTGCATGGTGGCCAGGAGTGAGAAGATGTAAACCGTGAATGGAAACTGAAGAGACTGCTCAGGAGTTGTTGGTTTTCTTTTCTTTTCTTTTCTTTTTTGAGACTAGGTTTCACTCTGTCACCCAGTCTGGAGTGTGGTGGTGGCACAATCACGGCTCACTGCAGCCTCGATCTCCTAAACTCAATCCTCCCGCCTCAGCCTCTCGAGTAGCTGGGACTACAGGCGCATGCCACCGCATTCAGCTAATGTTTGTATGTTTTGTAGAGATGGGGTTTCACTATGTTGACCAGGCTGGTCTCAAACTCCTGAACTCATGATCCACCAGCCTCAGCCTTCCAAAATGCTGGGATTATAGGCGTGAGCTACCTCACTCCCTCAGGAGTTGGTTTTCTCCCTCCCATCCTTAGTCTTCCCTGAGTAGACCTGTCACCTAGTCCCTGGACCTTTTGTTTTGAAAGCCACCCTCCAGGCTGCACTCCTTCTGGGTGAGGAGGAGGGTGATCTGGTTGGACGGGTTGGGCTGCTGTGGCTTCAGGGCACTTTCTCAGGCTGGGCTGCTGCTGCTATGTCACCTTTCTCAGGGAGTTCTGTTGGGACTGGCTTGGCTGCCTGGGGCAAGGGCTTGTGACTGAGGAGGGGAGAGGGTGAGGGAGGGGGTGGGGCTAGATCCAAGCCTGGAACAGGGTGACCTAACAGACATTGGGGCCTGTGCTTAGACACTAAGATCCTGGGGTTTGCAGGTTTCTAGACTGAGAGCAGCTGGGGGCAAATGCAGTGTGACGTTGTAAGAGGGTCAGGGCTGGGTCTGTGTCAGCCTTCAGGCAGCCTGAGACCAGTCTCTACCTACTCTGTTCCCCGGTACCTAGAAAGGAAGGGAAGGTGAGAAGCAATGAGCAGAATGGAAAGAGCCCAGATTTTTTTTTTTTTTTTTTTTTGAGACAGAGTCTTGCTCTTGCCCAGGCTGGAGTGCAGTGGCTCAATGTCAGCTCACTGCAAGCTCCGCCTCCCGGGTTCACGCCATTCTCCTGCCTCAGCCTCCTGAGTAGCTGGGATTACAGGTGCCCGCCACCACGCCCGGCTGATTTTTTTGTATTTTTAGTAGAGACAGGGTTTCACTGTGTTAGCCAGGATAGTCTCGATCTCCTGACCTTGTGATCCGCCCGCCTCGGCCTCCCAAAGTGCTGGGATTACAGGCGTGAGCCACCGTGCTGCAGTTCCCCTTTTGTAACAAAGGAGAGAGTACTGTTGACCCTCTTCCTAGGAACTGTGAGTTTGACTGAACTGTGTCCTGCCATAGGATCTTTGCTGCTTCCTCTGCCTGATTCTTTGGATCTCCCTACTGGTACCTTCTTGTCATTTAGGTCTCAGCTCACATGTTACCTCCTTTAAAATGTCTTCTCTGGCCAGCCAGTCTAAATTTGCTTGTGCTTGGGGTCTCCTCACTCTCTACTAGAGCTCTCTACTAGAGCCCAGATTAACATGCACATTTCCCATGGCCTTACTGGCCCTGTGACCTTCAGACACTTTGGTGACATCTTTGTGCTTCGTTTCTGCATCTTTAAATTGAAGATGGTAACAGAGTCTTTCTTAAAGGTTGTTGTGAAGATTATAGAGCCTAGTGCATACAAAGCACTTGGCAGAGCCCTCGATAAAATAATAGCTGCTATCATTATATTATCATTATTATTTTATTTATTTATTTATTTATTTATTTATTTATTTATTTGAGACCGAGTATCGCTCTGTCGCCCAGGCTGGAGTGCAGTGGCACAATCTCGGCTCACTGCAACCTCCGCCTCCCGGGTTTAAGTGATTCTCCTGCCTCAGCCTCCTGAGTAGCTGGGATTACAGGCGCCCGCCACCACGCCCGGCTATTATTATTATTCCTAACTATAAGAATGTTGTAGAGATGAATACACTGTCAGTGCGCTAGGAGGTCATCCTGTGTATCCATCACTTGTGCACTCAGTAATTCAGGCGCTATTTACTGAACACCAACTACATGCCAGGTGCCATGCTAAGATTTGGGGATACAGTGGTGACCAAAACAGACAGAAACCAAGAAGCTGGCCTACATTCCAGGGGAGTGCATAGGAAGCTGTGTTTCATTTCAGTTTCTGCTCTAGTACCCCCCTTCCCCTGGCAGTGCCAGGGTCTGAGAAGGAAGAGTGAGGTGGTGAGGAGGTGTGAAGCAGTGGGGTGACCTGAGAGGAGAGGATGGGGTGGCCTTGCTTCAAGGCTTGAGCCCCTGCCAGGTGTCGCTCTGCCTCGGGCCTCTGTTTCTCCTGCTGACACAGGCACAGACCTGGTCTCCCACCCCTTCCCCAAGGACATGACCTTGGGAAGGAACATATCTGAAGCCCGCAGAGGGTTTCCGCTGCTCTGCATCTGTGCCACGTTCACAGATCCGCAGATGCACCCACAGCTGGGAGCACCGGTTCCTCCCGCCTCCCTGCACTCCGTGGTTTCCGTTCCTTCCTCCTCCTCCTTCCTTCTTCCCGCTCCCCAGACAGGCTAGTGATGAGCTTTATAACATGAAAGCTGATATTTGGCCATTATCCTTCTACCCTGATTGCCAGCTCTTCTCAGAGTGCCTTCTTCTGTAATCCAATCTTTGCACCGGTTTCCCTGTGAAACTGCCAGTTTTCTGTATAGGCTTCTGCCCTCCCTTTGGCTCTTCTCTCTGGTCAGTGAGCTTTGTCAAGGGGAACACAGGGCTTCCTGGACACGTAATTCCTCCCACTGAGGAGGAGGGGGCTAATCATCATCCCTGTTTTATTTTATTTTATTTTATTTTTTTGAGATGAAGTCTAGCTCTGTCGCCCAGGCTGGAGTGCAACGGCTTGATCTCGGCTCACTGCAACTTCTGTCTCCCAGGTTCAAGCGATTCTTCTGCCTCAGCCTCCTGAGCAGCTGGGATTACAGGCGTGCACCAGCACACCCGGCTAATTTTTTGTATTTTTAGTAGAGACAGGGTTTCACCACGTTGGCCAGGCTGGTCTCAAACTCCTGACCTCAGGTGATCCACCTACCTCGGCCTCCCAAAGTGCTGGGATTACAGGAGTGAGCCACCATGCCCGGCCGACCCCATCTCTTAAAAAAAAAAAAACAAACAAAAAAAAAAAACTTTTTAAATTAACTGGTCACAGTGGCATGTGCCTGTAGTCCTAACTACTCAGGAGGCTGAAGTGGAAGGATTGCTGGAGCCCAAGAGTTGGAGGCCACAGTGAGCTGTGATCACATCACTGTACTCCAGCCTGGGTGACAGAGTGAGACCCTGTCTCAGGAAAAAAAAAAAAAAAATTACTGAGAACTCTGTGACCATGGCACCATGAACTATAGAAAGGGCTAACAGATGGCTTTAAAATGTGGGTTATGGCCAGGTGCGGTGGCTCACACCTGTAATCCCAGCACTTTGGAAGGCCAAGGTGAGTAGATCACAAGGTCAGGAGTTTGAGACCAGCCCGGCCAGTGTAGTGAAACCTCATCTCTACTAAAAATACAAAAAATTAGCCGCGTGTTGTGGCAGGTGCCTGTAATCCTAGCTACTCGGGAGGCTGAGGCAGGAGAATTGCTTGAACCTGGGAGGTGGAGGTTGCCACAAGCTGAGATCGTGCCACTGCACTCCAGCCTGGGCGACAGAGCAAGACTGTCTCAAAAACAAAAAAAAAGTGGGTTATTTTCTTTTCTTTTCTTTTGAAACGGAGTCTTGCTCTGTCACCAGGCTGGAATGCAGTGGAGATCTTGGCTCACTGCAACCTCCGCCTCCCAGGTTCAAGTGATTCCCCTGCCTCAGCCTCCCGAGTAGCTGGGACTACAGGCGCACACCACCACGCCCGGCTAAGTTTTTGTATTTTAGCACAGACGGGGTTTCACCATGTTGGCCAGGATGGTCTCGATCTCCTGACCTCGTGATCCACCCACCTCGGTCTCCCAAAGTGCTGGGATTACAGGCGTAAGCCACCGCGCCCAGCCTAAAAGTGGATTATTTTCTAATTGCTCTTCTCTGATTAAGATTTTCTCTTTGCCCATCTTTTCTCTAGATATGTACTGACTTCATTCACCCATTTATTCATCTCACTGGCTCATTCATTTTTGCTTTCATTTACTCAACTTTGTTGAATAATATTTAGTGATCTACCTGCTGCCAGGCGGTGAGAGTATGAAATGAACAGGATGCTGCTTTGCCTTCTGGGAGCTTACAGTGTAGCTGGGAACCAGACATCCAAACAAGCAGAATATTATGCAAAAGAAACGTCAGGATGCTTTGGAATCACAGAGGCGTGAGAAATCCCTCCCAGGGAGGCTGGTGAAGGCTTTGAAGAGGAAGTGACATTTGAGTGGAGTCTTGAAGACTAGGCAGGATTCTCCAGGGTCCCTGGGTGTGGGGGAAGCACACGTCCTTTTCCCTGTAGGAGGTGCTGTGGAGAACACCTCCAGTGGGGCTGTTACTCTTCAGCCTTGCTGGTGCTAGCTGGAGTGGCCACACCATGGTTATACCAGCTGAAGTTCAAGAAACTCCTTGCTAGGAGATTGCTTTGCTGGCTCTGGGTGAGGGCAGGTGCATCTGGAAGCCCCCTTCTTTCTAAGATGTTTGCTCCTGAGTCTCCATGTCCCAGTCTTTTCTTCCCTAAACATTTTGCTACCAGTCAGCACAGCCCTGCCTGAGAAGGAGGCTGGAGGAGTGAGTAGTCAGTAGCCTGGTGGGTCTTGGCTGCCTCTGTGGTGCCCGCTGGCCTAAGTAGCAGGCTTAGGGAGGCGAGACCCAGTTCCAGGAGCTGCCAATGGGGAGTGAGACGGGGTGGCTGGAGCACACTGCACGTGTCACCAAGGCTCTAGGGAGGTCTGTGCACAAAGCAGTGGGAGAAGCAAAGGGAAGACCCAGCCTGGTCAACATGGCAAAACCCCATCTCCACTAAAAATACAAAAATTATCTGGGCGTGGTAGAGCGTGCCTGTAGTCCAGCTAACTTGGGAGGCTGAGGCAGGAGAATCACTTTAACACAGGAGGTGGAGGTTGCAGTGAGCCGAGATCGTACCACTGCACTCTAGCCTGGGTGACAGAGTGAGACCCTGTCTCAAAAAAAAAAAAAAAAAAGTGGGGGAAGGGGAACACTGATCCTGATTATCTACTCCACATACTTACTATATACCTACTACCTACACAGGGACAGTGGGCTTTACGCACGCCATTTATTCAGTGTATAGAGATCTCAGCATCACATAGGAGCAGGGAGTTCTGAAGTTGGCCTTGCTGGCGTTTGAGAAGTTTCTTGGTGCATTCTTCAGGTTCACGCCTCCAGACAAGTGTAAGTGCTATTGAATGCTGACTATGTTCCAGGAACTAAACCAGATGCTAGAAGACACGCGGTAAACAGTACAGATGCAGGTGCACATGTGGGGGTCGGCACAAGACCTGAGAGAAGGGAGGGGTCTTGCTGCAGTTCCCCTTTTGTAACAAAGGAGAGAGTACTGTTGACCCTCTTCCTAGGAACTGTGAGTTTGACTGAACTGTGTCCTGCCATAGGATCTTTGCTGCTTCCTCTGCCTGATTCTTTGGATCTCCCTGCTGGTACCTTCTTGTCATTTAGGTCTCAGCTCACATGTTACCTCCTTTAAAATGTCTTCTCTGGCCAGCCAGTCTAAATTTGCTTGTGCTTGGGGTCTCCTCACTCTCTACTTTATCCCACAGTTGCTTCTTATCACATATGGCTCTCTGAAGTTAGGTATTCATTACTTATATCTGTCTTCCCCACTAGAATTAAGCTCTGAAGACAAGGATCTTTCTGTGCTGTGCATAGCTTATCTTCTAGTACCTCGCTTAGTTCCTGGCACATTGTAAGCATTCAATAACAGTTTGAATGAATGAATTAACAAATGAAAGAATGAATGAATGCATTTTCCTAGAGGACTTCTGTTCTTCCCTGAGGGAAGTTATAGGTAGTATTGGTTTCTTGGGACTGTTTTTTGTTTGTTTGTTTTGTTTTGTTTTGTTTTTTGAGACAGAGTCTCACTGTATCCCCCAGGCTGGAGTGCAGTGGCACAATCTTGGCTCACTGCAACTTCCGCCTCCCAGGTTCAAGCGATTCTCATGCCTCAGCCTCCCAACTAGCTGGGATTCCAGGGGCCTGCCACCACCACCGGCTAATTTTTGTATTTTTAGTAGAGACGAGGTTTCACCTTGTTGGCCAGGCTGGTCTTGAACTCTTGACCTCAGGTGACCTGCCTGCCTCGGCCTCCCAAAGTGCTGGGATTACAGGCATGAGCCACCACACCCGGCCTGTTTTTTGTTTTGTTTTGTTTTTTTTTAAGACAGAGTCTTGCACTGTCTCCCAGACTGGAGTGCAGTGGTGTGATCTCAGCTCATTGCAGCCTCAACCTCCTGGCCTCAGGTCCAAGTGATCCTCTTACCTCAGTCGTCTGAGTAGCTGGGCCCACTGGTGTATACCACCACACCTGGCTAATTTTTTAATTTTTTGCAGAGACATGTTCTCACTGTGTTGCCCAGACTGATCTTGAACTCCTTGGGTTCGAGTGATCCTCACACTTTGGCCTCCCAAAGTGCTGGGTTTACAGGTGTGAGCCACCATGCCTGGGCTTGAGACTCTTAAGATGATGAGGCTGGAGGGAGTGGATGGCCCCACTGCTTGAGCCCTAGAGATTCCTTACTCCAGAGTGCCCTGGCTGCAGAGGTGGCCCTGGAGGGTCACTCCAGCAACCTGGCTGAGCTGATGGGCATCATCTGATACCAGCTCGGACCCTGAACAACAGGCAACATGGACCTTAGTCTAAGGCACTGACCCCTCATCTCTGCATATACCAAAGAAGATGAGATTTGGGTGAGGACACAGCCAAACCATATCAGCTCCCAGGATCCCTGTGTGAATGGGGTCTTTTTTGGGGTTTTAGGGTTGCACAGGGTGACCTCTTTAGAGGTGACCTCCTGCCACAACCCACAGGAGGTGCACATGGCCCGCACATGCTGGTTTCCTGCAGTGGGAGGGGCTGGGGCACTGCTGGGACCTGTGCTTGGTAACCGGAGCTGGCCTGGCCCCAGGGATTGGGTGTCTGCCTTGGGTTTCAGGTGTATTAGGTTGTTCCTCGTTGTGGAGTCTCATTACTAATGAAAAGCTCAGGTTGCACTGCTGGTCCTTTCGGCTGTGGTTGATCCTGGTGATAACATTTGGCACCCAGAGGCAGCCCTGTTTCCACTAAAGCATGCAGTGCCTGGGTGGCAGGCAGGCAAGCTGGCACCTGCCCTTAACCCATGAGGTGCTGGCTCGCTAGTAGGCACACCCTACCTGTGCCAGAATTTAGGTTGTAGCCAGACTCTAGGAGCCATCTGGGCCCCACAGGGGCGGCATTTCCTCTTTTTGTTGAAACATTCCAGCCAAGTGCTGGCTTGGCCTTCATCTCTCTGTCGCACTCTTCTTCCTCTCCCCAACATAAGCCTCTTTCTACATCCTAGAGCTCTTTCCATTCCCCCTCCTGCAGCTCTGGGCTCGCTAATCTCATCCTTCCCTAAGGGAGCTTGACGGCTGCTTCTGCTAACATTTAATAAAGCCTGCGTGCCAGACCCTGTGTTATGGATTTTACACCTTATCTTACAATCTTAAAAAAATAAAATTCTCTGAGAATTCTCTGTCACCCCCACTTTACAGGTGAGGAAACTGAGGCAAAGATAGGCTAACTGGCTTCCCCAACACCATGCAGGTAATTAGTGATAAAGGCAGGGTTGGAACCAAACTTGACCTCCCAGTTGTGCTCTTAAGGGCCAGAACACTCTGTGTCTTGAGCCATACTTCCTCCATGTTTTCTAGGGCTTTCTAGGGAGGCAGACAGTGACGGGAAGGAGTGTTCTTTGGTGTGGATGTGCCCTGCCTGCTCCTTTCTGTAAGCATCACAGCACCTCCACTGCTGTACTGGGGAGGCACCAAGTTCTTCCCTGTTTGCCAACCCACGGCGAGCTAGCTTAGGAGCCACGTGAGTGCCAGGTGTCTCCCCTGCTGCATCCCTCTATTCTGCCCCTGCCCCCGGTGCCCAGAGGAGGGCCCTGCCTGTCTTCCCAGTTCTCCAACAGCAATGCTGTCCCAGCACCCTTGGGCTCCAGTTGTGGCCTGGCAGCTGCTGGGGCAGAGGCCACACAGCCAGAGTCACAGCAGGAAGAGGATGGGGCCCAGGGCTGCCTCAGGCCATGGCTGCATGGCACCATCACTTGATTGAGGAGCTTTTCTTGCCAATGTCTGTGAGGCATCAGGTGGCAAGACACGTCCCCCTGCTCTTAAGCCTCAGGCATGCAGCCCTTCTTATGCTCTCTGGGGTGAGGGGAGATCCCCCTCATGGAATTGCTTTTTTTTTTTTTTTGAGACAGGGTCCTGCTCTGTCAGTCAGGCTGGAGTGCAGCCTCAACCTCCCAGACTCAAGTGATCCTCCTGCCTCAGCCTCCCGAGTAGCTGGGACCACAGGTGGACACCATCACACCTGGTTTTTTTTTTGTTTTTTTTTTTTTCTAGAGATGGGGTCTCACTTTCTTGCTCAGTCTGGTCTCGAACTCCTGGGCTCAAGCAGTCCTCCCACCTTGTCTTCCCAAAGTGTTTGGATTACAGGTGTGAGCCACTGTGCTTGGCCTATTTATTTATTTAGAGTTTGTTTTGGAATTGCTTCTTTATGCCTGGCACTATGCTGGCACTATGTGGCAGAGATTTAAAAAACAAGCAAACAAAACAAATGCTTTGTCAACCACAAAATGTATTCTCTGCCCCTTAGGTTCTTTTTGTGTAGTTGAGGCTAGAAGACAAAAATAGGGGGCAGTAAGGAGCAGGGAGCAATGGTTTAGGGGGTCTTCCTTACAGCCCCCTTGTTGAAGCATCTGGCTCACTAGCTTGGGGGAGCCATTAGGCAGCAGTGGCCAATCCTGAGGCACTCTCAGGTGTCACTAAGAAAAGGGGCATGTGCTCTATGGATACCCATGGGCTGAACTTGGAGTCTGGTCTGGACCCATGGCTGTGCTAGGATCCACCGTCCCTAAGCCCCAACTGCGGTCAGCATGTTCATCATCCTTAGGCCTCTCCGCTTCTTTCTGCATGTTTGTCTGCCTCATGCCCTGCTCATTACCAACTGGTCAGTCCCCTCTGCCCTGCCTGGAGTGAGCTGGTTTGATTGGCTTAGCTAAGCTCCCTCACCTCTGCTGGCCAGGTCACCCTGTGGGTCACCAGTAAACCTGCTGATGGTCCAGTCTGAACCTGCTTCTCCACAAAGAACATGTTGCACCCAGCCCTGCTTCTCTGAGCAGAGGTTTGGGGCTGAGCTGTTCTAGCCAGAAAGGGACACAGGGTGTGGCAGGCACTATGATGGGCATATCTAATGTGCTGGGAAAAACAATCAGCTGCTCTCCATGCTTTGGGCACCTGGTTGGGAGAGGGCCCGTCTGTCTGACTTTCTCCTCCTGGGGCTCCCAGCGTCTCTGAGAACCTCTACCCAGAGCTGTGTAGAAGTGGTTTGCTTGTTTCTTAACACTTCTGTGCCCTATTTCTTTCTGTACCCAAGAAAGGAAGTAGACTGTTTTGTAGGGACACTGTCAGGGTGATGAATCTGGACTTACTGGAATCATGAACCATGCCAAGGAGGAAGGAGAAAATAGGCTATGGTGGGTGTCTTAGTTAGGGCTGGCTACTGTAACAAAATGCCTTTAGCTGAGTAATTAAAAGCAAGAGAAATGTATTGCTCAGAGTTTGGGAGGCTGGGAAGTCCAAGATCAGGGTGCCAGCAGATTCAGCGTCTGGTGAAGGCTGATGCTCTGTGACAAAGGTGGCACCTTCTAGCTCCGTCCTCACATGGCAGAAGAGGGAACGAGCTCCCTCCGGCCTCCTTTCTAAGGGCATTAGTCCCACGCATGAGGGCTCTAACATCACGACTGAGTCACCTCCCAAAGGCCTCCCCTCCCACCAGCACTGCACTGGGGATTAAATTTCAATATGGGAATTTTGGAGGAACACAGACCTTCAGACCATAGCAGCGGGCTTCTCCTCATGTGCCCCCTGCCTCACTTCTAGATGCCGCATAATGTCAGTGAAACCCCGTCTCTACTAAAAATACAAAAAATTAGCTGGATGTGGTGGCACGTGCCTGTAATCCCAGCTACTCGGGAGGCTGAGGCAGGAGAATTGCTTGAACCCAGGAGGCAGAGGTTGCAGTGACCTGAGATCGTGCCACTGCACTCCAGCCTGGGTGACAGAGCAAGACTCCGTCAAGAAAAAGGAGAAAAGGCATCGGGTATGCCAGGGCGTGTGGGAAAAGGCATCGGGTATGCCAGGGCGTGTGGGAAAAGGCATCGGGTATGCCAGGGCGTGTGGGAAAAGGTGGTAAGATTCCTCAGCCTCCCAGGGTTGGGAAGCCTCTGGCCGAGTGAAGGATACCCTGGGTGGGTTTTAAGACACCAGCTTTCCAGTCCAGCTCAGCTGTGGGATGTGGGAACATGAATCAGTTACTTGGCTTCCCTGTGGCTCACGATGATAATACCTACTCCTGCCTACTTCATGGGACCCGCATAAGAGCTGAGGGATTCCATAGCTCAGGGGTGTGCTATAAAGACAAGCACTGTGCATCTGGGTGTGGTTCTGAAACTTTCTTGTGCAGAAGAGTGAGTAGAGCTGGGCGAGCCCTGAGAATGTGCATTTCTCACACACTCTGATGCTGCTGATGCTCTAGTCCCTTGGCTGGCAAGGGTAGCTGGATAGCAGGGGCCGGCACTCTGTAATGCCTTCCACTTCAGGGTTCTCTGGGCTGGTTTTCCTGACTCCCCAGGAAGCCTTTATTCAGCAGAGGGAAGGTAGGAGTGAGAGGACTACGCTGTCAGTGCTTCACATACATCGTTTGATTTCTCCCACCACAGCTCTTAGGAGGGAAGTGGTATTCTCCTTCTACACTTAAGAAAATCGGCCTGGTGCGGAGGCTCATGCCTGTAATGCCAGCACTGTGGGAAGCTGAGGCGAGAGGATCACTGGAGCCCAGGAGTTCAAGACTAGTCTAGGCAATATAGGGAGATCTCATCTATACAAAAAAAAAAAAATTAGCTGGGCATGGTGGTGCACGCTTGTAGTCCCAGCTACCTACCCAGAGGCTGAGATGGGAGGATCACTTGAGTCCTGGAGGATCGAGGCGGCAGTGAGCTATGATTGCACCGCTACACTCCATCCCTGGCAACAGAGTGAGACTCCGTCTCAAAAATAAACAAACAAATAAATAAATAAATAAATTGAAGCTAGGAGAAGTTAAGACTTGCCTGAAGTTACACAGCAAGTGCCAGAACCAGGATTTGGACCAGGTCTTTTCTGACTCCAGGCCAATGGATGTTTCTTCCATGCATATATAGCTCTTGAACCTTCTTCTATCTAATATCACCCACAGTGCTGTTAAAAATACAGATTTCTGGGCCTCACCCTCAAATTATGATTCAGTAGGTCTAGTCAAGGTCATTGTTTTTGTCTTTGTTTTTGTTTTTGTTTTAAGTCACCCCAGGTGATTCTAAAGCCGAAGCTCTGCAAAGCACACCTTGAGAAACAGAGAACTCTTGTGCTGGCTCTCTTGACACTTCAGGTGCAAAACTTTTGTCCTAATGTAGTTCTCAAACTTACGCATGTGTGAGAATCACCGGGAGAGCTTATTGAAACTGATTGCGGGGCCCCATACCTAGAGGGCCTGATTCTACAGGTCTGAGGTAAGGCCCAAGAATTTGCATTTTGTTTTCTTTTCTTTTCTCTTTTTTTTTTTTTTTTTTTTTGAGATGAAGTCTCACCCTGTCGCCCAGACTGGAGTGCAGTGGCGTGATCTCAGCTCACTGCAGCCTCTGCCTCCCGGGTTAAAGCGATTCTCCTGTCTGTCTCAGCCCCACACCCCAAACCCACTCCTGAGTAGCTGGGATTACAGGTGCCTGCCACCATAACCAGCTAATTTTTGTATTTTTAGTAGAGACGGGGGGGGGGGTTCGCCGTGTTGGCCAGGCTAGTCTCAAACTCCTGACCTCAGGCGATCCACTTGCTTCAGCCTCCCAAGGTCTTGGGATTACTGGCGTGAGCCACTGCGTGCGGCCAGAATTTGCATTTCTAACAAGTCCCAGGTGATGCTGATGCTGAGGGTCCGGGGACACGCTTTGAGAACAGCTTGTTATTCAGACGATATGTGGACAGTAGAGTCATCTTCACCTGGGAGCTTCCTGCAGCATCTTAGGCCTTGCCCCACACCTACCGGATCAGAATCTGCATTTTAACTCAATCCCCGCGTGATTCTCATGTACCTGGAAGTTTGAGAAATGTGACCTTAGAGGAGCCAGAATGTGAAACCACTGGAGGCAGAGATAGATGGAGATTATCTCTTCTTCCCACGGATACTAAAGATGCAACAAAAAGGGCTGACTCTCTGGGTGTGCACCCAGGTGGGGTTGATGAGGACTGAAAAGAGGCGAGATGTGGATAGAGGACTCTTCCCTGAGGGAAGGCAGAGAGAACATAAGAAAATCTGAAGAAAGGAGGTGGCTTCAGAGGAAAGGCATTCATCGGGGCCATAAAACAGTGGAGAAGGTATCCTGCTGAGAGCACAGGGGTGGGGAGGGGGTGCCCTGGAGCTGAAGCCTTCAGTGGGAGGACAGTGATAGGTGAACACACATGTGAATAAACAGTTTGCTAAGCAGCTGTGAGGGCTGGCCAAGGCGAGAAAGCATCCGTCTGCAGAGGCCTCAATAAGGCCAGTGTGTTGACTTTGTCCTGTGGTGTGCTCAGCAGTGGAAAAAACCAACAGCTATGCAGGGAGAGGGAAGGAGCCACGATGGGCACGGGTTACTGGGGCCAGGGCTTGACTGGTGGGTGGACACAGAGGAAGGCCCAGGCTGTGTGGGAACAGAGCGCAGAAGCAATAGATTCCTCTTGAAGATCCTTGGGCTGTTAACCTTTTTTAAATTTAAGAGAGGTTGTGTGGGCGGGGAGGGAGGAAGGAAAATCCTTCAGAAGACATAGACTTACTCTGTTTCTTCCATCATATTGAATAAATATGGATAGCCAAAAGGTGAATAAAACACATGTTCCCAGGTGGCCAGTGAGACCTAGGTTGCAAGACGGTGGGGTGTGGGTGAGGCCGGGGAGTGCTGCAAGCCCCAGAATCCCCCAGCCTTGGTCCCCCGCCACATAGCTAAGAAGTGAGGGAGGAGGTGAGAAGGAGTCACTGCCCAGCCTCACTTCCAGTGGAGTACGCTGTCTCCTTGTCAGTTCTGTCTCTGGGGACAGTTGCCTGCTTTCACCTCTCCCTCCATCCCCTCTTCTCTCACAGGGAAAAATTCACCTTAATATTGGAAGTTCCTCTCCTAGCAAAGTCCTTCTCAAGCACCCACAGGCAAACAGGAAACTAAGCAGAGTTAGGGCTTCCATGCCTAGCCAACTACACGACTCTCCTCTCGCTTCCCTAAAAACCAGCGCAAGGGGCAGCGTGGGTTCCGGCATAGATGGACCTGTGTTGGAATCTCTGCACGTGCTGTGCTGACCCTGGCTAGCAGTTGACCTCTCTGAGCCTTTGTTTCCTTTCCACTAGACTCCCTGAGGGCAGGGGCTGTGTCTTTTTCACTGCTCTGTCTGCACTGAGCACTGTGCAGGGCACATAGGAAGTTCCCATAAACGTTTGTGGGATAAAGGAAATAAAACCTTCTCTCTTCCTGTCCCCCTTGTGATGGCTTTGCACAAGGCACTGTCCTTGGCCAGGTTTGCTAGGCTAGTGTGAGGATAAACTAGGTATATTACAAATTGGAGAAAATTTCTCGTTCTTCTTGGGAGAAGGTGCTGTACAATGAAACAAGAATGTCTTGATTCCCTTCTATGCCAGGTACTGGGGAGAAACAGGTGCCTCATAACCATTGATCCAGGCAGCAATAAGCATACTCCTGCTTCCCAAGGCCTGATGCCTCTCTCCTTCTTCCCTTCCTTCTTCCCTCCTCCTCTTCACTCTTTCTCTGCACACATGGAAGAATGGCTGCTAGGCATTGCCCATTTGGAAAAGTACAGCTCAATGGATATGAATCAGCTTGGGCAGGCGAAAAATGATTCACGTCTGACCAAATCGATTTAGTTCAGGTTGCCCGTTCTGCATCTTTTTTCCCTTGTAATTAAATGATGATTGGTCTTGATGGTGGGAAGGAAGAGACAGAATTTAATTTGTTTGCCTTTGTAGAAAGCTGGGGACAGCACGGATAAGGGAAGATGTCTCCCATTTGGCAAATAACTGATGCGGAGGTGGAGTGGCAGTGGTGATGGGGATGCTGGCACCTTCGGGCCTCGTGGGCCGGGCAGTGCAGCTGGTGGCAGACGGTTCAGAACTCTACCATGTTCCCATCTGAAAACCATGGCTGATCATGCCCACTCCTGACCTTGCTCCAGGGAGTACACAAAGACGTAAGCTTAATTAACCCACCAGACGTAGCTCTTGAATCCCTGGGCATAATGCCTCGGTATAGTTAGGGTTGGGGAGAGGCATGGTCAGCAAAACAACCTCCCTCATCTCTCTGTTGTCACTCAGAGTCAAGCTGGCTGCTGCTGGTGATGCTGACTTCTCTTGCTGCAGATTTCTCCAATGTGTTTCTGCCCTGGACATGTTTGCCAAATCCCTTGTGTTTCTTGTGTCTCGTGGCAGCTTAGCTCCTCCACCCCTTGGATGAAGAAGCGTGGGAACTCTGTGCTTCCTTTCCCTCCCGCAGTGACATGCCATGCCACTGCCTCTTCATCTGGTCCTATGACAGTCACTCATAAGCACCCGCATGTACCCGGCCCAGCACTAGCTCATGACAGCTGCAGTCAATTGGGCCAGGTGCTGTATCTCATCCGGCCCCCTCAGCAACCCTCTGAGATATTGGTAATGTCCCTGATGAAGACATTTACTGAGGCAGAAATGGAGGCTCAGTGAAGCAAGGTGTCTGATGTTATAGCAATGAGCTATGGGTGGCCAGAGTGAGGATAAGCTCACGCCTGACGCCAAAGCCCATGCTCCTTCTAGTCAACCACAGTGCATCCTATGGTGAATGGGTGAGTCAGCAACCAAGACGCATGAGGCCTTCTTTTTGGTGGGCCTTGGCTGGGTGCTGAGGCTTCAGGTACAATCATGGGTTGGAAGAGCCCTCCTCTCTCTCCACGGTCTGGCACTATGACCCCTTCTGCTTATTAACAAGGCAGAGAAAGAGCGGGAAGAAAGCAGGCAAATAATGCGGGTTGCTATTCCTAGAGATAGAATTTCAGGAAGGATAAACACAGCGTTCTCTCCAGAAGTATAAATAGGAAGACTTCACACATGACTAGAACGAGACATGTTTTAAGTCTGTTGAGTAAGGCAGTGATGAAGTAGATTTCCCCAGATTCACTCTTCCTCCTCCTGGGTCCCCCAGGCCCTTTACTTTTGGCAACTTTCAGCTCAGGGAGGAAGGAAAGCCCCTTTCAAAGCTTCAGATACTTCCTTAAGGTCAGTTTCTGCTTAAAGAAGGCCTTTACATTACTTCATCCCTTTGCCAAATTAAACTGAAAGGAAACCTTTCAAGTGTGATTGCCTGGCCCTTTCCTGTTCATTTCTTATGGGTACCCTTTCTAACTTTCTTGCTTTCTTCCTTTCTCCAGGTGTTGACTTTAAGATGAAGACCATAGAGGTAGATGGCATCAAAGTGCGGATACAGATTTGGTGAGTTGGGGAGGAGGAGGAGGCAAATGTAGGAGGAGAGGACCTCTGGCTGCTCCTTAGCTGCCCCTGCCATGTGTAGAATTCCTAGGCTTCACCTGGGATAACTGGCCACCTCTATGATGGAGAGAAGCGAAGTCTCAGAAGCCCATCTCTTCCTATGAGCCTTAATCTCCAGCCTCTAAGAAACTTTATGGGATTGACTACAAGCACCAAAGGGCAGGAATTAGAAGGAACTGGCACACTAACCGTTGTGAATTTGTCTCAGGATTAGGCTTTGCCCTTGGGCTGTGCCACACTGTGTTAAGATTGGAAGGAAGGAGGCTACACCCCCCATCATTTAGGGCGAGACCCCAAGAGAGTTCCTCAGGATAGCACGGTGCAGTTTCCACAGTAGCAGAGGATGCTGCTGTGGCTCTCTGCCTGAGGTCTTGGAAGCACTGCCTTTGCCAGGGTTTAGAGCTCCCTCTCAATTCCACAGCAGTATGGGCACTGCCTTCAGAGGTCCCATAGGGACTAGGGGTGTAGCAGCATCCCCTGCCAACTCTCATCAAACCAAATCTGGCCACAGCGGCCAGATTCCAGAGAGCTGTCCAAGGCCTATTCTGGCTGTGGCTTCTGGTGTCTGCCAGGAGGGCAGTTGGCAGGAGGGGCCAAGGCCCTGCAGGCCTGGTCAGCACCAGCACAGATGACCAGGCCTCTGACTGCAGATCCCCGTGGGGATCCAAGCACCCCTGGTTTTTCACCCTGCAGCTCCCCAGTTTTTCCTACAAGGGGACAGCTCTGCTCTTCCCCTCCCCATCTGTTCCCATGGTCCCTGCTCCTCTGAGGGACTGGCTTTCCCCTGCAGGGACACCGCAGGGCAGGAGAGATACCAGACCATCACAAAGCAGTACTATCGGCGGGCCCAGGTAAGCCACCACGTTGGGGGTTTCAAAGTGGGAAGCTGCCACCCACACTCCCAGCTCTGGGTATTTGAGATGTCTGTGCCACGGATCCGCTAAACAGTTTGCCTGCTTGGAGGAGCACAGGGCATCTTTCAGCTGTTCACTGATCGTTTTTCCATCCATTGTTCATGGCTCACTCACTGCAGGCAGGCCCCTGCCCTCACCCCTGACTTCCACCCTCCATCCTGGGTCAAAGATCCAGGACAAAGCATGTGGTGCCTTCCTGCTGTAGAAAGTTCTGTGATGGGCCTGGCAGGCAGCAGTGGTGGGGTCTGAGAGGAGATATTTCTGGATGCTGAGCAGGGAGAATGGGAGAGTGGGACCCAACCTTTAAGTTTCCACGGCCCCTTCTGGCCCCATGACTGCACTCTCTCTGTGCATATCACATCTCTCTATTTCTCTGTCTCTCAGGGGATATTTTTGGTCTACGACATTAGCAGCGAGCGCTCTTACCAGCACATCATGAAGTGGGTCAGTGACGTGGATGAGGTAGGAGATGCCACCTCACTGCCGGGGTGCGGAGAGGGTGCCTCACCAGGGAAGGCAAGGCGAGGGCCAGATGGGAAGGCCGGAGCTCTCAGGGTGGGCGAGCAAATGCTTCCAGGAAGCTTTGCCTTCCACAGCCCTGGATGAAGACCTCTGGGTGAGTAAGACAGAGGGAAGAAACTGAAGCTGCCATGCCCTCACTCTCCATACCCTGCCAGGCCTCCATGGCTGTGTCTTCCCTGGAAATGAATTAGTTCCAAGTCTTCCCTGTGAGCAGCTTCTTCCCTGAAATCTTGGGACCAGGTGGAGTTGCAAGATTGGGATCTAGTCCTGGCTCTGCACAATAGCTGTGGAGCCTTGGGAAGCCGTTTGAATCCTCTGGGTCCCCAGTTCCTGTAGAATGAGGGCTGGACTTACATCCAATGTCCTTTCCAGCTCTGATACCAGTGGTCTAACCCAAGGAAGCACCAGTCTTAGCCAGAGTGTCTTCTACCCTGAGCTGTCCCCATGATACCCTTGAGGTCAGCCATGGCACTTGGGGGAGCCTGGCACCTGCATCCAGTCAGCCCACCCTGTCCCTAGGGCTCTGGAATTGGTGGTGGGCTGGAGGCAGTGCAGACTCTGTAGGGAAAACTGGGGGGGCAGGCAGCACTCACTGGCTGTTCTGCCCATCCTTTGTCCCTAGTACGCACCAGAAGGCGTCCAGAAGATCCTTATTGGGAATAAGGCTGATGAGGAGCAGAAACGGCAGGTGGGAAGAGAGCAAGGGCAGCAGGTAAGTGGAGGGAAAAGGCAAGTCCACCCCAGGTCCTCTGCTGGGCCTCCAGGGCCAGTCCTGAGCACGGGGACCTGAGGGTGTGTTCCCCAGCAGCAGGTCCTCCCACGCGTCCCCAGCACCCCAAGGTCCTGGGGGAGTGGCCATCCTCGGAAGGCTTGTTGTCTGGGTTTTAGGACAGAAGCCCAGAGATTCGGGGTCCATCCAGAAACAAAGACGTCATAGGCAGCAACTCTCCCAAGTCTAGGTCCCCAAATGCAGGATTTCCCTCTGCTTAAGAGATCATCCCTGTGTCAGTAATGAAGGACTTCAAGTTGTCAACTTCTTCTCTGACAGCATCCAGGCCTAGCTGCCATGTTGCGGTCAAGAAATGATCTCTCATCCCACCTGACACTCCCCCACTCCTGTCCTTCTTACCCAGGAAAGAGCCAGGGAGGCAAATGAGGAGACAAAGAGCCACAGTTGGAGAAGCCATGGGGGCAGAAAGGGTAGGAGGATGGCACTGAGGGAATGTCCAAGCATGCAGGGAGACCATCCTCCCAGAGAGCAGAAAGAAATGTTGGTCATTTTTTTTTTCTTTCTTTTTTTTTTTTGAAATGGAGTCTCGCTCTGTCACCCAGGCTAGAGTGCAGTGGCGCCATCTCAGCTCACTGCAACCTCTGCCTCCTGAGTTGAAGCAATTCTTCTGCCTCAGCCTCCCAAGTAGCTGAGATTACAGGTGCATGCCACCACGCCTGGCTAATATTTTTGTATTTTTAGTAGAGATGGGGTTTTGCCATATTGGCCAGGCCAGTCTCGAACTCCTAACCTCAGGTGATCCACCTGCCTCAGTCTCCCAAAGTGCTGGGATTACAGGCATGAGCCACCATGCCCAGCCAAGATTGGTATTTCTGAGACAAGTTATCCACCCAGTCCATGGACCTCAAGAGTTTTCCTCTCCCTTCTCAGTCAATAGCGTTCCATTAGTACTTAAAATGAAATTGATTGTTTGGTATAAAATATAAGACATGGTCATTGACCAATTTGAAAGTAGAGGCAAAGCCTACTAGCATAGTATTTATTGAGCGCTCTATGTGTGGCACTGTGCTAAGGCAAGCACTTTTAAGTGCACGACCCCATTTAATCATCCCACAACCGTGGATGGGAGACACTCTCAACCTCCTTTAACAGAAGATAAAGCTGGGGCTTACAGAGAATGAACAACTTGTCCAAGGTTGCACAGCTAGCCATCAGTGGCAGTGCTGCTATTCAGGTCTGGGACTGTGGGACTCCAGAGCCCATGTTTTTTATGAGGATGCCACACTGCCACAATGGATGGTGTCTTTATCTCCTAATATATGATTGTGTGTTGGGGGGCGTGGGGTGGCAGCTGGAAGATTGGAGAGGCATATTTGTGGAGGATCTTCCCCCATTCTCTGCTACCCTCTCTTGGAGCTCCCAGTCCCATCTGAGAAATTATCTACTGCAGTGGCAGAAGCCTGTGCCTGGTTGTGTGGGCCCCTCCCCTGCCTTACTGACTCTCTTTCAGAAATGTCCTTCTCTTGCAGCTGGCGAAGGAGTATGGCATGGACTTCTATGAAACAAGTGCCTGCACCAACCTCAACATTAAAGAGGTGAGAGCCCTGGCGACCAGGCGCCGGCTCTCTCGGGCTGAGTCCAGCAGAGGCGGGAGGAGGAGCCATAAAATGGACCTCATCCCTTGGGCCGCTGCAGGGTTGCCAGGGGAGAGGAGGAGACGCTGGACTAATCTGTGCCCTTTGGTTTCCAGTCATTCACACGTCTGACGGAGCTGGTGCTGCAGGCCCATAGGAAGGAGCTGGAAGGCCTCCGGGCGCGTGCCAGCAACGAGTTGGCACTGGCAGAGCTGGAGGAGGAGGAGGGCAAACCCGAGGGCCCAGCGAACTCTTCGAAAACCTGCTGGTGCTGAGTCCTGTATGGGGCACCCCACACAACACCCCTCTTCCCTCAGGAGGCCCATGGGCAGACAGGGGAGCCGGGGCTTTGCCCTGCTGCTGTCCTCTCGTGTGATGACCCTATTGAGTATCAGTAGCCACTACTCCCCCTGCCTGGCCCTGAGAGCAGCTCTGCTGTCATCTCAAGCAGCCCCTGCCCCCAGCCCGTCCACCCTGGAGTAGTCTTCTTCAGCCTGTTTCCCCAGCCACAGGCCTGCTACGACCCCCATGATGTGCCGCAAGCACTGTCTCACCACCCCGCACTCGCCAAACAACAGCCGGGGCTGGAGTCCAGGCCACTTTCAACTCCTCCTTTCTCCGTGCATCTTGTCTCCTCTCTGCTTTTTCTCTCTTCCCCCACTTCTCTTTCTCTGACCCCTCCCCTCCAGTGCGTTTAGTATCAAAGCTCCTCAAACCCCCTCCCCCGTGTGTCCTGCTGTGTGGCAGCTGCCACAGCTCCCTCTTTCCTTCATTCCTAACTGTCCGAGGGGATGGACCCAGGCTCGTGGGGAGGTTCCACCCTTGGATCCAGGAAGAACCCTCCATCCTGCCTCGTGGGTGGGCCAAAGGCTACAGGGTGCTTCTTCCTCTTCCCCTCCCCACTGTCCCTCGTGTACCATGGGCCTGCCCCGCCAGTGACCTGCGAAAGTGGAGCATCGAGGTAGGAGGGAAACGGCAACCGGGGAGTCCTCGAGCCTGGGGCCGCCTTACCTCTACCCATTCCCCTACCAGAGCTTTGCTCTCGCTTGGCTGCCCGCCTGCCTCTTTGGGGAACTGAGCTCAGAGGCAGGTGCTTCAGAGAAGGAAACAAAATGAGGGGTGGCGGGGATAAAAAGTCACCTCCATTCTCTACCTCCCATGCAGCATGAACTCAATTTCTCTCCACCTGGCTCCCGAATTTAAAGATATGGACCAAGGCCTGTGGGTACTCCAGGGGCAAGGAGAGCCCCGGGGTCAGTGACACTGTCAGGCCAACCATGCACTCCAGAAAGGGGAGCATTTGGAAATGAAGGACTAGTTCCTATGTATCAGGTTAAGAGCAAGGGAGAGCTGGCCAGGGACAGCAGTTTGCACGGCAGAGGGGAATGTAGCAACAGCAGGGCCTCCTGGGCCCCATCTTCCATTTCTTAGGTAAGAAGAGCATTTCCTCAGACTCCCAGGTGGAGGACTGAGCCTAGCCTTCAGCAACCAAGGTTCTCCTGGGACCCAAAGTTTATGGGAGAAGGGCAAAGCCTTCATGGGAAGAAAGAAGGAAGGCCCTGGGTAGAAAGGCTTGGTGCTGTTTTCTTCAGCCTTTAAGACAAAGCGCTCATCTTGCCCTCTAGCTCCTGATAGGCTTGAGGGTTTGCCAACCACACTGTGGCTACAGGTGGAGGGAAGAGGACTCCATCCTCCAGAGTGCTATGTTCAGGAAGTTTCTTTAACCCCATATGGCCCAAGAGTAGCTTGTAGGAGGCCCTTTAAAGATGGAACAAGTAATTTACCAGTTCTACTGGGGTTCCTGCCCACCTTCCCAAGGTGGGCAAGGCCTAAGAAGAGGGTCGTTCTTAAGCCACACATTAGCTGCATTGCATGGCTGTAGCCAAAACAAAGAACTGGGTGTTGAGTATTCATCAACTAAGGACCAAAATCCAGGGCACTCATATGTGAAGGATAAGAACCTCACTTCCTTACTCCTCCAAAAAGAGGTGGGGAAAGAACCACCAAACCTTTCCTCCTGACTTACCAAACCAGGAAACAGCAGGAGAGGGTGGCTCAGGACTTAGGGACAGGGTATAGCTTAGATGGTAGAAAGCAAAGGAGAGCAGGAAGTTATAAATCACTGGCTAATGAGAAACAGAGAGAGCTGACTCTAGGATGAAGCTGTGACTAGGCTGGAGTTGCTTTCTTGAAGATGGGACCCTTGGGTATCAAGACCTATGCCACATCACACTGGGGCTAGGGAGGTAGGTGATGCCAGCCCTCAAGTCTGTCTTTAGCCAGGGACTTGAGAAGTTATATTGGGCAGTGGCTGCAATCTGTGGACCAGTATTTCAGCTTTCCCTGAAGATCAGGCAGGGTGCCATTCATTGTCTTTCTCTCCTAGCCCCCTCAGGAAAGAAGGACTATATTTGTACTGTACCCTAGGGGTTCTGGAAGGGAAAACACGGAATCGGGATTCTATAGACTGATAGGCCCTATCCACAAGGGCCGTGACTGGGAAAAGGTATGGGAGCAGATGCAGAATTGGGATTTTAGGGTGCAGCTACACTCACCCTAAACTTCTGTTGGCCTGGGGCATGTCTTGAGGCCCAGACTGTTAAGCAGGCTCTGCTGGCCTGTTTACTCGTCACCACCTCTGCACCTGCTGTCTTGAGACTCCATCCAGCCCCAGGCACGCCACCTGCTCCTGAGCCCCCACTATCTCCCTGTGACGGGTGAACTTCGTGTACTGTGTCTCGGGTCCATATATGAATTGTGAGCAGGGTTCATCTATTTTAAACACAGATGTTTACAAAATAAAGATTATTTCAAACCACCGGTGTGGCTGCCTGGATGAGTCCTTGGGGGTAGGTCTCACTCGGACCCTGGCAGTGATGTGGGAGGGAGAGAGGCAGTGCTGGTAGAAGCGGCTCCAGAAGCAAAGGCAACAGCAGTAGAGTGATCACGGAAGAGGCAAACATTGTCCTCTTCTCTACCTTCCCTAGCGCCACCTGCAGGGAGGCCCAAAGCAAAGCCCCATTGCCCTGCATTGGGCTGGCGCTGCAGAAATAAGATGAAACACAGTTATCGAGAGGATGCTGAACATCTATGAGCAGGTTTTAAAGCCAAGATGAGTCTCATCTGTTTGTGTGGGTCAGGAATGGGTCTTCCTGAAGGCATGAGGTGGGACTGGATAATCTTTCAGATTTGTGATTGGATACCTCGGGGGAGCAGAGGCAGACTGGGATCTCAGGACTGCAGGTATTCCATACTTTGGGATATGGAATTGATGGAGATGGAGAATATTGGGGATAAGGACTGAATGAAGAAAGGAGTAGGACAATGCAGGACAACGGTAGTCTTAAGATCTTCACTACACTTTACCGGGCACTAGTGATAGATAAACTCTTCTGACCCTAACCATCACCGTGTGAGATGGGGAGGGTGGTTATCTATCCATGTCCCACAGGCAAGGAAACAGATGCTCAGAGAACCTAAAGATTTGGCCCGGTGCAGTGGCTCATGCCTGTAATGCCAACTCTGGGAGGCTGAGGCAGGAGGATTGCTTGAGCCCAAGAGTTTGGGACCAGCCTGGGCAACATAGTGAGACACTGTCTCTAGAAAAAATTAGCTGAGTATGGTGGCTTGTGAGGCCGAGGCCAGTGGATCACTTGAGCCCAGAAGGTCAAGGCTGCAGTTGCACCATTGCACTCCAGCCTGGGTGACAGAGAGACCCTGTCTCAATAAAAAGAGCTTAAAGATTTGCCTAAGGGTCCCAAGTAACAGTGGCAGAATTGTGGTTGGAAACCACTGAATTGGAATCACTGGAAGGCAAAGCTTTGGCATCTCTAGAAAAATCCCTACAAACAATTCTCATTTGCAGTCAGAATTAAGAACCACCAACCTAGGCTTTCTGCCTAAGCCAGTGCTGTGTCCAGAGTAAGCACTGTCCCGCAGAAAGCCATGAGAATTACACGCTGCTTAGTGTATGCTTAAAGTTGTAAGCTTTTGGAAAGCGAGGGCAGTTTGAGGTAAATTTGGAGACAGAGATATTTTAGGACAGCCTCACCAAGTATATTCCATTAGGAAAGGTGAGAACCCTGGGAGAGTCTGAAGGGTCCAAGGTCACACCAGGAGAAAAGGGATGGCATGTACCTAAGGAAGAGGGAACCCCCGCACTCCTCATCTCGGGAACTTCTATGGCCTTCTTGAAGGCTTGCAAAAGAGCAGAGAATAAGAGGTGTCTCTGGAGGCCCAGAGAGTACTAGGGGGAAGCTCTAGGTATGCACACAAATCTGGCAAGTTACAGTTTTGCCCACTATCAGTGCCAAGTCCTTGTGCCTCAGTGGCTTGGTGGGGACTCTTTCTTATTGGTTGCTTCTAGGAACTCCACCCAGCTTCAGCAGGGGACACACTTCCCTCTACACTTCCTGTCACTCCTTTTGCCCACTTAGGTAATGGAAACTTGTTTTTAGGGAGCAGCCAGCTCAGACACATGGTCCCTGTGTACTTGAACAGCCATGGAAAAGCTGCAAGGCAGCTTGGCGCTCACTGGCAATAATTCCTTCATCTTATCTCAACAAATCAGATTCTCAAGACCAGCTGCTCCCCAGACTTGCTTATTCTTTGTTCTAAGAAGACAGTTCCCAATGGATGTGCCCCTGTGAAAACACCCTAGTAAACATTTGCTTTGTTATTGAAATTTCACTCTAAAATCCCAAAGCTAGGTCGAGCCCCATTACTAGTTTTACTGATGAAGAAATCAAGGCATTTTTAAAAGAGTAACTTGTTGAGTTGGCGGGTGCTTGGAAGAAGTGGCTTAGGGTCTTTTCAATTTCTGTGGCTTCCAGGGGTGGGCCTCTGAGATGGCCCTTAGCAGACGTCCTGCGATGCACTGCATGGCTCTTGTTGAAAGTATCAGGGGTGGCCTGCCTGCGTCTGGAACCACAGCAGCTTCAACTTCCTCCACACTTCCTTCTATGGGAAGGTGACCAGCACAAACCCGCTCTGAAAAGTCTTGGGGACCAAATCTCTCTCTGAGAGGGAGGTAGGCGCAGTTCATCCACTAAGTTTGCCCACCTGTTCTGTGACTCCTCTTCACCATTCTCCCAGCAACAACTGAGCCTCATGACTTGGGGGCTGGGGGATGAGGTGGAGGTGGGGGATATAATATAGGAGATGGTACAATGCAGGGGCAGTGGCTGGTGTGTTCTCCAGGACAAGTGGCACCACGCACTGAAAGACTTTTCAAGATAAACACAACTTTGTCTCTTCAGCCTGGCAAGAGCTGAGGCACTGAAAACTATTTTTTTCCCCTAGAAAATGACACACTCTGCTCCTAAGGGTCCCTTTGATTTTGTCCTGGTGGAAAGCAACAAAGAGAAGAACGTGAACAGGAATACGTATATTTCAGTTGTCATCTGAGTCCTGTGGACAGGAGGCTCAATTCTCTTCTTCATCTTTCAGATCTCTGCAGACCCTGCCCTCTCACTGTACAATTCAGAGATTGACACTCAGCAGGCATTCAATAAATGTCTGTGTCAAGTGAGAACAATTTGATGGGGCAAGTAGGAGTCAATCCTGCATCCCTCCCTCCCTTTTTTTCCTCTCCATTCGACCTTCAGGGCTCTGGTTTCCTGTAAGCAGTGAATTATTTACCTCTGCTCATAGATATCAAATTGGCCCTTCCCAGGTTGCAGCAGGGTGGGGCGGGAGGCGGCTTTGTTCAGTCTGTTAATAGGAGGAGCAACCTCCTTGTTCAAACAGCACTTACAGGTGGGGGCCTGTTTTTGCTAAGTCATCCTGGGGATGCTCAAAGCTCCGTTGTTAGATCCTTTCTGTCCTCCTTCCTGGCTCCTCCTTCCTCCCCACCCCTCGAATAGGCTCATAAGTGGGCTCAGGCCTCTCTGCGGGGCTCACTCTGCGCTTCACCATGGCTTTCATTGCCAAGTCCTTCTATGACCTCAGTGCAATCAGCCTGGATGGGGAGAAGGTAGATTTCAATACGTTCCGGGGCAGGGCTGTGCTGATTGAGAATGTGGCTTCGCTCTGAGGCACAACCACCCGGGACTTCACCCAGCTCAACGAGCTGCAATGCCGCTTTCCCAGGCGCCTGGTGGTCCTTGGCTTCCCCTGCAACCAATTCGGACATCAGGTGAGGGGTCCCTCCTTGTAATGCACCAAAGGTGTTGGGTTGGTGTAATGCACCAAAGGTGGGATAAAAGGAGAGGCTGAATGACCGTGTTTTGGAGTGTCTGGAATAATGGGGTATGTTTTGTTAAGCTAGGTCTTTAGATGCATGTGACATACCAAGAGAAGGTATATATTTTTTAAGATTAAACACTGAGGCTGTGTGATTTTTATAGTTTACTGTCTTTCTACTATATTACTCCATGAGGGCTGGTTCCAGGTCTGTGTTTCTCTCCACTGTGTCCTCAGTGCCTAGGGCACAGAAAGCACTCATTAAATATTTGTTGAATAAATGAGTGGAGAAAATAGAAACCAGGAATCAAACAAGAATTAGACAGACTCAAGAGACCTTAGCTCTAGCTGGACTTGGTTTTGCTATTTAATGGCTCTGTGCCCTCGGAAAGGGCGCTTCATTTTTCGATTTAGTTTCCTCATCTGTAAATTGGGGATAATACCACTTAGCTCACAGGATTATTATGATGTTTAGGGTACAGGATATATAAAAGTAACTTGAAAAATATAAAGTACTATGCAAATGCAAGCAAACTGATTATTTAGATTGAGGATGATTTTTGTTGGTTTAAATTAGCCAAGTGGAAAGAGAATAAGCAGGAAAGAGAAAGGTTTTCAAAAGGCACGTGCCTCTGGGCATTACATGCACCTATTTCTGATTAATGAGTCAAGTTGTTACAGATCTTCAGCCCACACACCTCGAGTTCTTTTTTAGGGATTCTTCGATTTCCACCTATGATTTTAACGTACAAGCAGGGAGAATGAACCCAAGTGAACCCTCTCATTATAATCCCCTTAGTTCAATTCACAGTGGTATGAAGGTGAGGAAGAGAGGAAAGCAGGAAGGCTGAAGCATCACTGGCTGTGACAAACCTGAGCCCAAACTGTTCACTGCTCTCACTGTTCTTCCTTAAGTTTTCTGTCTGGCCTTTTCTAGAGCAGGAGAGACAGAAGTAGCAAACCCTCTTTCGAGATGTCCTTCCAGCCCCAGAAGTACCTCCAGCCTCACACCATCACTTCAGCCTAGCAAGTTGCTGGAGGGAGTCTATAACCTACCAGGAGCCAGCCAGCCATTTGTATTAAGAAATAGAAATCTGCCAGGGTGCAGTGGCTCACACCTATAATCCCAGCGCTTTGGCAGGCTACGGTGGGCAGATTGCTTGAGCTCAGGAGTTCAAGATTAGCCTGAGAAACATGGTGAAACCTTGCCTCTACAAAAATTGCAAAAATTAGCCAGGCGTGGTGGCATGTGCCTGTAGTCTCAGCTACTTGGGAGGCTGAAGTGGGAGGATCGCTTGGGCCTGGGAAGTCGAGGCTGCAATGAGCTATGACTGTGCCACTGCACCCCAGCCTAGGTGACAGAGTGAGGCCCCGTCTCAGGAAAACAAACAGAAACAAAAACAGAGAAGTCCACTAGAGACCAGCTCTGGGCTCATGATGTCATGATGGCCTGGAACTGACTGAACTAGTTAGTTCTCACAGGTCAGAAGCAGGAACTTTCTCCCAGAGGAAGATATCTGTCTCTTAAACTGGAAAGGCAGAGGTGGAAAAGAAGGGTTCCCACGGGCCTTTTGGATTGTCATGAACGGTGATGCTGAGAGGGAATAGAACAGGGATGGCAGTGGGGAAGGAAAGGCAGGGACCAGGTTTTGAGCCAAAGCATGCGTAGCTGAGAGCAGTGAGTGGATAGGAGGTGTTGCAGTCTTTGGGTAGCAGCCTACTCATGAAAAGAATGATAATTACATACTCACAACCTTTAGCCATCAAGCACTTATTTCCTCAACTCCCCCTCCCCCTGGCCTATTCCTGAACCCTAAATCCTGTATCTTATTTAGTTCACGCCCGTTGGTTACTAATTAGTTCCATTTAGAGTACACATTCATTGTTGCCTTGAACTTGCTCTGCTGTTATGGCACCTGAAAACTAGATGTTCTTGGATGGGGGTCTTCCTTCATCAAAGCTTCTTCCCATTTGTACTTCAGTTCTAGGACAAGGCAAGAAGAAAGCAAGAAGCTGTAAATCCCATTCCTCTGGGTCTCAATTTCACCCTCAGTTCAAGGAGCTGAGTAGGCAGAGGCAAAGGCTATACTCAACACACGTGCAATTGAAAGGAGGCGAGGCAAAACCAGGGCAGAGGAAAGGGAAGGGGTGTGTGTGTAGGTATGGATTTATGGGTAGGTACGTCGGTAGGTTAGTTGAAGAGGAGGTTCTAAGCAGTATAACCTAAGCCTCTTTTCTCTTTCTTCTGCTTCAAACACCTTAAGAACTGCTCAGGGTAGACTGGAGACAAAAGCAACAGCTCAGAAGTGCTAAATCGTGAAGAGCAGCCAAAGCACGGGCAACAAAGTGAGACCCCATCTCTATAAAAAAAAAAAATTAGCCGGGCATGGTGGCCTGTGTCTGTAGTCTCAGCTACTAAAGAGGCTGAGGCATGAGGAATGCTTGAGCCCAGAAGTTCAAGGCTGCAGTGAGCGACACCTTGTCTGTTTTGTCTCTCTCTCTCTCTCCTTCACAGTGAAAAAGAATGATCCTGGGGAGGGAGTGTAGGAGGGTGAAAGAGTTTCATGTTGTGGATCCTTCTCTTCCTCCGTCCCTTGTCCACGCTCTTTGTCTTTTTCCTCCCCTAGGAGAACTGTCAGAATGAGGAGATCCTGAACAGTCTCAAGTATGTCCGTCCTGGGGGTGGATACCAGCCCACCTTCACCCTTGTCCAAAAATGTGAGGTGAATGGGCAGAACGAGCATCCTGTCTTCGCCTACCTGAAGGACAAGCTCCCCTACCCTTACGATGACCCATTTTCCCTCATGACCGATCCCAAGCTCATCATTTGGAGCCCTGTGCGCCGCTCAGATGTGGCCTGGAACTTTGAGAAGTTCCTCATAGGGCCGGAAGGAGAGCCCTTCCGACGCTACAGCCGCACCTTCCCAACCATCAACATTGAGCCTGACATCAAGCGCCTCCTTAAAGTTGCCATATAGACGTGAGCTGCTCAGCACACAGATCTCCTATTCCATCCAGTCCTGAGGAGCCTTAGGATGCAGCATGCCCTCAGGAGACACTGCTGGACCTCAGCATTCCCTTGATATCAGTCCCCTTCACTGCAGAGCCTTGCCTTTCCCCTCTGCCTGTTTCCTTTTCCTCTCCCAACCCTCTGGTTGGTGATTCAACTTGGGCTCCAAGACTTGGGTAAGCTCTGGGCCTTCACAGAATGATGGCACCTTCCTAAACCCTCATGGGTGGTGTCTGAGAGGGGTGAAGGGCCTGGAGCCACCCTGCTAGAAGAGACCAATAAAGGGCAGGTGTGGAAACGGCCAGCCTGTGTGTATCTTCTTTGACAGAGGGCGGAGGGAAGCTACAAACTACAGGTGGGATAGAAGAACTGCTAGAACGAACAGCTTTGGGAGGGGAGGATCTGATGGATCAAGGGATGCCCTAATTACTGACTGGAAAGCAAGCTCTGGCCAAGGTCTGCAGTAGCAGGTGGAGTTATGGGAAATGTGAATTATATTATTCCTTTACAGCTCTTCTTCAGAATTGGGGAAAAAGAGAAAGTGATAATGGGAGGTAGAGGAGGAAAAGACAATGAGCCCTTTGGTTGGGGATATTGGGAGGCTGTTAGGAGGATTACAGTCAGGAAGACATCAATAGCACTGTGGGTACTGGGCCAACTAGATCTGACTTGTGCCTTGGGAAATTCCTGGGAAGTCAGCTTAGTTAATGTTTACCGATAGCAAGGGCATAGAGGGTGTAGTTACTGAGAACACAAACAGCACTTTATCTTTTTCCTGCTCATCAAACATCTCGGGTGTTTGATCCTTTGCTAGACTGACTCTCCCTCCTTTTTAAAGTTCACGGCCTGGGTGTGGTGGCTCACGCCTGTAATCCCAGCACTTTGAGAGGCCGAGACAGGTGGATCCCTTGAGGTCAGGAGTTCGAGACCAGCCTGGCCAACGTGATGAAACCCTGTCTCTACTAAAAATACAAAAAATTAGCCAGGTGTGGTGGCGCATGCCTGTAATCCCAGCTACTCAGAAGGCTGAGGTGGGAGACTCGTTTGAACCCGGGAGGTGGAGGCTGCAGTGAGCCAAGATGGCGGCACCACTACTCTCCAGCCTGGGCGACAGAGTGAGACTCCATCTCAAAATAAATAAAGTTCACATTACACCCTCATTCTTCTCAAAATCACATATTCACAAATTCAGGCTCGAGACAAATAGAGGCAGGAATGACTGGACTCATTTCTTCCTCCGTAAGAAGGAAGGGGTTGGGGATGGGAGAGGGCCTCCCTTCAGAGTCAGGCTGTTTATCATCTGCCATTTGCAACATCATTATTCCTCACTATGAGGACAGTTTTGCTCAGAGGCCTTGCAAGGATGGTGTCCCCAATTCCTCATCCAGTGCAGACATAATCAAAACATACCACCACCGCCAAGGTCAAGTTCTCTCATGTGCTGGAAAAGATACCTGCTGAGAGGCCACTGCCTCACAGACCTCATCCTGGAAACTTCTCATTTCACCTTTCCTTCTTTGACCACTAGATGGAATATTTTCACTTCTATTCACTGAAGCCCTGAAGGGACAGTTTTCCAAACTGGACACACTGCTTGAGAAGTCCAATGCTGAAGGGAAAATGTTTTTCCTTTAATTGTTCTGCTTACTCTAACCATTTTCTAAGCACTTGCATCATATGAGAGTGAATGTGGAATAGAAGTTTAGGATCCCCACTGTCTGACCTTCAACTAAACCTGTCAACAACAGTGCTTTACTTCAAAAGGGTAACCTGAGTATTACAGTGGTAATCCCCTGGCACCTTTCTGCAGGCCTTCTGCTAACTTAAGGCTACCCGTACCTTCACCCTTGAAACCTCAAGCCTTTCAGATTCCTGCTCTTAAAGCCAACAGCTGGGGTATGAATTATTATGGGGCAGGACCATGTACCGATTTTAGAGCAATAACTGCAGACAAATCGATTGCTTTCCTGACGAAATAGAGAATTCTTCTTGGATGCTAGTCATCATCTTGACAGTACTATAGCCTGTTGTTACATCCAGTAACAGAGCCAGCTATCTCAGGTGTTGGAAACATGCCACAGGCAACTTAGAGCCTGAGACACCAGTACAATGTGTTCGGTCTTTCCCTTGAGGCCCAAATTCAAAGAATTATTTAGGGATTCCCAAAGGAATGGGAATTACAGTATAAGTGATTCTGCAGAAAGTCAAGAGAAGGCCATAAAGCTAGAATGAGGGCTCCTCACTTGGGAGGGGAAATGCTATTTGCTCCAGACAGAACCTGATCTGTTTCACTCAGGGGGAAACAGGGAAGGCAAGACTGGAGGATTCTGTTTTACAAGGATGTTTAGGTTTACCAAATATTTAGTTGTGCTGTTGTTAAAATGAAGAGAAATTAGAAAGTATTTCCTTTCCTTTATTCTTCATCTTGTTTGTCCCCCTTATCATCCTCAGAAGTATTAGCTTGTGGTCATAAACAGACAAGGCAAAGCTTTAAAATATCACCCACTTTTCTAGATAAACAAAAATCTTTTAATCAAATTTCCCTAGGGGCACCCAGAAGGAGGGGGAAGTCTTAACAACTCTCCCAGAAGTGCTGAGATAATGCTATTCAATTGAGGAGGGACAGAGAGAATCACTAACCTGAGGGCTCTTACAAAAACAAAAAATAAAACAAAACAAAAAAACCAGAGCTTGGAACAAGTGATTTTAGGAGGCCAAGGTATAGATGGTGAAATTGATAATTATCTTCATGACTACATTCCCATAGCTATCTTTCCTTAGTTTATGAGACACTGAGGCCCAGTGTGGTGGCTCAAGCCTGTAATCCCAACACTTTGGGAAGTTGAGGTGGGAAGATGGCCTGAACCCAGGAGCTCACTACATAGCCTGGGCTACATAGTGAGACTTCGTCCCTACAAAAAATTAAAAAAAAAAAAAATCAGCTGAGCATGGTGATATACACCTGTAATGGTTTCAGCTAGTCAGGAGGCTAAGGTGGGAGAATTGCTTGAGCCTGGGAGTTCGAGGCTGCAGTGAGCTATGATTGCATCACTGCACTCCAGCCTGGATGAGACCCTGTCTCAAAAACACTGAGCCAAACTCTAGAACTTTATTATAATCTCCATCACAACCATCACCCAAAATACCGTTCATTTAATATTTACTATGGGCACAGACTGTGCTAGGTACTTTATATACACTAGATTATTTAATCCTCATAGAGATCCCATGAAAAATTGTTATTTCTATTAAAAGAAAAGGTAATTGGGCAAGACACTTGCCAAGGACACAGCGCTTAGGAAGCAGCAAAGCTGCAAGTTAAAGCCAGGTCAGTCTGACTCCAAAGCCTCCACTCTTAACCATAACACAACAGTGCTTTCTTCTAGCTCAGATTTTTCTTCATAAAGACCACTGACAGCTGCCTGCACACAGCATTAGATTTAAATCATTAGATTTAAAAATTCTATGGAGGCATGATGGTTTCTAGTTTTCCACTGAAGACATTGAGGTACAGACAGGCTAATTGACTTGCCCAGTGTCCCATCATTAGCAGGTGACAAAGCTAATTCTAGACCCAGATCTTTTCATTCCTTTTCTATCCAACTATACTGTATCTTACAACAGTCTTGTACTACAGTAAAAAAAAAAAAAAAAAAAAAAATACATTTTTAAATTTGAGCGCCTCAAATAACTAGCCCTGCTCACAACATGAAAGAATGAAACCGAAAGGACTTTTGATACACTGAAATAAAGGACAGTGAACCTAAACCTCTTCATGGTAACTTACAAATAACAAGCCATATCTGGTTGTGCCCAAGCTATCTCGGGTCAATTAAATTAGTACTGGGAGAACCTAAAACCATGTGAGAAAGAGCTAGATCAAACCAAACAACAAATACTGGCTGAGCTTTTAACTTCAGGAGTCTAACTAGACAGACCGGTACATCACAGAATGATTAGAGAAAAAGGAGGTGCCAAGATAAGCCCACGTTTCCAATTATCCCCACAGGTGATTTCTCTTCCTTCTTATATCTCAGGAAGGGAAGTAAAAAGAAGAGCCATGTTTTGCCTAATTCCTAATTTGAACAGAAAAATAAGGATTCTGTGAAACTGGGTTCAAGTGGTCTTTATTAGATCCACATAAGAATCTAGAAAATGATAAAATATCACAAAACACAGCACAATGTTGGTTTACCAATAATGAAATATAGAGAGAGGATCTTATGTTTTAAATTTTTGTAACATATAGTCCAAAACAAATAGAATACTGCAATAGATGAGGACATTGGCAGGGCATATAAAATTAGACTCTTGGGCTTCAAATGACTAAGTTGGAAGCATTAGCAAACTCAAGGAAGGGACAATTCAGAGGCTATAATGGGCTTAATGCTGCTATTTAAAGTAATGAAGCATTTTCTCTGCTTTCTGGATTCATTTCACCAAATCATTTCCTCAGCAGGTCAGATATAGATTTGCAGCAAAATGAAAAACATTTTCCAGGAATAAAACAACTGATCCCTACAACAGCTGACTTAACTTTCCTGAATAATAAATCTTCATCTGACATGCCTAGATGCCTCAGAGCACTTGTCACTGATATTCTTAACCTCTTCCTAACCTTGCCAGATCCTTGTATTTCATATTTGCCAAACATTATTACTGAGAGGGGGTAACTGCACTAGCTGTGTGACCTTAAACAAGTTATTTAACTTTTTTTGTTGTTGTTTTGTTTTGTTTTTTGTTTTTGAGATGGAGTCTTGCTCTGTCTCCCAGGCTGGAGTGCAGTGGCATGACCTTGGTTCATTGCAACCTCCCTGTCGCGGGTTCAAGCGATTCTCCTGATCAGCCTCCCATGTTGCTGGGATGCAGGTGCACACCACCATGCCTGGCTAATTTTCGTATTTGTATTTTTAGTAAAGACGAGGTTACACCATGCTGGCCAGGCTGGTCGCAAACTCCTGACCTCAGGTGATCCACCTGCCTTGGCCTCCCAAAGTGCTGGGATTACAGGCGTGAGCCACCGCACCCGGCAAGTTATTTAACTTCTTTGTGCCTGAGTTTTTTTGGCTCTAAAAGTGCTACACTGAAATAAAGAACAGTGAACATAAACCTCTTCATGATAACTTACAAATAACGAGCCCTATCTGGTTATGGCTAAACTATCAATAGCACCTACCTTATGAATTTGTTAATGAGGATTAAATAAGTGCTTAAAAAGGTCTGAGCACATAGTAAGTACTTAATAAAGCTCAGATATTATTATTATTACTGTTATTCAACAAAGCTTTTCCCAGGTATCTACAATGAACACTTTCCTCATTTCTTGTTCTTATAAGGCCTTAGTTCAGAATTTCCAAATCTCCTAGATATGAAGAAGAAACACTTTTGTTTCTAATGCCTGACCCTTTAAATTTAGGTCTCAGAATGAGCACTAATTGAAGCCACCTCATTGTATCTAGTACTTTATATGCTTTCTAAAGTATCTTACATTCACTAATTCATTTAAATCTCCTAACAATACTGTGATGAATGTATTATATCAATTTTATTAGTCCAATTTGATAGAAACAGGACAATAAAGTCCAGAGCAATGCTTTGCTTAATGACTATACTGCTACTAAATGGCAGAGAGGCCTAAATGCCAGAGTTTATAACCTCCTAGCCAGCGCTCATGAAACTATGCAAAGTAAGATATTCTAAGATCCCTTTAAAGCAAATGAAACCATTTTCTCATTTATATTAACTAAAGTCCACACTGTATTCCGATTTCCCTAGTTTCTACCAAACGACCTTTTCTTTTTTTCGTGGTATATAATTCCATGTAGGATACCACATTACATCTAGCAGTCATGTCTTCTCAGGCTCCTCTTGGCTGTGACCATGTCTCAGATTTTCCTTGTTTTTGATGGCCTTGATAGTTTTGAGAAGTACTGGTTAGGTATTTTAAAGAATGCTCCTCTATTGGAATTTGTGTGATGTTTCTCTCCTGATCAGACTTGGGTTCTGAGTTTTGGGGAGGAGGACCACAGAGGTAAAGTGCCATTCTTATCACATTCTGTATGATGTGATGCTATCGAGGATACATGCTATCAAAAGGGCTTATCATGGATGACGTTAACCTCAATCACCTGGCTGAGCTGGTGTCTGTCAGATTTCTCCACTGTAGTTATTCTTTTCCCCCTTTTCCGTATTATACTCTGCAAGGAAGTCACTATGCGAAGCCCACTAAGTGGGAAGTATCTACATAAATTATTTGAAATTCTTCTGCACAAGAGATTTGTTCCCATTCAATCATTTATATTAGTTTGGGCTTGTAAATATTTATTATATAGTTTGGGTTATAACCCAATACTACTTTATTTTGTTACTCAAATTGCTCCAGCTCTGGCCTTTCAGAGATCCTTCAGTTCGATCATACTGACATACTCCCAATCACTGTGATTTTTTTTTTTTAAATTTCAGTACTTCATTTTTCTGTGGCACAAGATACTCTAGGCTCATCTTGTATAGTTCATACCCCAGTTCTAGAATCAGTTGATTTTCCAAGGAGCCCTGGTTCCTTTTATTGGAAACCAAAATCTGGGCACCAGGTGTGCTCCCATTCTAGTTGTTTTTTGACCACATAACTGCTAACAAAGATGCTCCCTCTGGCTACACTAATGTGAACTTTGAACTTTAGCAGAAGAGCTCAGCTCTAGAGAACAATGATCTCCTACATTACTTTTTTTCCTCAAAGAATAAGTAAGTCTAAGCAGAAAAAAAATATGCAAAGAATTTTCAGTATGAATGAAATAAGACAAACCATCAGGCTTGCTGTATTGTAAACCAACCCAATATAGTTATAACAGATCTGTAGAAGGATCCTTAGAATAACAGAGTCATTTGTCGGGGGTCATCAGGGAGAATACTGATAGTATCTTCGGCTTTGCCACATAACAGACACAGCATGGTATACTCCTAGAACAAGATAAAGTGCTTAATTACCTCGAGGAACAGGGAAAAAGATGCTTTATAACTTATTCTAGTTAAGATGTTTTCTACAAATTGTCATGAATATTCTTTCTGTACATTGGATCAATTTCTTCAACATGTATCAGCAATGTCTTAGGCTTATTCTGTATATTCCAGAGCCTGTTGTTTATATAAATTGATACATAAATGTCATCTTGGAAATACATGGCTATTTCTCAGAAAGCACATATATTTAGCTTAGTGCTGCTATTTAAAGTAATGAAGCAATTTGAGTGTGGGTCCCTATGGACAAATTCCTATTCTCACAGCTGTTCCTTTCTAGGATATTTAACACTAATACACAACATAAATAATTTTTTGAAAAGAGAAAATTCCCAAACTGAAAAAGCTATTTTTATCTACCCCAGGAAAATAAACAATTATGTTAAATTCACTAGTATGTCCTGCCTCATTTTCAGATTGCTAGTTGTCTAGGAATTTGATCCATTTAAGAAGTTTGTTTCCTAGGCTTAACAAATGCCCAGATTGGTAACAGAGGAGATTTTGTTTTAGGCAAAAACCCTTAGGGCAAGGTTCTTTTTCATTTTTTTTTTAGACACGGTCTCACTGTGTTGCCCAGATTGGAGTGCAGTGGCACAATGATGGTTCACTGCAGCCTTGACCTCCTGTGTGCTCAAGTGATCATCCCACCTCAGACCCCCAAGTAACTGAGATTACATGCACCTGGCATCACACCTAGCTAATTTTTAAATTTTTTGTAGAGATGGGGTCTCACTATGTTGCCCAGGATGGCCTCAAACTCCTATGCTCAAGTGATCCTCCCGCCTTGGCCTCCCAAAGTGACACGATTACAGGTGTGAGACACTGCATCCAGCCCAAAGTCCTATTCTTATAGCTTTCCCTTTCTAGAATATTTAACAGTCATAAACTACAGAGATATTTCTTTGAAACCTTTCGTTTAAAAGCCTTTTTCTCTGTACAAAAACAAACATCTATGTTAAGTCTTCTAGAATTTCCACACCTGATGCTGAGTTTGCTAGCTGTCTGGAAATTGATCAGTCAAGACAGTTTGTGTCTCTTAGGTTTAGACAGTCACTACAGAGGGCCACAGAGGTAAACAATGACTGTGGTACAAAGAAATAGAAGCAGGCAACTGCCTTTTCCATCTTCTACTGGTGAGTTCAGGAGGGGAGCTTAGTTGTGGCAGTGGAAAAATTGCTTTATGAATTAAAAATAAAATAAAAATACATCCTCTTCAAGATCTTTTACTGTTCTCAAATACTTCCACTGCTTTAACCCACCAGGCATTGCTATTTGGATGGCAACCTTTTACAGGAAAAGAAGAAGGAAAAAAGTAATAGAGTCAAAAAGAGAAAATGTGTGAAGCTAAACAAATACTTGAGTTTTCAACCAATCTAGCCAATGACAAATTGATACTGAGTGCCTACATGCTCTGCAATGTGATAGCAGACATGAAAGACATGAAAGAACAAAGTCTGACTTTATAAAATCTGCAATCTAACTTGGGAGGGGGAAAAAAAACCTACATATAATCTGGCAAGATTATTAAATCAGTGAGACTGATTATACCTGTAATCTTTATAGGCAGTCTGGAACCCAAATTTCATTGCAAGTCAATTATTTGGAATTCAAAAGCAATTTCCCACAGAAGTAATGTCATACACGGCGGTTAGGTTCCCAGGAAAATCCACAAGTCTTTTAAATTTATATTGTTCAAGTACCATAGAATCTAACCATATATAGAAGTGCTTCTGTGGGAAAATATGTCTAGAATTCTAACTTGGGATGTCAGGAACAGATCTCCTTGTGCTGCCAGGAATATGATGAGATTAGGACACCTTTTATCAAAACCAGCCAAGTAGAGAAAATAATTCCCCCAGTCATTCATAGGGACTCTCAAAGGCTCCAAATGGGCAGGGCCTAGGGGAAAAGATTTGGAGGGAAGAGCAGAGGGGGTAGAATTACCCCCGAGTAAGACCAGATCTTTTTTTTTTTTTTAATTATTCTGAGGGCTTTACTTTTTTCTCTATTAGCTTTACTCTTTTCCTCTATTAGGCCCTGTTAATTCTGACTCCAAGTCTTCTCCTTCCCTGGCCCACAGAGGAATAGAAAGCAGTCTCATAGTTTCTGTCTTGTTTCTTGAAGTAAACACACAGTACATTTTGGTGTGTGGGGTGGGGGTGGGGGGGGGATTTTGCCAGGGGGATTTTTTTTTTTAAATAAAGGATACCTATAATAATTTATGATGTATTTTCCATGTAAACTCTGTCCCTCTGTCTCCATTTTCCCCCTAGTCTTGCCATCAGAAAATCCTACTTTGTTTAATAATGGCATTATGGTTGTTTTAAAAACAGAATACTTATCTTTCACAGAGGCTAATGAAATATTTAAAGAGGTAGTGATATGTTTGGAATTTGATTTGAAATAATCCTATGGGGGGATGTGAGAATGGTGAAATATAAATAAAGCAACTTGAAGATGGGTAGTGTACATTAGTACACTATTCTGCCTACTTTGGACTATGTTTAAATCTCCTATAAGATGTTTAATATAAAACAACCATGGTGGCTGGGAATCCCATCTTGAACTTGAACTATTGCCAGGATAGGATGAGGGGCTGGGGTAGGGTGGGGACAAGGATATTAAGTAATGGCAGCTGGGAATGGAGGGTTCTTGTGGCCATTAGGCTGAGGTAGAAGTTCCCAAGTGGCTATTCACTAGAGTCAGGGCCTGACATAGGTACAAGAAAAGTTCAGAGAAGGGAGAAGATGCATAGGCTTGAAGAGCAAACAGGAGATGGAATTTGAGTTCAGGTAGAAAGAGGTAAGATTTAGTTGGCTTGAAGGTAGAGAGAGGGACAATTCAAATCAAGGAAAAGACACGAATATGGACAGCAATATGGAAAAGAGCATGCGCATCGCTTACGGAGTAAAAGCGAAAGGAAGCTGCATTTGGTTTGTCAGCAGGGGAGTGAAGGATGATATGTTTAAGAAGATTAACTTGATGGCAGCGTTCAGAACTGCAGTCTGGGGAATGCTGCAGTAATTCAGGCTTCAATGGGTATGGTCCTTGACATGAGGTGTGGTGCCACAGTCAGAGAAAAAGCAAGCAAAACAAAGTAAAAAAAAAGAGGGGATGAGGGGTGTAGGCGTGAAGGCTAGAGAAGGAAATGTGAAAGGTATCTAATAGGTCTCTACTGAGACAGAGTACATGTGTGTTCACTACATGAGAGAGTATAAAGAAGGTTCCAGACCACAGACCAAAAGCTCAGGAGTATCACTTCGAGAAAACAGGAAAGAAAAATGAGAGAAAACACAAAGGAGCAGTTAAAATGATTTAAAAAGGAAAGAAGTCAAGCACTATGGACCTCAAGGGCAGAAATGCTTCAAAAAGACAACAATAGTTAATAAAACTAGATGCAGAAGCCATGTAAGAGAGAAAAGAACTAAGACAAAGTCACAGGATGTGGTTAGATTATAGGAAACCTATGAGAGAATAGTTTTAGTACAGTGAAAATGAAACTCAGTTTGTAGGTAGTTAAGAGGAGTATAGGGAAATAAGGAAAATATGGTAAAGACCTAGTCAAGTGGCCAGGCAATGGCTCACACCTGTAATCCCAGCACTTTGGGAGGCTGAGGCAGGAAGACTTTTGAGCCCAGGGGTTCAAGACCAGCCTGGGCAACAAAGTGAGATCTCATCTCTACAAAAAAAATTTTTAAATAGCCATGCACAGTGGCTAGTGCCTGTAGTCTCAGCTACTCAAGGCGTTGAGGCAGAAGGATCGCCTGAGCCCGGGAGGTCAAGGCTGCAGTGAGCTGTGATCATGCCACTGCACTCCATCTTGGGCAGCAGAGTAACACCTTGTTGCAACAAACAACCTATTCAAGTAAAGAAGCAAGAGGAAGAAGAAATGATTACTGGATGAATCAAAGTACACTGGAAAGAAAGACGGTAACATGAGATTCCTGAGGAAATGCAGTAGGGGTAGCATTAGAGAGGAGTAAATAAAAATATTCCTCTCTAACAGGAGAGAAGGAAGAGTCCAAAGTTGGGACAATGCTAAGTATGGTGTACATACGAAAGAGTCGCAGGAAATAAAAGAAGGGAAGCTGGGCCAGTCCAGTGAGAACCTTGAAATGAGGAGCTTGGATATTGTACTGTAGCTAAAGGTGCGCTATGGGAAGGCCAATGAGGTCACCCGTAAGTTTCATTTATTTTTACTTTTTAGTAGAGACAGGGTCTCACTATGTTACCCAGACTGTACTCAAACACTTGGCCTCAAGAGATTCTCCTGCCTCAGCCTCCTGAGTAGCTCAAACTATAGGCACACATCGCTGTGCCCAGCTTTGAAAACATCATTTTAAGAAAATTAATATGATGGTACAGTATGGAGTATGACTTGACGGCTGGGGGGGTGGGGGGAGGAGTAGACTGGGAGTAGAGAGTCTAGTTTAAGAATCATTTTCACCACCATTTCATAGTTTCTCGCATCGTGACTACAAGCCACCTTCCTTTACCTTCTTCCTGTCCCAGAGTAATTTCCAGGGCAGCTTTGAAAATGGCTGCATTTAGTCATAAAGGAAAAATCAGCTAGACAATGGCTTGGTTAGGACATAAACAGGCAACCTCAGTATCTATTCAGGAGCTGTACATAACTCACGTGAGTTTTAGGAGCTTCTTGAAAATAGCTATAAGCACTCCTTTCCTCCCATAAAAGAATAGGACTGTTTCTTTAAGCCCAGGAGATGCTCATCTCCCTATGTGGCCACTACTCATTCACTAAGATGTCAATTTTGCCCTAAGTTACGCATATCATATAAATATTTCTTGAGGCATAATTTTTGGATGCTGAAGAAATATAGTCAAGATGTTATTTTAGATTAACCACAACATATCAGACCAGACTTTGACAGGTGACTAAGCACTTTCTTCCACGCTAAAATAAGGAATAAGAAGGGTTTTACTATCTTATGATTCTGCTATGGAAGATTATTATTATTTTCCTAATTAAGTACTATCCAAATGTGAAGGGAATTGAAAAAATTCTCTTGGCTGTTAAAAGCTCTAGCCTGATATTTATATCCTATGGACAAATATGTAGTTCATACAAAATAAGTAACTCAACTTGAAGGCTTGAAAACAGGCAGTGAGGGACACAGATAGGTTTCAGTTTGTCCCTGGCTCTCCCCGAATGCCCAGCTTTTCTTTCTGACCATCAGACTTGTGACTCTTCAGCAACTACAGGCCTATACCAACCTTCCAGAGAATTCTTCACATGCTCCTACAATTGTGTAAGGATTAATCCTTATGATAAATCTCTTAATCTCCAGCTTCACAGTGGTTCGATGTTTCTCCTCCAACCATGATACACACAGCTTGTAATTGTACTTAATAATATTATAATGTCTTACCACAAATGAGACTGCAGAGTTGTTCAACTCTACATGCCAACTTGGGAAAACAAAGAAAACCTCCTTATCACAATTTCCATGCTGGGCAAGTATGGTGGCAGTGGACAGGCCACCACTTAAAAGCCCACAACTGTGCAATCACATAACTGGGCAGAAAAAAGGAAGCACAATGGTAATCTCATAAGAAGCTAGAATGTGCTACTATTCTTTATAAATAAAAATGACAGGGCTGAGATATCATTTGTAAACTACACATTTTGATTTGTGACTCTCGTGAAGACAGGTTTACACAAATCCACCCACATCTAAAGTCTGTCTCTCAACTTGCACAGATATAAAAAAGGCATGGGGCTGGGCACAGTGGCTCATGCCTGTAATTCCAACACTTTGGAGGCCGAGATGGGAGGACTGCTTGAGCCCAGGAGTTCAAGACCAGCCTGGGCGACATAGCAAGACACCATCTCAAAACAACAACAAAAAAAGGCATAGTCTCCTTTAATATATGCTAACACTTTGCACTTCACTTATGAAAACTGTATTTAGATTCTCAAGGGCACTTTTATTATTCCCCTAACCTCCCCATATTTATATTTATACCCATATTTATATTTACCTGAAATTCATCCATGATACTGAATGTATACTCATGTCTGGCTATTACATGATGACAATTCTTACACAAATCTGCTAAAACAAAGAGAGATTTATGTAATTAAGTCTTAGAGAGTTTCTTAAAACTTCTATTAAAATTTCTATTCTCAGCATACTATTTAAAGAGAATCTTAAGTCTGTCATATTTAACATAGGAGGAAACCCATTATAGTTCTACCTTGATTTTTAAAAAATTCAGAATCTGCCACATAGCAACACTACATAATTCTGAGTCTGAGCTCAGAGACTTAATATGCATTTATTAATTGCCACCAAAAGTTCTTTAAGAGAATCAGTTAAAAGATATTTAAGTGTATTTTTAAACTAGCTAAATCAATTTTTTTTTTTTTTTTTTTTTTTTTTGAGGCCGGGTCTTACTCTGTTGCCCAGGCTGGAGTGCAGTGACATGATCATGCCTCACTGCAGCTTCAACCTCCCAGTCTCAAGTTATCCTCCCAAATCAGCCTCCTCAGTAGCTGGGAGAATAACTTGAGCCCGGGAGGGGCTCAAGACATGCACCAACACACTCAGTTAATTTTTTTGAATTTTTGTAGAGGTGAGGTCTCACTATGTTGACCAGGCTGGTCTTGAACCCCTGGGATCAAGCGATCCTCCCTCCTGGGCCTCCTAAAGTCCTAGGATTATAGGCGTCAGCCACCGCGCCCATCCCAGCTGGACCTATTTAACTATGTAAAAGCTTTCATTATCATGAATAATATAAACTGTGCTACTATATCCAATCATAAATAAAAACCAAAGCTGGGCATTAAAGTGAATTTAATGGTAACAAAATAATCTAGTAAAAATGATGATTTATTGAGTGCGTACTATTTTAAATATTTAATCTTCTAAAATACCCAATGAGGTAGACAGTATCATTACCACCTTTTTAGAGATAAGGAAACAAAGGCATACTTCAGTTAAGTAACTAGCAAGAGGACTGAGCCAGGATGTATTGGAACCAGAATTCAAACCCAAACAGCCTAGCCCCAGGGCCCTTGCTCTTAAACCACTATGCCCTATTGCCTGGAATGAAATACAGCTTAAAGAAAACATATGCTAAAAAGAAAGAAAAAGATTCTTCTAGCTTAGAACATTTATTATTATCTGACTCCATTCTAAAGGCTTGGTGTCTTTCAAACTCCTCTGTCAAAATACCATTACCTGTACATTTATTCCTCATGTGTTTAGAAGGTAACCAAGAACCAGGAGACAAGCAAAAAGGGAATGTGAACAGTTAAATACTTCTCACAATATTGGGCACTGAAGTATACATATACTTAACTTACAGAAATCCTTAGTGCTAACCTCGGAATTGATTTTTTTATACATAGTTTATTTGGTTTCCCAGTATTGAGGACGAGGAGAAGGATATGAAGGCAGCTTATTATTTAGCAGCAAAAGTAAGGAACAACAGACTGACAGTGAGATTGGAGAAGAAAAAAAAGCTAGACATTCTGAGCAGAAACAAGACTGAAAAAAACACTGCATTCCTAAAGTCATTTAGTATAGGGACAAGCAGCCCTAAACACTTTAATAGCTGTTGGAGGATATCATGGTATTATACTGTAGCAGAAAGTGAAAACTCACATGGATGACCCCAAGGTCACAATAATAACAATAATAAAAAGTATATCTTGTTAAGGCAGCATAAGGCTTTTAAAAATATGTCCCTGAAAAATAATTTGATAAACAAAAAAAATCAGTTTCTGAATCATAAGCTTTAGTTATCTGCAAAAGTCATTTACATAGACTATTTGATGATCCCACATAAATGAGGTGTTAACGACATTCTCCTCTTAAAGACCTAACTAGTAATTATGTGTGCAATACAATATTGAAATAGGCCTCAGAATATTTTGCGTAACATATCGACTTCCAAAAGCTGACAACTGCTAACACACTCAGGTTAAAAAAAAAAAAGTCTACTTACGATCATAGGTAACTATTTCTTCTCCATCTTCTTCTTTCAAGGATTTGTTTGTGATCAGCATAAAATCCCGCTTACTGCACACTGCACAGCCTGTAAAGTTCAGCAAGAAAGATCCATTCTCCAGGCAGGTATTACCCTAAAATATCAGAAACAGGAATTTAATTTCTTTACATTTCAAAATCTTTAGTGAAGATGATTAATAGACTTAAAATCTCTAAAAGCAAAACAAAACTAAAAAATGGCCAGCATTTACTTCTAGGTCATATACCAAATAATTTCTGAAATTACTAGCTTTCCTAAAGAAGCGTTACTCATGTTAAAAAAAAAAAAGCAACTAAAGTGCAGTGTTAGATCCTTAAGTCTCTGAGGACTGCCACTATGTTGAAAAGGGAGGATAAACTGCAAATAGATATTTAGAAACAACTTAAGGAAATCTTAATATAAAATATGAAAATAGAAAATTAGAAAAATTTAATAACCAACAATATTAAACAAGGCATACTAAAACTAAAATTAAATTCAATCAAAATAGAAACTGAGTCAATGATAAAGATGATCTTACATACTATGATGTTTAGTTGTTTGTTCAAATAGTTTTGAACCTTGATCATACAAAATAAACAAAAGTAAACTCTCAGCTCTAGATGTCAGTCCTTAAGGATACACATGATTGAGGTAGAGAAGCTTAAGTTCTTCATTTCATAAGACTGACACAATGGCATTTAAGAGAGAATGGGTTTTACATCTTTACTAAAAAACTATACAAATTTTCAAAAAAAGTTTTTAAAAAAGAAATTCTAAATAACTTATGCTCCTGGCTCAAGGGAAGCCTTTTTTTTTTTTTTTTTTTTCTGGTAATTGAGATGGGGTCTTGCTATGTTGCCCAGGCTGGTCTCAAACTCCTGGGCTCAAACGATCTTCCCACCTCAGCCTCCCAAGTATCGGGATTACAGTTGTGAGCCAACGTCCCCGACCCAAAGGAAGTCTTTGCTAAAGGCTTACTAATAATTGTTAATAATTAAAAGTCACTTTATAAATAATCTAGTCCAATCCCATTTCTCAGCAACACACTTAAAGAGTATTTTTAAATAATGTGATTAAAAATCACTCAAATCGACGTTTCTCCAGTGCATCCGTGTCTGGTATTGTGCAAAGCACAATAGAGGATTCAAAGATGAGCCAAATATGTTCCTACCTTCAAGGAGTTTTAAGAGGCATCAGCGAAATTAAGATCCACCATAAATAACGCCACTAGGAAATCTTTCTGGATTCCAAGCACCAGAATTAATCTCTCCCTTCTATGTATTGAGGAAGAGATTAACTCTGGTGGGAGAATTAATCTCTCCCTTCTACATATTGAGGAATCTCTCCCTTCTATGTCTTGAGGAAGAGATTAATTCTAGTGGGAGAAATCAAGACATTACCACATAGAGTTATTAAATCATAGGTGCACTGCCTTAACTACTAAAAGGGAAAAGGGCCTTAGGATTAAAATATACATTTCCAGTTATTAAGAGCAAATGCTTTTCTTTTTTTTTTTTTTTGAGACGGAGTCTTGCTCTGTCACCCAGGCTGAAGTGCAGTGGCACGCTCTCAGCTCACTGCAAGCTCCGCCTCCCAGGTTCATGCCATTCTCCTGCCTCAGCTTCCCAAGTAGCTGGGAATACAGGTGCCCGCCACCATGCCCGGGTAATTTTTTGTATTTTTAGTAGAGACGGGGTTTCACTGTGTTAGCCAGGATGGTCTCGATCTCCTGACCTCGTGATCTGCCCATCTCGGCCTCCCAAAGTGCTGGGATTACAGGCGTGAGCCACTGCGCCCAGCTTTGATTTTTTTTTTTTAAATAAAATCTACTGAGGTACAATTTACATACAATAAAATTCACACACTGTAAGGGTACACATAGGTGAATGACTTTTAACCAATGTATATACCCATGTAACCACTACCCTAGTGATGGTATGAAACATTTCTATTTACCCCAAAAAGTTCCTTCATGCTTTTCAGTCTATCTCTAACCTCCATCCCACCCCAGACACCCACTGATCTGATTTCCATCTCCAGTCTTGCACGTTCTACAATTTTATATAAACAGAATCAGTATACTCCCGCATCCAACTTCCCTTGCTCGATATAATGCCCATGTTCATGATCCCTGTTGTTCTAGGTACTGGTAGTTTGTTGCTTTTCATTGCCAAATAGTATTCCCTGTAGGATTCAGCTGTTGGTAGACATTTGGGTTGTTTCCATTTGGGGCTATTATGAATAAAGCAGCTATAGAGATTCATGTGCAAGTCTTGGGTGGACATATGTCTTCCTTTTCCTTGGGTAAATATGTAGAAGTGGAATTGCTAATATGGTAAAAATATGATATATTTAACTTTACAAGAAACTGCCAAATGGTTTTCCAATTTACATTCCTGCCAGCAATGTGTGAGTTCCAGTTGCTCTATATCTACATCAATACTAGGTATTGCTTTTTATTTTTGCCATTCCAGTTATGTAAAGTGGTATCTCATTGTAGTTTTAACTTTTGTTTCCTTGATGATTAATGATGTTGAGTATCTTTTCGTGGTGCTTATTCATGTATCTTCTTTTATGAAATGTCTATTGAAGTATTTTGTCCATTTTCAAAAAGTTAGGTTGTTTGAGTTGTAAGAGTTCTTTATATATCTTAGATACAAGTTTTTTCCCAAATATATTTTCTCTGTCATTGATTTGCCTTTTTTGATGGTTTCTTCTAATGAGCAAACAAGTTTTGATTTTCATAAAGTCCAATTTATCATTTTTTCTTTTATAATTTATACTTTTTTTCTCCTAAGACATCTCTGCCTACCCCAGGGTTGCAAAAAGTTTCTTATGCTTTTTTCTAGAAGTTTTATAGTTTTAGTTTGTAGGTTTAGGTTTATAATCCATTTTGAAATAATTTTATATATGAGGTAAGGATCAAGGTTTATTTAGTTCCATATGGATTTCCAGTTGTTTTGGCAAGATTTGTTGAAGACTGTCTTTTCCCCCACTGAATTACAATGGTGCTTTTGTAGAAAAAAGTCAATTACCATATATATGTGGGTCTGCTTTGACTATTCTGTTCCCTTGATACATATATCTACCTTCCCACTAATATTAAACTCTCTTGATTACTACAGTTTTACAGTAAGTCTTTAAATCAGGTAGTTTATGTCCTATAATTTGGGTATTCTTGGTTCTTTTCCGTTTCATGTAAATTTTAACATGAGCTTACACACTGTACAAAAAACTCTACTGGAGTTTGAATTGGGACTCCCTTGAATCTATAAAAGCTGACTGCCAAGGACTCCAAAAAATTAAGGAAAACAAAACACTTTTTAAAAAGATCTAAATGCCAATTTCAAATAAACGTAACTCTGAACTGGACTGCATCCACAGACACAGGTTCCTTGCACAATGTGGCCTAGCCTCTGTAATCTGACCATGTAAGTAGGCAGAATGTGACTCTAAGAAAACACTGAAGGAAGAGAAGTATCTATGTATCTGTTGTCTGGTAAGTAAATGCTTCAAATGGCAAAATACAAGTACAGTATATAAGAAGCAGATGGGACTTTCTTTAAGAGCCCTGGTCATTTGAAAGCAGCAAGAGTAACCTTCATCAGTGAGGCACAGCTCTTTTATTAGATGAGGCAAGACTATTAACATCCAAATTTGGGAAAGTAAACTAAAGCACACATTATTCAGGGAAGGTTTTCAGGCTCCCATAATAGGTGGAAAAGAATGCAATTCAAATCAATTCCACAATAATAACAGTAGACCACAACAGCTTCAAGAACAAAAGGAAAAAAGTCGACATGTTAAGTACCCTTAGAAAATTTGATTCAGATAAATCCTGGTTAAGGATTTGTAAAGGTACACAAGAGTGCAAGAAGAAATGGCTGAAAACTATGAGGATAATTAATATGAGAGTATGTTATAAAATCTTATGAGAAAGGTGTAATTATTCTGATAAAGACTGGATCAATTTTTTTCCAGCAAATTATTTCAGATGATACAAGTTAATAGCTAATGTATATATTTTGCAGGGAATGTTTAAAAATGGAAAATACGGTTTTTATTAAAGAACCAATTTTTTGTTTCATTGATTTTCTCTTGTATTCTCTCAGTATTTTCTACTCTGATCCTTATTATTTGCTTCCTTCTGCTTGCTCTGGGTTTAGTTTGCTCTTTTTTTTCCATTGTCTTTTTTTTTTTTTTTTTGAGACAGGGTCTCACTCTGTCACCTAGGCTGGAATGCTGTGGCGCAATCTTGGCTCACTGCAACCTCTGCCTCCTGGGTTCAAGTGATTGTCTCACCTCAGCCTCCCAAGTAGCTGGGACTACAGGCACACAAAACTATGCCAGGCTAATTTTTGCACTGTTTGGTAGACAGGGTTTCACCATGTTGGCCAGGCTGGTCTCAAACTCCTGACCTCAAGTGATCTGCTAGCCTCGGCCTCCAAAAGTCCTGGGATTACAGGCGTGAGCCACCATACCCGGCCCGTTTTTCCATTGTCTTAAGTGGAAGGTTAGGTAATTGATTGAAGAGTATACTTTTTAAATACAGGCACTTATAACTATAAATTTTAAGATGCAGAGTATCATTTTAAGGCACTCTTACATACAACTGTTTTGCTAATTATATTACTCAGCATTTAATTAAATCTGGTTCAATGTTATCTACTAAGCAACAATTGAGTATAGGAAGTTTGGTAGCTTAGCTTAAAGTGACAAATACAAAACATGTAAATTTAAACACATCACTAACACTGATTTTTTCCCACTGATTAATAATGTATTTCTGTATTCCTGTTGCATTACTAACAAAATTTCAAGCCGAAATTAAAATATATGAAATGTTTCATTTCCAGTTTGATATGAAAAATAGTTGATTACAATTTTGTGCCTGTTCAGTAATTTTAGAAAATGTAGTAGAGTTCTAGTTCCGACTGGTTTGCTAAATGCTTTTCTGAAGGAAAAAAAAATGTGGTTCGCCGTTGAGTTAAAAAACATTTGGGTTCAGAAAATTAGTATGATTCATTCCAACTTGACTCACATTTGAATTCAAATTCTCAGTGTTAACATTATAAGCAAGTAGGCCAGAGACCCATTAAGAATTCAGTACTATATATTTCTAGTCTGTAAAAATAAATGACAAAACTCCAAACAACTTTATGTAATAAAAGATAAATAATTAACATTACTTACTCATTCTACACTTAGAGCTTCCCAACAAATGATTTTTTGTTTGTTTTTTTAAGTAGACAGGGTTTTGCTCTGTTGCCCAGGCTGGAGTACAGTGGTGTGATCTTGGCTCACTGGAGCCTCGAACTCCTGGGTTGAGGGAATCCTCCTACCTTAGCCTCTTCCCAAGTAGGTGGAACTATAGGCACACACCACCACGCCTGGCTAATGTTTTTTAATTTTTATTTTTAGTAAGGATGGGGTCTCACTATGTTGCCCAGGCTGGTCTCAAACTCCTGGGTTCAAGCCATCCTTGTGCCTCAGCTTCCCAAAGTGTTAGGATTACGCGTGTGAGCCACCAGGCCCGGCCCACTATCTTCTTATTACCCTTCCCTTTGCTAAGCTTCTGCAAAGCTGAGCAAAAGCAGTAGGCTTCTGCTCTTACTGCACTTAAAAATAGGTCATAACTTCAAAGAACCCCAGAGTTGGAAGGATCCTTGACATTCCAAATGGTCAGTTAGTGTCTACTGAATAATAGGAAGAGAGCTTAATTCCTTTAAGAGTTACTCATTCCATTTTGAAATGTCAGAATGTGCTTTATTCTGATTCAAAGTCTAAGACCCGTAACATCCACCCACTAATTATTTCTAAATCTGCCTCTAAAATTCCAAAGAAAAGTTTAATTCTTCTTCATGACAGTCTTTTAATTATTTTAGAACAGAATAAAATCAGAGAAAAGTGCCTTTGAAAGGCACTCTCCTGGTTATCCAATCACCTCAATCCCTTTTTCTACTATTCTTCCTTATACTTTATTTTCATTTCTGAAGTTAATTTAGTCTTTGGAGCTCAGTCCTTGATTCTCTACATTTTTTTCCTCAGAAAACAAATCCTATTTTGACACTTGTATTTGACTGACTCATTTGTCTGTGTAGTTGTACCCAAACTGCAGTCTTATATCTTCACCCTTCAGATATTCTCAACCTCAGGTGAAGCATGATATTAATAACAATTTGACCATTTGTCCCCAATTTTGTTTTTTCTTCCCATATGCCTCCAATTTCTGTAATGATACTTCCAACATCCCAGTTGCCTAGATTGAAAACCTTGAGATCATGTGATCATGTATAGGTCTCCCCTTATTCTCTTCTACATTAAACTGGTTGAATCTTGTTAATTCTTTTTTTTTTTTCCAACAGGGTCTCGCTCTGTTGCCCAGGCTGGAGTGCAATGGCACGATCATGGCTCACTGCAACCTCCCACCTCAACCTCCAAGTAGCTAGGACTACAGGTGCATGCCACCACGCCTGGCTAATATTTGTGGTGGTCTTTTTTTTTTTTTTTTTTTTTTTTGAGACGGAGTTTTGCTCTTGTCGCCCAGGGTGGAATGCACTGGTGTGATCTTGGCTCACTGCAACCTCTGCCTCCCATGTTCAAGCAATTCTCCTGCCCCAGCCTCCCAAGTAGCTGGGATTACAGGCGCCTGCCACCACACCCAGGTAATTTTTGTATTTTTAGTAGAGACAGGGTTAAGCCATGTTGGCCAAGCTGGTCTCAAACTCCTGACCTCAGGTGATCTGCCAGCCTTGGCCTCCCAAAGTGCTGGGATTACAGGCGTGAGCCACCACGCCCAGCCTATTTGTATTTTTTGTAGAGACAGGGTTTTGCCATGTTTGAGACTGGTCACAAACTCCTGGGCTCAAGTGATCCACCTGCCTTGGCCTCTCAAAGTGCTGGGATTACAGGTGTGAGCACCGTGGCCGACCTAATTCTTTCTTTGAAATAAGGTCTTCATTATCTCATGCCTACACCACTGTTGCCATGGCTCCTCAAATGCTCTGTGGAGTTCTGTCTTTACACACCCTCTACCCCACCATTTCAACATTCAGCCATAAGATTCATTTTCCTAAATAACAGATTTCAGAATCATTTCTCTATTAAAATTTTGATGGTTGCTCAATGCCTAAAATGTAAACTCTGAACTTCTCAATACGACTTTTAAGTTTTACAATAACTCCACTCTTAAGAATCTAACCTAAGGCCGGGCGCGGTGGCTCACGCCTGTAATCCTAGCACTTTGGGAGGCCGAGGCAGGTGGATCACGAGGTCAGGAGATCGAGACCATCCTGGCTAACAAGGCGAAACCCCGTCTCTACTAAAAATACAAAAAAAGTAGCCAGGCGTGGTGGCGGGCACCTGCAGTCCCAGCTACTCGGGAGGCTGAGGCAGGAGAATGGCATGAACCTGGGAAGCAGAGCTTGCAGTGAGCCGAGATCATGCCCCTGCACTCCAGCCTGGGCGACAGAGCAAGACTCCATCTTAAAAAAAAAAAAAAAAAAATCCAACCTAATCTCTTTAATATTCTCTACTGCAAACTTCTCCCTCACGGTCTCATAATAGCCCATGTTTATTACTGGTTTCATAAAAATCTTTTTAAACTTTAAAAAAATGAAATAGTACACGGTAAAGTACATGAAACATAAATGTAGAGAACAAGAAATAATTATGAAGTGTACATCTGTAAAACCACCACCCAAATCAAGAAATAAAACACTGCTTGCACCCCAGAAGACTTTTTCTCATGTGACCCTTCTTGATCACACCCTAATCCCTTAGCAGTAACCACTATATCGACTTAACAGTAATTGTGTGCTTTCCTTACAGTTTTGCCACCCAGGTACATCCTTGAATAATATATTTTGGCTTGCCTCTTTTTGAATTATACTTTATGTGTTCTTTCATCAACACTATTTGTAAGAATTTTCAGGTTGCTGTGTAATTCTAGTTTGGTTTCATGGCTATAATTCAGGGTTTCTCTACCTCCGCACTATTGACATTGGGAGTGATACTTTGTTGTGGTGGCTGTCCCATGTATTGCAGGATGTTTAGTGGCATCCCTCGCATCACCCATTAGCAGTCAGTAGTACTTCCCCTTTTGACAACCAAAAAATGTCTCTGGATATTGCCAAATGTCTCCTAAGAGGCAAAAATCACTCCTGGTAGAGAACTACTGCTCTAATTCATTCACTTCCATTCCTCCTTCATTAATGGTGTTCCATTCTAATGAATATATGACAGTTACTTTTCCAATCTACTAGAAAAATAATGCTGTTATGAACACTCTTATTTATAAAAGTCTTCAGAAGCATATACACATGCATTTTTCTGGAATGGGAATCGCTGGGTCATTTCCGTATTTTACAAGGCTCACCCACTTTTTCAAAGTAGTTGTACCACATGAGAATTCATACTGTTATACATGCTACTCAAAAGCCTAAGTATTACCCATAAGATACTAAGACATAAGCAACTACAGAGACTTCCTCCCTCCCTCCCAACCCACGCACAAATTCCGTTTCTGTAATTTTCCCCCATCCTCCAGCTCCTCACCTTCTTTTCTACCCTAATTGCAACTGTCTTTCAAGTCTTAGATGATGTCCACCTTTTCTCAGGGGAGAACAGCACTATCCCCTATTGCCCTCCCCTTTCCCTAAACTTGAATAGCATTTCTGAACTGAGCTACTCATTTTTTGTTAGTCACATACTCCCCAAAACTGTAAGCTGTTAGGCAGCACCAAAGCTGCCTTTTAATTTCTCCTGAAATAAATAATCCAGCCGGACGCGGTGGCTCATGCCAGTAATCCCAGCACTTTCGGAGGCCAAGGCGGGAGGATCGCTTGATCCCAGGAATTTGAGACCAGCCTGGGAAACAGTGGCACCCTGTCTCAAAGAGAGGAGAAATAATCCCTTTCTGGCCTAGCAAAGTAATCTAACTACACATATATAAATGTTCAACAAAGATGCCTTGAATGAATGAGAATAGACAAGATTGGCAAACTCCTGAACCTGAAAGTAACTGAGAAATTTAGGAGGCAGTAACAGGCAGGAAATCTAAATTCTAGTCCTGGTTCTCATCCATGCAACCAGAATGTGAACTTGGGCAAGTGATTTCCTCTGTCTGGGCATCGGTTTCTTCATCTGCAAAAGTGTTAGAAGAGATGACCACAGAGGTCCCCTCCGGCGCTAGAATTCGGTAAGAAAATTGTACTTCATCAAATCGAGCTTGAGGATGAGACCGGAAGTGGGGGTGGGGCAATCCCTCGGTTGTCGACGGGGGTTGTGGTGGTAGGGTTCCTCTGTTGCTCCCTGGAGCTCAAGAGAACGGCCACGACAGCTGAGGTCAGCCGCCAGGGCGGGGACCAGAGATACAGACCGCCACAGGCCATCCCTGGTGTGCCTAAATACCGCTACCGGGTCACCGGGACCGGCAGTGCGGCCGAGTCCGCCCACGTACGGCCTCTCTGGGAAGGCCAGCCTGGGATATGAGACACCTCGGGGGCCGGCCGCGGGCCAAGGGAGCGCCCAGTCGCTCACCCGGTTGGGATATTCCTTCTCCACACAGTCGCCACACATCGCGACGCAGTCAACAGGGAATGTCCTCCAACGCTTCCGGGAAGACGAAACCTCGCGAGAACTGAGATACGGTTGCCGCATGCGCCCAAGTACTCGACTCCTGGGTATTCCGTCTCGGGAACCGAGTCGAAGTCTCCGCCCCTTAGCAACTGTTGTCAAGGCAGGGCACAGTCTCCTTGGCACCGTGCGTGGGCAAAGGGTGGGGCTTCAGAAACCTTCAGAGAAAGACGAAGAAATCTTGTGCACTGACAGATGTGACGAGAAGGGAAAGTGGATCTTGCGCTGAGCGAAGTTCTCACAGACACCTGAGCTTAGGCTGACAAGAAAGGCAAATCACGACACACAAGAAAGGGAATTATTTCTCGCTACCACATATACGAATCTGAAATGTTAATAAATACCTTTCTGTACCATTTCTTAAGGCAATGAGAGTGAATAGGAGACCAGATATCAGCAGGTGAATAAACAGTAATCGAAGTGTTTGGAAAGAGACACTCAGAGTGCTGCAGAAAATCTCCTAAAAGAACACTTAAAATATTAGTAATAATTGGCCATTCCTGAGTCCTCTGGAGTACATAGCAACGAGGAACGTATTTCTACCTCTCTCAGGTGTCACAGAAGCACCTCAGTGGGGGGGAAAGCACTATGTAAATAGAAAAATGGCCAGGTCATCAGCCATCCCATTACTGGGTATATACCCAAAGGATTATAAATCATGCTGCTATAAAGACACATGCACATGTATGTTTATTGCGGCACTATTCACAATACCAAAGACTTGGAACCAACCCAAATGTCCATCAGTGATAGACTGGATTAAGAAAATGTGGCACATATATACCACGGAATACTATGCAGCCATAAAAAAGGATGAGTTCATGTCCTTTGTAGGGACATGAATGAAGCTGGAAACCGTCATTCTGAGCAAACTATCGCAAGGACAGAAAACCAAACACCGCGTGTTCTCACTCATAGGTGGGAATTGAACAATAAGAACACTTGGACACAGGGGTGGGGAACAACATATACTGGGGCCTGTCGTGGGGTGGGGGTAGGGGGGAGGGATAGCATTAGGAGATATACCTAATGTAAATGACGAGTTAATGTGTGCAGCACACCAACATGGCATATGTATACATATGTAACAAATCTGCACTTTGTGCACATGTACCCTAGAACTTAAAGTATATTAAAAATAAATAAATATATAAAGATTTCAAAAATTACCTAATTTAATTGACTGCGGGTGATATTTTGATTTCAGATTTGCACATCCATTTATAAATGATCTATTGGTTCACAGATTAAAAAGCCAATAAACATATGTGCTTCCAAAAAAAAAGAAAGAAAGAAAAATAGCCAGGTCAGTTGTTCCTGCATCATTTCCCAGTCCTGTGGATCTCAAAATGCTTGTGATTGTTGCCCCGCCTCATCCTTTCTCTCTGTATTGAAAGCATCTTATTTATTCGCAACGACCTAATTAACTTGCATACGAATCTCCGAAGTTTGTCTCTGCTTCTGAACAATGTGTCTTTATCACACTCCTCTACTCCAGTGGGAACATCAACATCCTCCCTCAGCCCTGCTTTATTGCTGTCATGTCAGTGAAGAAAGATTGGGGAGCATGGGAGACTCTGGGATCCAGATTCCTTAAAGAAGAGATTAATAACCATTTCAAAGCACACCAGTTTAAATTGCTAATACAGGAATTATTTTTCCACGGAAGCACTGAAGTTGTAACCTTTAGTATTTCAACTTCTAGTAAGTATCTGCAACGGTTACTAAAAATCATAGGTGTGCTAAGAAACTGCATGAACTAGAGCCATCGGAGTTTACCTTATTCTTAGAATAATTATAATACCTCCCATTTGTATGACATTTTCAGCCTTTCAAAAGTGTCCTCATTTCAGTTTCTAATTTTATGCTATTACAACCTTATGTGGTTGGTAAGAAAAATATGTCTCCTCTTTTCAGATGAGGAAACCACAGAAGTGAGTAGTTAAAGGTCTTGTCTATGGTAACAAAGCTACTCAGTAGTCAGCCAGGGCTAGGACTCTGTTGCTATCCTTGCTCAGTTTGTTTCTAATACAGTAGCACTAGCCACTTATGGCTATAAAGCACTTTAAATATGGCAAGTTTGAACTGAGATTGTGCTGTGAGTACATTCTGCACACCAGATTTGGAAGATTTAGTATTAAAATATATAAAAATCTCATTAATAAATTTTTATGATTATGTTGAAATAATTTTTGACATACTGGGTTAAATAAAAATGTATTATTAAATTAATTTCACCTGCTTTTTTAATGTGGCTACTAGAAAATTAAAAATTACACATGTAGCTCTCATATTCCTATTGGACAGGGCTAGTCTATTCTTTTTTTGTTTTGTTTTTTTCTCTTTTAAGGCAGAGTCTCACTCTGTCACCTAGGCTGGAATGCACTGGCACAATCTCGGCTCACTGCAACCTCTGCCTCCCAGGTTCAAGCGATTCTCATGCCTCAGCCTCCCAAGTAGCTGGGACTACAGGGCACACCACCACAACCGGCTAATTTTTTGTAGTTTTAGTAGAGACGAGGTTTTACCATGTTGGCCAGGGTGGTCTTGAACTCCCGGTCTCAAGTGATCCACCTGCCTCAGCCTTCCAAAGTGCTGGGATTACAGGTGTGAGCCACTGCACCTGGCCCAATTCTTTCTCTTCATCCATTTTTAAATGCTTTCTCTGTTTTTAAAGCCTAATACTGACTTTTAATCCTTTGCTACTCCCCAGATACTCACAATTTAGTCTGAGAGATAAAATGAGCACAAATACTAATAATTACTGGCAGATTGGGGTATAAGAACACAAAATGGTGAGACTACACCCAGGGGGAGGATTAGGAAAGAGGAATTTGGGCCTTAAAGCATGTATAGAATTTCAAAAAGCAGAGTTTTTGTTTTGTATAGAAATTTCAGGTGGACCATGCCAAGGAGTTTGGATTTTATTCTGCATGTGGTAGGGAGCCACTGAAGATTTGAGCAGGAGAGTGTTGCCAGAGTTGTGGTTTAAAATTATTTTAGGCTGGGTGTGGTGGCTCACACCTGTAATCCCAGCACTTTGGGAGGCCAAGGCAGAGGATAGCTTGAAGCCAGGAGTTAAAGACCAGCTTGGGCAACATAGTGATGACCTCAAAAAACTTAAAAATTAGCCTAGTGTGGTGGTGTGCACCTGCAGTCCTAGCTACTCAGGAGGCTGAGATGGGAAGATCTCTTGAGCCTAGGAGTTTAAGGCTATAATGAGCTATGATCATGCTGCTTGCACCCCCGCCTGGGCAACAGAGTGAGACTCTGTCCCTAAAAAATAAATAAATAAAAAAGAAGATTATTTTAGCTGCATTTTATTGGGACTTATTGGAACTGGGAAAAAAATGGACATGCCAAAGGCAGACGTTAGCAGGAACCACAAGGGGGAGATGTATAGCTTTCTGCCTCATCACTGAGAATATACATGACAAAAATAAATTAATTAAAAATTACACTAAAGTCATAGATCTTAAAGAGTATATCCATTAGCATGAATTGATTTCATATTCTAAGGCATGAAAGACAATCTACATATTCATGAAATTTTTTTACCTTCCCAGAGTTATATCACAACTTGTTATTAAAATGAGCAAGATAAAAAAAAAAAAGGTCAGCCGGGTGTGGTGGCTCACGCTTGTAATCCCAGCACTTTGGGAGGCTGAGGCAGGTGGATCACGAAGTCAGGAGTTCGAGACCAGGCTGGCCAACACAGTGAAACCCCATCTCTACTAAAAATACAAAAATTAGCTGGGCGTGGTGGCGCGTGCCTGTAATCCCAGCTACTCAGGAGGCTGAGGCAGGAGCAACGCTTGAACCCGGGAGTCAGAGGTTGCAGTGAGCCGAGATCGTGCCATTGCACTCCAGCCTAGGCGACAGAGTTAGACTCCATCTCGAAAAAAAAAAAAAAGTCATCATATTTATGGTCACAAAAGCTCAAGAGCTCAGGGCTATCTATCCAATGAAGTCCTCCATTTAAATCTAGCCACATTCAGAGAAGACAGGCAGGAAATGAGACTCGGGGGAGGAGGTAGGCAGGACCAGAAATTAAAGTGTGACTGTGGTAATGGGAATATAAAAGTATCTGAGGTTGACAGATGGGAGAAAGGAAAATAGAGGCTACAAAGCAGAAGATTAGCACCTGAATGAAATGAACAAGTAGTGATGTAACATAAGAAAAACAATAAACAAAAAAATCTTTTCTCTTATAGGTAACTATATAAAATAAAATTTGCAGAATCAACTTTATCTTCTAATAGAATTTTCTCTGGGGCAATACCCTGCCCCTATGGGTCTTTAATAAATATGTGATGTCCATGATGTATATCAAACAAACCATGCTGCAGTTTATGTATGAGATCATCTCTTGTAAAAGGAATTGATTAAAGAAAATCTAATGTTAAAATGGCCCTAATTGCTGGCTCAATTACATGTGCTAAACTACATCCTTGTGGTAAGATGAAAGTTTTCCCTAAAGAATGCAGTTTGACTCTCCTTTTAACACCTTCTTTCTATTTTTTCTTTTGCCTTATGATGTCTTAAGCCAAGAGGCTGAAAGGACGACACAATGCTGATTATATCTATTCTTTTCATCTTTTGTTGAAAAGAGCAAATAAGTGCCCCAGCCTTTATGTTAGTATCCTCAGACCCATTTCACAGATGGAGTAGAGGAAGCTCATCTCCAAGCAGAAGCTCGTCTGGTGAAGGTATAGGTCATTCTTTCCATTGTTCCAGGGAAAGTGTGAAATAAGAGTCTGTGGTTGTCATCACCTGATGTCACCTGCCTGATATGAATGAATTAGCAGCATTTCTGGGTTAACACAGTGAATACAGGTGAGCCTGGCTGAGGACAGGTACAAAAGCACTCCTAGAAGTTCAGGGTCAGCAGGTTTGTTTCTTAACTCAGTGGGAGAGTTAGACTTTCTTCCCTTTAGGGTTCTCCTGCCCAACTTCAGGCTACTTCCCCTATTCAGATGATAAACTCAAGCCTTTCAGACACATTTATTTATTTATTTTTTGCTTTTTAAAACTTTATTTCACCATAACTATGCTTACAGAAGTACACTCATATTGGCTAATAGAATGCAATTTAAGTTTAAACTTACCCTGTACAATTTGAATGAAAAACTTGGTACATGGTTTAGTATTTTAAAAATGATTTGCAGTCTGGTTTATTTTTTATCTATTACAAATGTGTAAAAGACCCTCCATCAAATTCTGCTAAAGAAGGCAGCAGAAACTTGAGAAAATTACCTTTGGTTTGTCTTAGAAAAAAAACAGGCATTGCACTGCTTAAGTTTATAAAATTGGTGCAAAAAAAATTGTAATGCTTCAATGCCAGTTTAGAAAGTCCAGTAACCAATGGATATGGAAATGGGTGCGAAGGAGCCCATATACACATGTGAAACTGTAAATATCTGACTTAGGTAATATTGCATGTAGATTATAAATCTACACACACCAAGATTCATATAATTTCTTCAATCTGAATTAACAATGTCTGTCACTTCATCTCCTGAGGTCAATCAGGAGGGAACTGGACACAGTAGTTGTTTTTCTGATGTATGCAAAAAAGAAAATGGAATTTCTTCCTCAGCTTTTCAGTCTAGAAGTCAGTATACTATTGGCAAGGTGTTCCTTCCGTTGTCAACATTCATAGAGTGACATACAATGAGGTCTACTTGGGTTTTAATTTGTATCAGCACTCATATCCAAAATAGTCTCCAAAGTTAATGACCACATGACTTTAGAAGTGACTCCAAAAAATAAAATGGCCCTGCTTAGAAGATTAGAGCAAAGCATTCAGCAATATTTATAAGAAGCCTTATCAAAAAATGCAGCCCCTTGTGAATTACACCTCAGTTTTAAAAAGTAGCCCCCAAATAAGAAGTAGCTCTGAAAAAGAGGAAAAAATGTAACTTAAAATATCTTAAAAACCGGCAGGGCACAGTGGCTCACGCCTGTAATCCCAGCACTTTGGGAAGCCGAGGCGGGCGGATCACGAGGTCAGGAGATCGAGACCATCCTGGCTAACACGGTGAAACTGCGTCTCTACTAAAAATACAAAAAACAAAACAAAACAAAAAAAACCTTAGCCAGGCATGGTGGCGGGTGCCTGTAGTCCCAGCTACTCGGGAGGCTGAGGCAGGAGAATGGCGTGAACCCGGGAGGCAGAGCTTGCCGTGAGCCAAGATCGCGCCACTGCACTCCAGCCTGGGCGACAGTGCGTGACTTCGGTCTCAAAAAGAAAATAAAAATAAAAAATAAAAAATCTTAAAAACCAATGTGAATATAGGTTCAAAAAATGATAGTTAAAAGGGATTCATTTTCTTAAGACTACCTAGGATTAAGACTTATAATGTATTCCAGTATTTCAAGTTTATCGCTAGTTACTAAACATAAATTTACAAATAACATGTCCATTTTTCAAACATATAACACTTAAAAGCAAAGGAATAGCTATTATTTCCCTCTGATTCTGTTTTTTTCGCTCTCCTCACTTTTTTCAAATACAGATTATCATTTCCATATAAAGTTTTCACCATGTATGTCGAAATCTCAAATTGTAGTTTCTGGGGAAATATTATCTCTCAAATCTTGCATGGTTTGGGGTGGATTTTTAAATATTTTATGTATGTATGTATGTACGTATGTATGTATGTATGTATGTATATAGAGATGAGAGTCTCACTGTGTTGCCCAGGCTGGTCTCGAGCTCCTGGGCTCAAGCAGTCCTCCTGCCTCTGCCTCCCACAGTGCTGGGTTTAGAGGCATGAGTCACCACAACTAGCCAGAAGGAATTTAATAATCAAAATGCAATTGGGTTTCAGATATTTTATTGTGGGTTTTTTTTCCCCCAATGTGTGCCTCAAGGACATAGTAAGACTTAGAGCAGACTTTTATTCTCTTCCACCTCTATGGACTCTGAGAGGTGAAGGAGTTTGGAATTTTTAGAGAAACCGGGGAAGTGAGGAAAGGGAAGTCAAGAGACTTCTGTTTTGTCCTGGAGAATGGCTAGCAGATGGAGGGTTTACTTCAAAGTAACCCAGGCACAAAATCCATAGAAATCAAAAAAACTTGGGTAGTGTTGGAAAGAGTAGTTTTGACTTGGAATGGAGAAGGGGTATATAGAAGCTGCAAGGACTATTTGGAAAATAACATGGTGATTTAAAGTTAAAACATTAGATTTTAGTCCTCATTGTAACTTAATAACTCAAGGACCCTAAACAAGTTGCTTATTGGCTGGTCTTCAATTTTCTCATCTGTAAAATAATGGCAATAATAAATATACCTACCTTATAGGCTTACTTTATAAAATGATACACAAATGTTTTCGATATATGTGTTTCTACACATGACTTAAGGGTTTTAAGAAAAGTAACTCTGGCCTTAAGCCTGAGGTGGTAGAAGGGAGGATAATAAATTGAGAAAGAGGACTTGCAATAACTCAAACTGTCCGATGTGTGAATGTGTGTCTGCTGAAGTGGATAATATGAGACTGTGTACTTTAACAAATTTGTACAAGGTGATTTGTGTGTAACTGGAAAAACTGAGTGAGCATGTTGTGTTGGAGATGATGCTGTGGTAAAAGGGTCGTGTCAGGGAGGGAAACCACAGGAGATGGAGAAGGAGAAAGGCCAGGCTTCTCCAGGAAGTGGTTTTGGAAAGTCACCTCAAGGCACAAAGAGAAAGGGAGCCTTCCTTATAAGTGCTACTTTGGGCTCTACCTAATCACAGATTCCCAACCTTTCTAGTTCTTTGTACTTTTTTCTCTTTACAATATCTCCTTTGAGAACTAATGAGAGGGCCGGGAGTGGTGGCTCACGCCTGTAATCCCAGCGCTTTGAGAGGCCAAGGCTGGCAGATCACTTGAGGTCAGGAGATCGAGACCAGCCTGGCCAATATGATGAAACCCTATCTCTACTAAAAATACAAAAAATTAGCAGGGTATGGTGGCCTATGCCTTAATCCCAGCTACTCAGGAGGCTAAGGCAGGAGAATCATTTGAACCTGGGAGATGGAAGTTGCAGTGAGCCAACATTGTGCCATCACTCCAGCCTGGCGAGAGAGTGAGGCTCCGTCTCAAAAAAAAAAAAAAAAAAGAACTAATGAGAAAGTGCATAGCAAGGTTTGAGAGAACTGAGGTATATTATTCAGCAACAACAGTAGACAGCACCAAGAATGTAACAGTTATCATATCTCATTATGTCACTGCTTTAAAAGCTCCATGATTCCCTATTGCCCTCAGGATAAAGACCAAATTCCTTCCTACAGCACCCACAGCTTTTTAAAAGTTGGCCCGGTCTACTTCTGCAGCCCTGTGTCCTGCTGCTCCCTACCTCCCTTCCTGCTGTCATCCCACATTTCCTGTTTCTAGCCTCACCAATTCCTCATGGCCCTCACCACACCAAAGTCTGCTTTCTAGCTTTTTGTGTGCTGCTCCTTCTGTCCAGGATAGCCCTTTCTCTCCTTATTGAATTCATATTCAGGTTCTCAGACATGGCTCAAACATCACCTCTTCCATAAAGACTGCATATTAGTATCCCTTTCCAAGTACCCACACTAACAGTTTATTAATCCCCCTATTATAGTATGAACAGTCAGCTCTTGACTGCAAACTTGAGAATCATGCTTGTTTCCCAGGATTTAGCATTATACCTGACACATAAGTGCTCAGTAAGTATTTTTTGATTGATTACAAAAGCTGAACACGCAGTTTCACCCTTCCCACCACTTTACTCCAAATTCCATAGCCAAAGGCAGTTACCATTCCACCTGTCTCATTTGGATTTTGCTTTGTTCACTCCAGGTCTTTGCTTTCAATGGTTTTGCAATTTGAGAAAGAAAACAAACAAACAAAAATTAGGAGGTTTTGGTTAGAAAATAATACCTTTTTTTCTAATAAATTACCAATAATTTAATTGCTAAATCATGTCTTCATTCTGTGCCCACCGGAGGGAAGATTCTGCCTAAGACATGGATGACTCAACAAGGAGAAGGACGTGCCATAATATCATCCAATTTAACACCTCCTTGCTCTCTAGGAAATGACCTATAAACTTAGCAGTTTGCTACTTCATTCCTGGAAGTTTAGCAACAGCTTCCTGACTTCAGTTGGTTCTTTTTTTTTTTTTTTTGAGATGGAGTTTCACTCTTGTCGCCCAGGCTGGAGTGCAATGGCGCAATCTTGGCTCACTGCAACCTCTGCTTCCCAGGTTCAAGCAATTCTCCTGCCTCAGCCTCCCAAGTAGCTAGGATTACAGGCATGTGCCACCACATCCGTCTGATTTTTTACCTTTAGTAGAGATGGGGTTTCACCGTGTTGGTCAGGCTGGTCTTGAACTCCTGACCTCAGGTGATCCACCTGCCTCAGCCTCCCAAAGTGTTGGGATTACAGGTGTGAGCCATCACACCCGGCCTTCAATTGGTTCTATACACTACTTTATGTATCTCTTTTATAAATAATTGGATCCAGGCGGGTGTGATGGCTCATGCCTGTAATCCCAGCACTTTGGGAGGCCAAGGCAGGAGGATCGCTTGAGCTCAGAAGTTCAGGACCAGCCTGGGTAACATGGCAAGACTCCGTCTCTACAAAAAATACAAAAATTAACTGGGCAGTGGGTGTGGGGGCATGTGCCTGTAATCCCAGCTACTTGGGAGGCTGAGGTGGGAGGATCACTTGAGCCTTGGAGGTCGATACTGCAGTGAGCTTTGATTGCACCATGGCACTCCAGCCTGGACAACAGAGACCTTGCCTCTAAATACATACATACATAAATACATACATACATACATACATACATACATAATGGTTTTTATCAACCTGGGCTGAAGGAAGGTAGTGACTCTTCTACAGGCAAGGTATCTACATCAGAGAGCATTTCATTTCAAAATTCAGAATGGTGCTCAAAGTGTAAATATACCTGGAAGAAGTAATATGATGATATTAAAGCTCAGAAATTCAATTTCACTCATATAATGTTTGGGGTATCTGCCTCATGCCCACCTTTCACAATCGGGGGCAAGGCAAGAAAAACCAGTGATCACAATACAGTGTAATAACTGCTTTTCGGGATGCTCCTGGGGCCCAGATAAAGGGCAGCCTGGGAGAGGTCAGAGAGAGGAGGGGACACAGTCTCAGCAATGATTTTCCAGAAGTGTTGATCCATCTGCAGACTCTTTAAGCTTAGACATTAGGGAATGTTGGGCAGGGTGTTCCCCCGACACAAGGAACGGCATGTGCAAAAGTGCAGAAATGCTGAGAAACAAGTTTGGAAGGGGTGGTACATAGGGGAGGTTGCACTGATCTAAGTAATGTCACATCCTTTCATGAAGAGGATAAAGTTTTGACCCTTTAGTCAGGGGATGTTGGCTTCATAGTTATGCCTCGGCCCAGCGCTTGTAAAGGTTGTATAATGGATTTTAAATTGCTCAAGCTTCTTCCTACCATATACCAGGATCACATTTTCTACCAAAGTGGTGGTATGGAGACATACAGCTGTGGACTCGCAGCCCAGCTCTGTGACTTATTAGCCGTAATGAAACGTTGTGGGAAAGGTACTAACTTCTCTGTTCCCTTTCCCTCATTTGCAAAATGGGAATGCACCTTCTTCATGGAGTTGCTGTGAGAATTAAAGGAGAGAATCCACATTACACATATCTGACATATGTATTAAGTATTCCATAAATGTTAGCTATGATGAAGATGATTCCAATGGACCTAATAAAGATGTAAGAACAAGTGGCTAGTAATCAAGGGATGGTAATTAACTGCAACCGAATCCCAGAGTTAAGAAAAGTCTTAAGAAGTCACTTAATATACTCCTTTGCATCTAAGATCAATGCTTAAATCAACACTGTTCGACCCTACCTGCCACCAAGGGTTCTAACTATACTCAAGGAAAGATTGGGAGTAGAGGGAAAGGGTGAAAGAAAATCACAAGTAGAAAGAAGGGAATGAGAAATAAAGGGAAAAGGAAGCAGAATGATAGGACAAATGAGATAGAAAATACACATTCGTGGCACATCTACTATTTAAGTTGCCTGCTCCTGACTTCAATCTTCCAAGGCAAGTGATGACTTCATTCAAGCTGAAAAGAACCAAAGGAAGAACTGGGAACTCCAAGAGGTCAATATATCCAATAATTCCAGAGAGGTCCAGGTATTAAAAGATCGTAAATAGAAGGAAGTGTTGAGTCATCTTTTATCTTTTTTTTTTTTTTTTTGAGATGGAGTTTTCACTCTTTTGCACAGGCTAGAGTGCAGTGGCATGATCTCGGCTCATTGCAACCTCTGCCTCCCAGGTTCAAGCGATTCTTCTGCCTCAGCCTCCCGAGTAGCTGGGATCATAGGTGTGGGCCACCACGCCCAGCTAATTTTTGTATTTTTAGTAGAGACAGGGTTTTGGCATGTTGGCCAGGCTGGTCTCGAACTCCTGACCTCAGGTGATCCACCCGCCTCAGTCTCCTAAAGTGCTAGGATTACAGATGTGAGCCACCGCACCTGGCCATCTTTTATCTTTTCTGATGAGGTGTGTGTGTGTGTGTGTGTGTGTGTGTGATGTTCTGTCACTGTTGCCCAAACTGGAGTGCAGTGGCGTGATCTCGGCACACTGCAACTTCTGCCTCCTGGGCTCAAGCCATCCTCCAGCCTCAGCCTCCTGAGTAGCTAGGATTACAGGCACGCACCACTTGGCCTGGCTAATTTTTGTTGTTGTTGTTGTTGTTTTTAGTACAGACAAGTTCTCATTACGTTGCTCAGACTCTAAGAAGCTCTTTATCAAACGAGAATATTTAGAGAATCTCTAGACAGATTATTGTGTGTATTAAGACTACTGGTGTTATGAGGGGCTCAGAGACTCTCGCAGATACAAGTAAAAATGCTAGACCAAACATTTACAGGTGAAATCTCTCTGAGAACCAAATTTTAGAGGAGTAGTCAAAGGGAAACATCCTTATATCTTCCATGCACAAATCAATGAATGCTACTATCGTCACCTACTTGGTAGGAGGAATTTTAAAAAGGCCCAAATTGTCAGTAGTTTGAACAAAATGGTGTTCCCTTCTGGGGCTTTTCAACATCGACTCACACCGCCATGTGATTCTGACCTGCTATTCTTTTGTTGCATTATTTTGTTAAGTATTTACTCCTGAGAGATGATTCTGTCCTAATTATCTCTTACCCACATGTCTTTCATTTTTCAGTTTGTGTTCTAGTTCATTTTCAGAGCGTTCGCTCTCATGACCGCTGTCTTTCTTTTGGTTTTTAGATCTTCTTCCTCCTCTTTCTTTAGTTGCTGGTAGTTGAGCAGGGATAATGCTGAACTGGGGCCAGGTGTTAATTAAGCAAAATAAGTCAAGCAAGTCAAGACTTCCAAGTATTTGGTTTCAGGTAAGTTAGCCACCACAGCATTTTCTTAGATATAATTTTATTTTGATTTGATTTCTGTAAGTCCTCTGGTTGGCACTGTTATCTTTCTGCTGTGTGACAAAGCAATGCAAAGAGGATGCGTCAAGATACAGACGAATGACATGATTCAACAACAAGGCAACAGGGCACAGCCTTGTGCCAGAGGCCTCAATCCAGTCCTCAGCAAAATCTTGAGAACATTTTTTGACGTCATTATCTGTTTCTGGGGACATAGAGGTTTTTGTCTTTTTGCCAGAAGGAAAATTAGGTAGTGAATTTTCTGATTTTGAAAGTTTATTCCTAACCCATGTTTCATTCCTAAGTAACAGAGTAAAGACATCATCATGATGAACAAACAACTTTTAGTGTATATTATATGTAAGACACTGGCCAGGCACCAGGAGAACACACAGAGAGAATACATAATTTATACTCAGATGGTTTACTATCTTGAGGAGATTAGATATATGCATTTAAATACACACATACATTTTAACAAACAAATAAAAACTACCAGATAACACATACCAAGCGCCAAAGGGTAATATGTAAGTAGGTTGACCATATGGCCCAGCTTGTCCTGGAGAGTCCCAGTTCATACCTGTGGTTTCAGAGTAATTGTGACCCTTTTAACTAGCAAATATTACAATCTGGATGATAAATTATATGGTCACCATATGTACAGACCACTAATCTAGGAATCAAGAGGAGGGGGTGATTATCAATGGCTGGGGCAGCTGGTGGTGAGTTCATGGAACTGATAGAACTTGAGCTGGGCCTTGAAGGAAGAGTTGGGGCAGAGGCAAGGGGCAAGTAGTCTATAGGGAGCAGACCAAGAACAAAGGCACCAGCCAGGCGTGGTGGCTCATGCCTGTAATCTCAGCGCTTTGGGAGGCTGAGGTGGGCAGATCACCTGAGGTGAGGAATTTGAGACCTGCCTAGCCAACGTAGTGAAATCCCGTCTCTTCCAAAAAAAAAAAAAAAAATTAGCCAGCTACTCAGGAGGCTGAGGCAGGAGAATCGCTTGAACCCAGGAGGCGGAGGTTGCAGTGAGCTGAGATTGCATCACTGCACTCCAGCCTGGGCAACAGAGTGAGACTCCATCTCAAGAAAAAAAAAAAAAAAAAGAACAAAGGCACCAAAATGGACATGGGAATAAAGTACAGTCACTGCACTACTCCAGGGGATACTGTTCACATTATATTCTCTGTGAATAGTGTCCTCTGGAATGTGCAAGTGTCAGCTAAGGGTATGTCATATTTGGGAGCAATCGGAAAATTAGCTGGAGAAGAGAATTTGTGTAAGGTAAGAATAGAAATAAGTATTAGCTGGTTGTGGTGGCACACGCCTGTAGTCTCAGCTACTTGGGAGGCTGAGGCGGGAGGATCACTTGCCCCCAAGAGGTTGAGGCTGCAGTGAGCTAAGATCACGCTACTGCTCTCCAGCCTGGGTGACAGAGCAAGTCCCCATCTCAATTTGAAAAAAAAATTTAAAGAAATAAAAGAAGTAAGAAACAGATAGTGGAGGATATTAAATGCCAGGTTAAGATATGTAACTTTCATCCCATAGGTGATAGGAATCTAACTGAAGAGTTTTGAATAAGGAAATGATACATACAACAAAATATTTTTAAAAGAGTAATATTCCCAATGAAACTGTTGAATGTATTAAAAGGAAAAGGAAGACGAAGGAGAAGAACTAGTTTCAAAACCATTGGAAATGGATAGGAGAGAAATGATGAGTCTGAGCTACAGTAGTGGCAGCGGGAAAGGGATAGGAAAAGAGACTTGAGAGAATTTGCGAAGACAGGATTGATAAGAGTTTGGTAACTGGCCAACTATGCAAGGAGAGGGAACAGTCAAGAATGACTCAAGTATTCAAACCTGAGTCACTGAGAAAATGATGGTATCATTGATGAATGTGGAGAAGTTGAGAGGGGGGAGGACTTAACTTTGAGGGGAAAGATAAGCTCTGCTCTAGACATGAGGAGTTTCAGACATCCATTTGGAAATATCCAGTAGGAAATATCAAGTTGCAGCTGAGACAGGAGATCATGGCTAGAGATGTGGATTTAGGAATTCTGCGGAGCACTGAATAATTGAATGGAAAAGTGTTTTCCTTCAAGATCATAAGTGGCAGACAGCCCAATATTATCACCTGGGTTGCAATTTTATTGGTAGAGTAGATAGGAATATAGGTTGGAAAGATAGCAGAAGAGATCCCAGAGGTGGAAGTAAAAAGACAGTGTGGTAGGTCAAGACAGCAAAAGGAAAAGAACATTTCAAGCTGGAGAGGTTGGTCTACAGGGCCAAATGCCGGAAGGAGGTCAAGGAAGATGAAAATTGAGAAAATTAATAGTTTTTGGTGGTGAGGATGACACTGTGGACTTTAGAGGGTATGATTTTATTGTGGTTATATAGATGTGCTCCATGTTTTAAGGGTGAGGAATGAATAGGTGGCAAGTCAAGGTAGATAATGAATGAAGGCTGATTTTGTGAGAAATTTGGCAGTAAAAGAAGAGAAAAATGGGATGAAAGTTCAAGGAATAGCCACCACTAAGAAAGAATTTTTTTTCCTTTTCCTGAGACTGGGTCTTGCTCTGTCACCCAGGCTGGGGTGCAGTGGCACCATCAAGGCTCACTGCAGCCTCAACCTCCTGGGCTCCTCTAACCTCAGCTTCCCATGTAGCTGGGACTACAGGTGTGTGCCACCATGCCCAGCTAATTAAAAAAAATTTTTTTTAGAGACAGAGTCTTGCCATGTTGCTCAGGCTGGTCTTAAACTCCTGGGTTCAAGTGATCCTCCTGCCTCAGCCTTCCAAAGTGCTGGGACTGCAAGTGTGAGCCACTACTCTTGGCCAAGGAAGGATTTTTAAAAATATATATGATAAGGAATTTATGTTATGTGTTGGACTATAGATAGCCCTTTATTTGCTTAGAACAAATTCTGATTTTTCAAATTGCCCACAGTACCTTTTTCCTCTGAATTCTATGCAAGAAGTTTACTACAGCAAGGGAGGAAGAAAATACAGATAGGACAAGATCTGATAAAGGATTCAATAGTTACTTATCAAAAGATTAAAATGGGCTTAATCTCTTTCATGTAGCTGGGGCCCTTTTCTGTTTAGGCAGAAATTTAGGTTAGAAGAGGATATCTCTAAAATACTGAAGAAGATTTTTTGCTTGCTTGTTTTTTGTTTGCTTCTTTGTAGAGACAGGGTCTTGCTCTATCACCCAGGCTGGAGTGCAGTGGTGTCATCATAGTTCACTGCAGCCTCAAACTCCTGGGATTAAACAGTCCTCCTGGCTTAGCCTCCCAAAGTGCTGGGATTACAGACATGATAAACCACTGCACCCAGCCTGTTTGTTTTTTTTTTTCGAGAGTTTTCTAAAGTCTCCAGTGCACTCCCCAGTTTAAAAACCTTCAGTGGCCTGCAGATTCCCCAGCCTGACATCCTCATGCTTTCCACTTTCCCAGCCACCATCGTTCAGGCCCCAATTACTTCTCCCCTTGATGACTATTATAGCCTGTCTCCTGTCTCTCTTCACTCCAGCCATCCTACATACTGCTGCTAGCTTAATTTTCCTAAAGCACAGTTCTGATCCTATCTATGCCTTGATAAAAGCCTTCAACGAATTACCATTGTCAACTGATTTAGGCACAGATTCCTCTACCCCACTGTTAAAACCAGCCACAATATGGCTGTGGTTCACCTCTTCTGTCTTAATTTCTATACTTTCCATATATATAAACTGATCTACAGGCATGAAAATAATGGGTCACCTAGTCCTTCTATTTGGAGTGGCCATATGACATTTTCCTATTAAAAAACAACAAGTAATTTACACACAAAAGAGGGAAAAAGAAGGTGTGAGGGTCACTTTTGCTTGTTTTTTGAGACAGGGTCTCTTTTTTTTGTGACAGTCACTCAGGCTGCAATGCAGTAGCATGAGCATGGCTCACTGCAGCCTCAACGTTCCAGGCTTAAGTGATCCTCCCACCTCAGCCCCCTGAGTAGCTGGGACTACAGGCATGCACCACCATGCCTGGCTAATTTTTTTTTTTTTTTTTTTTTTTTTTTAGAGACAGGGTTTCAGTATATTGCCTCAAACTTCTGGACTCAAGCAATCCTTCTGCCTTGGCCTCCCAAAGTGCTGGGATTACAGGCATGAGCCACCATGCCTGGCCTTCATTTTTCATTTCCTGTTAAATGTGATGTTGCTGTCTGAACCCCCTCCCCAGAATTTTCTTTGTAATTTTTATATGGCATTTACCAAATGCTGCCTTATATTAGAATCATTTGTTTCCTTCTCCTATCTCCACCCCACTAGAGTGAATGCAGCCTAAGGACAAAGACCATATGGTCCTCATCTCCGATCTCCGCCTTGCACATGGGGCATTCAATAATTTTTCTAAAATTTCCTGACTATATTGAAAAGAGGTTGTGGGTTGCCCTTAAATAACTCTGCCATTGCTTACCATTTCTCAAGATGTTCTTATCCTTTCCTATCAAGACGCATGCTTTTTTTTTCTTTGATGTAACACATGTATGTCCTTATATGGCTATACAAACATTATTTGTTGCATTTTAGGTAGCTAGAAGACAGGCAGTTTTTATTGTTTAATCTAGTTTATGGAATGCTCAATTGAAAGATTTGCAAATATAAACTCTTACTAAATCTTTTATAATAATAAAATTTTAATCATAAATCTACTTACAGAAGATTATTTTATAAATCAAGCATTCTTAAACCAGGATGGAACTATATATAAAATTAAGTATTTATGTATAAATGCATATTTTTCTCTGTAGAGAGGGTGCATAGCTTTCATTACATACAGGAGTTTGTTACCCAGAAAGAGTAAGGACCATTCTTATGAATCACTACATCTATAGCAATGTTTTTACTTTGTCCCAACTCATTACTTGCAAAGGAATTTTTTAAAGTATCAGTAGTTGTTTCATAGACAACAGAACCAGTCAAAGAATCATTTAGGATAGTTCCTGATGCTACTTCCAAACCTCTACCTTGTCCCCACTTCGCTACCAGTCTTGCCTTTAGCTTAATTGAAGAACAAAATAATGAGATCTCACACATGATGTACAAAGACCTCACCATCTGCCACATACATCTTCCTCTTCACGCCTTCTTTTGGAGGCCTCTGCTATTTTCACAGGAGATTTTTATCCAGATTCCCACTATCAAAATTCTTAAATGAACCCTTCTTTCTCATGCCAACACTTCTGGCCAATCCTACAGTTTTAGATAAGAGTTTGTTTTAAGAGGAATAAAATCTCTTATAACAGCGCCAATTTGAGGTGCTAGATCCATTAGCTTTTCCTGATAAACTTTAGAAAAAGGGAATGGGAAGTAAACTTCTGGCTTACTATTAAAAACCTGCTTCTTGGTCAGTTTTCTGCAAAAGTTGTCTCTCTTCCTCTCTCTCGTGGATTATTAATGATTTTTCTGTATCGTTCTCCTTTCTATCTTATTCCCTTTAGGATTCACTCTTCCCCAGTGATTTAATTTAGTTAATGTTCTAATTAGTGCAACTTCCACTCCAGGAGATTCCCTGAGCTTTCACATCAGTGCTTTTCCTTATGATAAACTCCATTAACAAGTCTCTGAACATTCAAGAAAAAGGAAGCAGTTGTTTAATGCAATAGTCTCTACCTCATTTGCCCCTGTCTTCTTGTCCAACTTTCTTGGATATTCTGGAGCTTCATCAGCAGATAATTCCATCAACAGAGAAATAGGGCTGAGCTTTTTCAGTACGTACTGTCCCTATCATCACTGTAAGTAAAAAATATTTTTATACACAAGGAAAACACCATCCCTTAGAACGGCTTTTTTTTTTTTTTTTTTTTTTGAGACGGAGTCTAGCTGTCTCACCCAGGCAGTGGCTTTCGATCTTGGCTCACCGTAACCTCCACCTCCCAGGTTCAAGCAATTCTCCTGCCTCAGCATCCCAAGTAGCTGAGACCACAGGCATGCGCCACCACACCTGGCTGATTTTTTTTGTACTTTTAGTAGAGACAGGGTTTCACCATGTTGGCCAGGCTGGTCTCGAACTCCTGACCTGAGATGATCCACCTGCCTTGGCCTCCCAAAGTGCTGGGATTACAGATGTGAGCCACTGCACCCAGCTAGAACGGCTTTTTAAAATGCCGTTTTGTTTGTTTGTTTTGTTTTTTTTTTTGTTTTGAGATGGAGTCTCACTCTCTCACCCAGGCTGGAGCGCAGTGGTGCAACGTCAGCTCATTGCAACCTCCACCTCCCAGGTTCAAGTGATTATCCTGCCTCAGCCTCCTGAATAGCTGGGATGACAGACATGCGCCACCACACCCAGCAAATTTTTGTAGAGACGGGGTTTCACCATGTTGGCTAGGCTGGTCTCAAACTCCTGACCTTAGGTGATCTGCCCGCCTTGGCCTCCCAAAGTGCTGGGATTACAGGGGCGAGCCACCATGCCTGGCTGAGATTTGTTCTGATATACTCATCTTTTTCTTCCAATCTCCAAGGATTCCCAGACATAATTAGGAGTATAGTCTAATCTGGACTGTGAAATCAAACAGCTAAGTGAACCACAACAGACTATTCAATCTGATGTTCTAAGCAGCCATTCTTAACCTTAGTTGCACATTGAAATCAACTGGGGAGCTTAAAAGATTCATGATTGGGTCCCATCCCGAGAGATTCTGATTTACTGGTGTAGGATGCAGCATAGACAGTGGGGATTTTTAAAAGCTAATGTAGCAGTAGGCAAAGATGAGAATCCACACTCTAATGTAGTCAGCATGACTAACACAATCAGCTTCAATCAATGAAGCTGAAACAGTGTCATAATACTGTCATAAGACAGCAGAGGGCAGAGTTGGTTTGCATTTACATAGAGATAAACCATCTTACATAGGAAATGGTAAGTAGTTAATAACGTAATTTTAACTTTGTACTTCGTGGTTGTCTTTTGCCATAAAGCTTTCCTTCACTGTTAAAGCAAAATTACTTTTTGTACATTGGAATTTACTGGGAAGCCCCTGGGGGGCAGCTGATCAATAAGTTCATTGTATAATTTATTGTCCAAACCAGTACATTTCTGAGAGTGCCAAGGGAGCACTATTAACGATTATGCCAGGACAACAGGTTCAAACCTGTTTTGGGCAAACTGGAACATATGGTCACCATGTCTTATGTGGGATCCAGGAGATGAGCTAGAATCTGTAACATAGCTTTATTCATTAAAGCAACTAGTAGAAACTATGTACTTATGCTGTGTACTTATGCTTATTAAAATCTTCAGCATTATTTTTATGTATGCCCTATCTACCTATCATTGTTAAGTATCATACTAGGGATCTTGGGCAATAGAAGAGAAACTTTTTAAAGTATCAAGCATTATACAATTTAGTTGGGAAGAGAAGACTGATACAGAACTTTGTTCTGGTAAATAAATCACAAGAACCCCTTCAAAAATCCTTTCAGTAAGCAGAATATAGCAAGTAAAATAAATAATGAGTTAGTGAGAGATAAACTGTAAATTATGTGCATGCTGTTCTTGACTTGTTGTGGCTCCACTTAGAGTTTCTGGTCATGGTCCTTGCATGCCTCCAGCACTTCCAGTAGGCAGAGACCAGTTGATTTCCTGAGCTGCTCTGGGTCTAAACCTTAGACATTCTCTTCCTTGTGAGCATAGCGTCTCTATTCTCATAGCTTCTCTATTCTCTATTTTCATAGCTTCTCTATGCCCTCGCTAACTCCTTAGTTAACCTCTATAGCCATTGATCCCCAAATTGAGTCAAGGAATTTGAGTATGAAAGGTATGATACAAATGACAAAAAGCAAATAATATACTACTAACAATCATTTAAGTCAGCAACAGAAAAATTCCTCAAGTAGAGAAGTTTAGACCCCGTTTGGACACTCAGATCGCCCATCCCACATGGAGATCCAGATCCCCCTATTGGGAGTTGCAACTACGCCAAACACTTTGTGACTGATAACAACCACAGTGGTGACCTGTCTTTATGATCTCCCACAAGATTTTTTTTTTCTACCAATTTTCAACTTCAAAACTGTTATTCACTATTTTGCTTTTTTTTTTTTTTTTGAGATAGAGTCTCACTCCTTCGCCCAGGCTGGAGTGCAGTGGCATGATCTCGGCTTACTGCAACCTATGCATCCTGTGTTCAGTGATTCTCCCACCTCAGCCAGGATTCTAGGCAGACACCACCACGTATTTTATTTTGTATTTTTAGTAGAGATGTAGAGACGGGGTTTCACTATATTGGCCAGGCTGGTCTTGAACTCCTGACCTCAAGTGATCCACTGCCTTGGCTTCCCAAAGTGCTGGGATTACAGGTGAGAGCCACTGCACCCGGGCCACCATTTTGCATGTAAGAAGCTTATTCTCAGCTGTGTGCAGTGCCTCACACCTGTAGTCCTAGCTGCTTGGGAGGTTGAGATGGCAGGATTCCTTGAGCTCAAGAGTTTGAAACCAGCCTGGGTAACATAACAAGACTCTGTCTCTCAAGAAAAGAAAAGAAAAGAAAAAAGCTTATTCTTCTTCTTTTGCTGACTTATCTTGTATGAATTCCTACTTGATATTTAACCTATCTTATAATTTGTTCTGCATTTTTTCATATTTATTTGAGTAATAAATATAGTTATCAAGGTTAATTAGGCAACCTTAGGAAACTCAAATAATTAAAGCACAGTAGTAAAGAAAACAAAGTTATAAGATCAATCCTGTCATAAAATGGTTAGGGTTTGCTATGGTTTGAATGTGTTCCCCAAAGTTCATGTGCTGGAGACTTAATCCCCAATGCAACAGTGTTGACAGGTGGGATTCTTTTTTTTTTTTTTCGAGACAGAGTCTTACTCTGTTGCCCAGGCGGGAGTGCAGTGGTGTGATCTTGGCTTGCTGTAGCCTCGGCCTCCCAGGCTCAGGTGATCCTCCCACCCCAGCCTCCGGATTAGCTGGGACTACAGGCATGTACCACCATGCCCAGCTAATTTTTAATTTTTTTTGTAGAGACTGGGTTTTGCCATGTTCCCAAGGCTGGTTTTGAATTCCTGAGATCAAACGATCTGTCCAGACAAGTGGGATCTTGAGGGAGTTATTAGGTCATGAGGGCTCTGCCCCCATAAATGCATTCATGTTATTGTCTTAGGAGGGCATTCATTATCAGGAGAGTGGGTTTGATAAGAACAGCCCCTTTTGCCCTCACGCTTGTTCGCTCTCTTGCCCTTCCACCTTTCCACAATGAGATGATGCAGCAGGATGGCCTTCGCCACATGTTGGTGCCGTAATCTTGGACTTCCCAGCCTCCAGCACCATGAGCCAAATAAATTCTGTTTATTATAAATTACTCAATCCATAGTATTCTGTTATAGCAGCACAAAACGAAGTAAGGATTGTTTCTTTCTACAGCCTCAGGTTGTGTCTAATGGCCAGTGTGATGGCTTGACAGGTCTTCCCATTGCTCATGGGATGGACTGGTAAGGGGCTGAGCTTGGGTCAGGTAACTCCATCTTCCACACTGGCAATGCGATCCCTGAGTGAGCAAAACAGATCAGCTGTGCTGGTTTTGTATAAAAAAGAAAAGTGTTTTTTGTTTTTTTTTTAACCTTTGTGGCACAGTTATTTCATTATCTGAGTTATTGATGAGAATATTCAGACCTTGTTTTCCTTTAGTTCACTGCTGTTTTGTTCTTGTTCTCACCATCCTGTCTATCAAAGCTTGTTCACAGGTAAGGATCTCATATCTGCTATTTATATGTTACTATATTTTCCCCCACATTGAAAACAACTTTATTATTTATTATAAAATATTCTATGCTTATGAAAAGACCCAAACCTCATAGAAAAATAGAGAAGGAAGTAAGAAATACTCTAAATCTCACTATCTAGAAATCACTTAGATTTTTTTGGAGTATCTTTCCTGATATGAAATGTCTTATTTCTTAATCAAATAGAAATTATTTAGAGCCTACTTAAAAAAAATCAACAGTATGTCATGACATCTTTCCCTATCTGTAAGTATAAAACCACATCACTTTAATGACTATATAGAATTTATGTGTGTGTGTGTGTGTGCATGCGTTCACACCATAATTGGTTTAACCAATCCCATTTTGATGAATATTGAAGTGATTTCTAATTTTTCATTATTATAATGAACATCTACTATGTTCTTAGCATAAATGTAAAATAAAGCTAAAGCTAAAAGAATCCTTAGAGACTAGCTAGTTCAATGCCATCATTTCACAGAAGAGAAGCTGAGGTACAGAGAGGTTAAGACGAAGTAGAATCCAGATATTTTGCCTTTACATCTACTGATCTTTCTGGTTTACCCTGCTACTATCTTAAAAAAAAATTACTTGGCTGTTAAAATGTCACTAAGTGGAACTGACCTTTTTTTTCTTATGCCAATAGCCAAAAGATCCTACCTTAAAAGCCAACTCCTCCCGGGGTCATTGCATTTTAAGATTTGTTTTTAAGGCTGGGCGTGGTGGCTCACACCTGTAATCCCAGCACTTTGGGAGGCCTAGGCAGGTGGATTACCTGAGGTCAGGAGTTCGAGACCAGCCTGGCCAACATGGTGAAACCCCGTCTCTACTAAAAATACAACAAAATTAGCCAGGTGTGGTGGCAGGCACCTGTAATCTCAGCTACTTGGGAGGCTGAAGCAGGAGAATCACTTGAATCTGGGAGGCGGAGGTTGCAGTGAGCCAAGATCTCGCCATTGCACTCCAGCCTGGGTGACAAGAGCAAAACTCTGTCTCAAAAACAAACAAACAAAAAAAGATTTGTTTTTAGTTATGAAATAAGTTAGCAGATTCCTGTACAGTCTTTGGAATGAAGGCAGGATAGGGATATGCTGAGTATTTGAAATATATGGGGCTGGTGCCTACCTGTTTATGCCTGGCAGTATTTATTTGAGGAGAAAGGTGAGGGTGGAGAAATACAGTTAGGCAGCAGTTGGGGTCAGTGACGGAAAACAAATGCCCACTCACAGTTTGGAACCCCTCCCAAAAGAAGGGTCTACATCTTTCCTTTCATTCAGTTTCTGCTATGGAAGGTCAAGAGCTGGGCGCGTAAGTGCATTTTGATTACTAAGATGGAGATGGAATAGAACAAGCAGCACAGAGTTGTTACTCTGTACATGCTTAGCATAATGTGGGTCTAAATTCTTGACTTAATTAATGACTTAAAATATTAGGTTATAGTATGAATCATCTACACTAAATATCATGGGATGTGTTAATTTAAAAATCATGAGATACTGCTCCTTGAATAAATGATGCTTTAATAAGCAAGAGTTTTGGATTTCTATGTGATCTTTGTAAAACTACTTAAACTCTTTCTTAATTTCTTTATCTAGCGGTAAGGATAATGATAGCAATTTACTTCAGGAAATTGAATAAAAATGACATAAGGCATTTGGAAGAAAGAAAATGATAAATACACTTTTAAGAATAGAATTTTTCATACCAAAAAAATGAGGACAATGATATTTCTGAGAAGATCCATTTATATTCTGTATGAATTCTATAAAACATATCATGTTTGAATTGAATCATAGTTTCTTGTAGACCAGACCTTAAAGCATTGAAGAAATATCCAAACAGAAATTGAGCAGCTGTAGAAATATCCAATAGAAAAGAAAATGAGATGAATTTGCAGAAGTAATGGAGTCTTTTATTGCAATATCTTTCCAAACTTTATTGAAAATTTCCCAAAGGTCTTGGTTAATATTAAGAACAAATATTTGTGAATTTGGAAACTGCTCACTAACAAATAAAAGCAATTAACAAGACCATTTATGCTGGCAGTAATTATCATATAAACACAAAATTGTTTTATTGGTTAAACTGTTAGAACTCCAGCTGTCATTCCATATTAACAAATTTGATTTTTTAAAATTATATTTTCTACCCTTGATTTGAGTTCCTGGCTTGATAAATATTAATAAAGGAAGAGAACAAAGTTTTCAGGGTTAGTTACTCTCAGTTGTCTACTTGCAGACTACCCACTCTGTGGAGTACTCAAGGTAGAGTGTTAATATCAAAACAACATTAACTCACTCCTTATAATGCATTTGGATTCATCTTCCTATGTTCTTAATCCTGTGTACTCAAGGCTTTGGCATACTGGAGTATGGGAGTTGGAGCAAGGCCATTGCCCAAGGATGAGGACTGAAAATGACACTGAGAGGGTGGAGCAGACAGAGACAAAAGCTAACCGAATCATCATTATTGTGTTTGCTATCCCTTGTTATAAAGACGTTGGAAGATGGCAGACCCCTGCCTCCATAGATGAGCTCAGTGGTAGCTGTGAGCATAAAACCTACTCGATTGACTCCATTTCTCACTCATAGACGATAAGTTAGGTATGGATGCATCAGGGTAGCTGAGGACCTGGTGAAATTCAGGCACAAATACTGCGAGCTATGTTTCAGGGAATGTGAATTCATTTAAATAACCTTATTTGAACATAGGAAAGTTAATCTCCTGACAAAAATCACAAACATGCATTTTTAAGCCAAATAGAAATGACTTTTTGAATTACCTACTTCTTTGGTTGATCTCCAAGATTGCAACCTCCTTTGATTTCCATAATGCGTTCATTCATTTATTTACTCATTTGCTCATTAGGCCTTTATTGAGTATATCTTATATCTTTTGTGTCAGATACTATGCTAAGTGCCAGGAATCTTAAAACTATATCCTGAAAGCAATGGGGAGACACTGGCTGATTTAAAGAAGCAGAGTGACAACCTTCCTTTTTAGAAAGTGTACTTTGGCTACTACGTGGAAGCAGAATTGAAGGAGAGGGAAACTGGAGAACGGATGAACAGGTAAGAGGCTCCAGAAGCAATTCATTGTGAGAAAAGATGAGGCTGTGTGATGGACTTAATTGTATCCCCCTAAATTCACATGTTGAAGTCTTAGATCTCAATGCCTCAGAAAGTGACTATTTGAAGATAAGGCTTTACAGAGGTAGTGAAAGTAAAACTGAGGTCATATGGATGGGCCCTAACCAAACATAATTCATGTCCATATAAAAAAAAAAGAGAGAGATTAGGACATAGATGCACACAGAGTGGAGACTATGTGAAGACAGAGGGAAAAGATAGCCCTCTACAAGCAAAGGAGAGAGGCTTCAGAAGAAATCAACCCTGCAGAAACCTTGATCTTGGACTTCTAGACCCTAGTACTGTAAGAAAATTAATTTCTGTGTTTGACCCACCCAGCATATGGTACTTTGTCATGGGAGCCCTAGCAAATTAATACAGCCTTTAGAACAAGGCAACTGCTATAGGACATTAGCACCTACAGGCCCCAGTTCATCAGATACCCCAGTGTAAGTCTGCCATTACGTCTACTCAAGCTCATATGAGGTGACAAAAAACCTAATCCTGTGTGGCAAGGAAAGATCAGGAACTGCAATATAAGAAAAGATGCAGCCAGGCATGGTGGCTCACACCTGTAATCCCAGCACTTTGGGAGGCCAAGGCAGGTGGATCACGAGGTCAGGAGTTCGAGATTAGCCTGATCAACACAGTGAAACCCCATCTCTACTAAAAACACAAAAATTAGCTGGGCATGGTGGCGCATGCCTGTAATCCCAGCTACTCAGGAGGCTGAGGTGGGAGAATCACTTGAACCGAGGAGGTGGAGGTTGCAGTGAACCACTGCATTCCAGCCTAGGCGACAGAGCGAGACTCCATCTCAAAAAAAAAAAAAAAAAAAAAGAAAAGAAAAGAAAAGATGCTCATTAATTTCCAAGCCTGGTTTATGCTTCCATGGACTAGCAGATGACAGGATGCAAATCTTGTTTTGCTTTTTCCTGTTATTGGTGGAGGGAAATTTGAAATTGGTGTCATCTGCCCCTTCAGAGGATGGTTCATCTGATATTTGCAAACTTGCTGCAGGCTTTCAGGTTCCTTCTGTAACCATTCTGTTTGAGGCATCTGAAGGGCAAGTTTGGTCCCTAATCCTTGGTTCCTCCATATTGTAAATGGCAGGCTTTTCCAACTGGTCCTGTTGCTGCTTTGTCTTCGAAAGTTGTGGAGAATGTGATGCCTCTAGATGTTTCCAAAAATGAAATGGAAATTTCACCTTAATTTTATGAAATGCATCTCTTTGCAAAAGGGTGAAGAAGAAGGGAAGTAATGATTTTTGAGCTATGGGCACTATTCTGATGATTTCTGAACATTATCATGAGTTCTTGATACCTCCATTGTTGTTGGTGGGGATTTGAGTTTGAGTTGAGTGGAACTTCAGGTTTGTTTGGTTTGGTATTTACCTTTTTCAGTAGCTTTCCTACATGTATATTCATTACTGAATTCAAGTAGTTCATTTATTGCACACAAATAACTTTGGTTATGTGATTCAGTTTTTTGTTCTTGTTTTTATTTTTGTTTTATATAGAGTCTTGCTCTGTCACCTAAGCTGGAGTACAGTGGCGTGATCATAGCTCACTGCAGCTTCGAACTCCTAGGCTCAGGTGATCCTCCCACCTCAGCCTCCCAAAGTGCTGGGATTACAGGCATGAGCCATCACACCCAGCTCCAAATATTTTTAGGATCAATTTAATTCAAGGCCAAGCAAGTTGGTGTAGCTTATTATAGTTTTTGGTTTATGACTTATTTTTATTCAATGTCTTGGGTTTTATAAATAAAATCATAAACTTTAAAACTGTTCATAAAACTGTGAACTATATTTAAAAATCATCTGGCTGGCAACTCAGTTGGTTTTTATAATCTGAAAATTTATGCTTTTCTTCAACTCTGAGAATTTCTATTCTAGTTTCCCATTATTACCTTCTTCTACTCTCTTTTCTTTCCTTTTGTAACTTCTATTAAGCAAATACTGGACCTTGGGGGATTTTGCCTACATGGCTTTCAACCATTTTCACATACTTTCCATCTCCTTTGTCTTTTGCCTGGTGTTTGGGGAAAATTTCTTTGGCTTCTCTTTCCACTAATTTGCCCTTCAAGTAGGTCTGTTCTGCTTCGCAACTAATGGATTTTCAATATCAGAAATGGCTTTTTAAATTTCTAAGGTTTCTTACTGATTATTTGTTGTGGATGCAATATCCTTTCAAGACTTGCTGATTAAAATTAAATTCATTTAACATTTATCTTGTTCCTTTTATTAACTTAGTTTCCTCTGATATTATTTCCTTCTATTAGTTGGATTTGGTGCTTCTCTTTCATGGTATTGGTTCCCCTCTCCCCATAAGATATTTGGTGGTTGTCCCATCATCCCTTAATATGGGAATGGGCTTGTCTCCTCTTTCTGCTTATCATAGCCTGTCTTCAGGGGCTGTGAAGATGGGTCAGGACATGCTATCCCAAGAGAGTGAAAGGTTTCCGTCATTTCTTGGGGTCACTATATCCTTGAGCTCTGCCCCTTGGGTCCCAGGATCACCACTGATTTTTTTTTTTTTTTATCCCGCAGGCAAACACCTGATATTTAATGTGAGCAGGACAGAGGAGGCTCCTAAGTGAATTATTCTGTCTCAGGCCCCCTCCTCCTCTTGTATCCTTTAACTCTTGCTTGCAACTTCCCTAAACTATTGCTCCTCCTGAATCTGTTTTGGTTTCCTCTGATTTTGTTTCTCTGTGAATCAGATCTTGCGTCTTTTCTGTATCTCTGGATTTCTTGAACATTGTTGGAACACTGATCCCCTTTTTCCTTATTTTCCTGTGCTTTTAGATGCCTGTTTCAGACATATCTTCCAATGAAATTTGGGGTAGAAGAGAAGCTAAATGCGTGTATTCAATCCACCATCTCCATCCAATCTTTACTTTTTAATTTATTTATCATTTCTACTTGTTATCAAACAATACAAGCTTATTGTGAAAAACTCAAAGGCTATAGAAATGGAAAGAGAAATTTCCCTCTTATGTTAGATGACTCTAACATAAGTCTCAACTTATATCTTCTTGGCCTCACCTGTCGGTTTCAGCTAGACCTGAGTAGACAGTTCTGTGAAGGCTTACCCCCCCACTCTCTGGCTGTCAACATCTATTCTCAAATTCACACCTTCTCTTCTGGCTCCAGAGCGCTTCCAAATCTGCAGACTGCCTGTGTGGTGCTTGCTGGGTAGCTCAGAAGTGTAGGTTTTCAACATGGGTGGGAGACCAGTGGGGGCAGTCCCTTGTCCAGCTAGGATGAGGGCTAATCTCCTATCCTTCACATAGACAATTCCAAGAGGTATTCTATACTCTTCTGAGGAGGTCCCTCCAGACTTGATCCCTATTGCCCACAATGATGACCTTGATAACGAACCTATGTACATGTTTCCTTCTCCCTTCTTTTTTTTTTTTTTTTTTTTTTTTTGAGACAGAGTCTTGCTCTGTCACCCAGGTGGGAGTGCAGTGGCGTGATCTTGGCTCACTGCAGCCTATGCCTCCCAGGTTTAAGCAATTCTCCTGCCTCAGCTTCCCAAGTAGCTGGGATTACAGGTGCGCACCACCACACCCAGCTAATTTTTGTGTTTTTAGTAGAGATGGGGTTTTGCCATGTTGGCCAGGCTGGTCTTGAACTCCTGACCTTAAGTGGGACGCCTGCCTCGGCCTCCCAAAGTACTGGAATTACAGGTGTGAGCCACCATGCCCAACCTTTCTCCCTTCTTTTATTCTCCCAATTTCTCATTCCTGGCCACAGAGAATCTGTTCCCCTTTCCCTATTATGTGACAATGCCCTTTCCTCACTGCAAGCCTAAATTTCCTCTCTCCCTCAGTTCTGATTTATCATTTCACTGTAACTCTATTAGCTGTAGAGCATTTGGGGATGCTGTCAGGATAACACGCTCTGTAGCAAATGAGGTTGTATTGAATTATTTAGCTTTCAGCTAAAGTGGAGATAACTAAAGCAGCTGAGCTGGTTTGTAAAATGTTGGGGTAATCTGCTGATTTGGAGCTTTTATTGTATTAATTTTTTCTTATGGTTGAAAATTATAAATTTTAAGGCTACAAAGAAAAATATGTACGCAACTATTTAGTTCAGTGCCACGGACCTATAACTAAGGAATTATCTGGCTTGCATAGTATATAATTACGTAGCTGCAGAACCACCATTCTAGAGAACCATGAATTTATCTAATAAGTTTATTCATACAAGGTTTTAAAAAACCATAAATACATAATTTCCCTCCATTTTTTTCTATCAAAAATAGATCAAGAATTTCTGCTTGAGATGTATAATAGTCTCAGCTTTTGAAGTTGGCCTGTTTTTCTTGAGCTTTCCTTGCCAGAATTTGACTTTTAAATATTTTTTTTTCACAAAACAGAACTTTCTGCTTTTAACTCAGTAATAGACAAATGCATTCTTAAATGTTGTCAACAAAGGGGAGGAGGGGATCACTGCTAATCTATCGATGACCATGAATGTTTTTGTGTCCTCTTTCCCATATTACTAGTGTCTCTTGGAAAATTGAGCTGTAATAAGGGTCCAGCCAAGAGGAGGGCAGAGTGAAGAATTCTGTGGCTTTGTAATACTGGGGCGTTTGTCCCACTCAGCACATCTCGGTGTCTAAATGCCCACCCTCAAGAAGTGGGACTGCAGCAGGAAGTGAAGTATCTTTGCATATGTTCAATATATAAACTAAACTCGAACATCTGGCAATTAAACACCCCTTTCCTGGGTGAATTCTGGAAAACAGCACAATTATACTCCCAAGCAAATAACTCAGGAGTAAGACTGTTCCCTTGTTAAGAACACCAGGCAGCATCAGTAAAAGTTAAAACTTCTTTCAGCATCTATGCGCTTTTAATCTCCACGGCCATTTCCATAATACCTGAGATCACCTGCATTGATAGCTGGTGAGAAATCAACCCAGGCACTGCAGGTGGAGAAAAGAGATGAAAGCTACCGCAAGGCATACACGTAAACCTTACTGAACAATGACCTTGTATCGTTAGAAAGTCAAGAAAATGGACTGCCTTGCAAGCTGCCCGTGTTCTGTTGAGTCTGTCTCCGGGGGCAACTCGGAGATGCCTTTTTGGCACCATCAGTTCTAGTATTTCCTCTGGCCTGCTGCGCCGCTCCTCATCCAGGCTTGTAGTGAGGCACCCCCACTCGCCCGGAGACCCGGGCCGGCCAGGAGGTGCCAGTGGGCAGGTGTGGCAGCCTGCCTGTTGATTACAGTCCCTACAATGTGCGAGCGCCTTGGGACTGCAGGCTGCGCGCCGCCAGCTTTGCCTGGTTCGTCCTGATTACACTAGGTTTTCGGGCAGAAACAGCGACACTGAGCTCGGGCTGGGGGTGGGGGCCTCGGGCCCAGTGCCCGCCCCCTGCCCTCCCACCGCCAGCCAGGAGAAGCCCGCCCGGGAGCGCGCTTTCTAATGCACCAGCCCCCGGGAACAATCTGTCCCTCCCAAACCCGCCACGGCAGGAGGTCACCGCCTGGGTACCCGCCGCGCCCACCCTATGGCCTAAATGTCTTTTCATATATTTTAAAAACCGAACTGTGTGCAGTGGGGATGCAGGGCGGGAAAGGCTGGAGGGCTCATTTTCGCCACCAGGGTCGCCTCTCCGAGCACACGAATTAGGCCCGAGCTAGAGTCCAACCCCCTTCCCGCCTCAGGGGGCTCGGGGTGGCGCGGGGTTAGGGGCAGTGAACGACGATGGGGGCGCCCCAGGCTCAGCGGCTGGAGGGGAGGCAGAGGCAGGTTCCAGGAGCCTGGCTGAGGCCCGGCAGGTGCCCCCAGGCGTGGAGGCTGATTGGCAGGTGCGTGAGTGGGTGGGGAAGGCGGGGGCTGGGCCTGGCGCTGCGGGAGGCTGCGGCCCCGCCTCCCCGCCCCCGCCGCGGGACTATCTGGTCCCGGCAGCAGCGATGTCCCCCGGCAGGAATGTCCCTCCTCAGATAATGTTATTTATATCTCTGGGCGGGTCCGCGGCTCGGCAGCACCAGGCGCCCGGCGGCCGCTGTGCCAGGAGCCCCGCTCTGCCCTCCTCCCCCTGCGCCGCCGCCGCCGCCGCCGCCCCCAGGCTCGGGGTGGCCCCCGCTTCAGTCCCAGGGCAGGTGAGTCCCAGGAGGGCTCGGCGGCCAAGGGAGCTGGGTGCGGGTGCGCAAGGCTGGGACGCGCGGCCCCAGCTGAGAGGAGCACTGGGCCCAGGGGGTGCCTAACGTGCAGGGCCCAGAGGACTGGGTGGGAGTCCAGCCCCGGTTGTCGGGCGTGGGGTGGGAGGGGTGCGGGGCCCGGGAGGCCCGGCAGCTGCGGCAAAGATCATCCCGGGACGCGGGAACGCGCGCGGGCGTCCGAGGCACTTGGTGCTAGCTTTGGAGAGCGGGATCCCGGAGAGTCCGTCACCCCGGGTCGCAGGGAGAGGGTGACGGGGGTGCGTGTTCTTGTACGCCTTCTCCAGGACCCCGGCCTGGGAGCGAAGGGGTATTGCGCCTCTAGCCCGTCCGACCGCCGCGCTGCTCTCTCTGCCTTTTTCTGTCCAGCTTCTCAGCCCTGTGGCCGCTCATATCCCTCTTCTGGGGAACTTGGCTGCGCTTTCCCCCGGCCGCCCAGCGCCCAGGCAGGAGGGACAGGTGAGGGCAGCAGAGGGGGCCGGGCCTCCGGGCGCTGGGAACCACACAGAGAGTGACCCCGTGTAGACCGAGGGAGGAAAGATCCTAGTGCCCCAAGCCATACTTCAAGGACCCCTAGTCTTTCCTCTCCCAAAGAGTTCCTCTCTTCCTCTAAGCTTCTCCAGGCTACTCTACCCTCACCCTCCTCTCCAGTTTCCCCTCTTCCTCTAACTTGGTCTTGAGAAATAGCAGGAAGTGGGAGAAATAACAGAAGCTGTAAAACAATCCCCAACTCCCACCAACTCATCCGTACTTCCCAGGCTGGGGAAGCAGCTGCGGGGCTGGAGTACTGTTTCCCTGACAACGAGCTTCAGGTAGGGCCTTGAGTTATAGCCTATTAATATCCAAACCACTGTTTTCAGTGAGCAATTAGAGGCGCCAGCCAGGAGTAAGGCAAATGAAAAGAAGCCACTGTTTTTTGTACATCTAAATTTTAGATGCATCAGATTGGGGGGTGGGGTGGGGGAATATAGTGACAGTCTTTTTGTACTGAGAATTTCTGTGGGGAGAGACTAGGCTGTCACCTCCAGGTAGGAGGCAGTCATGCAAAACCCCTGCCTGGAGGTAGTCACGATCCGTATTTTAGTTTCTAAGGAAAGAGATTCAGGCGGCTCCCTAATGAGAGGAGTCTGCAAATCAAAGATTTTTAGGCACAGCTCAACTGTCCACTGTCCTATCCTTAGCTTCACAGATGGCTCTGAATTTTATTCTAGAATTCCCTCTTCGCCCACCCCTTCCCCCACTATAACCCAAGGCAGGTCATTTCTTATTTCAGGATCCAACTTTTATACTTTTGCTCTGAGTCCCAGGTTCCAAAATGCAACTGAAAACACCTTTTTTTTTCTAAGTGCAAAATGATTGTTAATGTATGCTGAATGTCCAGCACCTAACACAGCTAGGCCTGTGCTTGCCTGGAAGCTTGCAGGCTAGCCAAGAAAGGGAATGTTAATCTTATGTTGAAGAAGAGCCCACCAGCCTTGAAACTTACCAACTCCAGAGGTGGGTCATTTATACAGAATTTTATCAAAAACTCTAGAGTAAAGCGCCATTGAAAGACATAAACCCTCATGAAAATGTGGCTTTTAGACCCAGCTGTTGCTCTTAGCTTTATCAGTGCCCCAGTGGCAATGATTGGGGATGAGCCAGTCCTATTAATCTTGAGTTCTGGGAAGACTCAGAGTCCACTCATGGAATTGTAAGCACCCAAGGACTCCCAGGCATCCAGAATGGGCCTTGTAGCACAGGCATATCAAGTTCTCCTGAGTGGCTTGCCCAGAAGAGAGTTGGGATACCACCTTTGGCTCTGATCAATGCTTCTTCCAAGTGTTCTGAAGGTGTCCTATAGCAGAACGCCTGCTAGATGACTAGTTTTGGGGGTGAAGGTATGACAGGAGCAAGACTCCTACCTGGGATCACATTTGGCAAAATAAAAATGAGTATTTTAGGCAAGCTAGGTGTGAATGAAAGTTTTGAACTAAAGTCAAAGTTTGACAGGTCTGCCGCAGCTCTGGAAACTGTTTTTGGTAAATAAAAATAATAATAGCTTTTATTTATTCTGTCTTTTATGTTGTTGTACCCAGTACCTGGCTGGTAGTGGAACCTCAGTTAACCTTTGTTGAATGAATGGGGAAACCAACAAATGAATGCTCAGCGTTTTCTCTATATTATCCAATTTAATTGTCATGGTAACTCTATAAGGTAGCTCATATCAGCATTTTACAAGTAAGGAAACAGGTTCAGGAAGATTGAATAACTTGCTTCATATTACCCAGCTAATGAGAGATGGGTCTAGGATTCAAACTCAGTTTGTTTGGTTCTACCTTCTTTTTAAGGTTAGACACTCAGCAGGGAATATAGAGTACAAGTTGGGAAGATTTGACTGTTTGTCTTCTAGCTTCATAATCTTCATTGCTAGGACCTCAGGTAATAGCTCTGCTTGTATCAGAGGAGCTTAAAAAATATTATCTGAAGACAATATTGGGCATTTATTGGGCCTAATATTTGCTCAGAGGTTTTTAGCCTTGCCCATTATTTTCAGGTCATTGTTTCAAGGACAGAACTATAATTTTGGCAGGAGTCAAAGCATGGATTTTTTTTTTTTTTTTTTTTCTTAAAGAACAGATTTTCCTTTCAGTCCTGGAAGTGGCCAGGAGGGCTTGATGATACATAGGGACAGTGTGATAGGACAGAGGATGACTATAAAAAATTCATGAGGCAAACACTATTGGAGAGGGAAGGGATTTGGGAGGTCACTGAACCCAGCCTTCCAAATGCACACTTACTTGCGTAAAGGCAAGACCTAACTGAATGTACCTGATCATTGATGTGTAGCTGTGGCACCCATACTTATCACTCGAGCTCATTTCTTTCCTATCTCACTCTCAAGGCCAATATGGTTTATTTCCTGAAGTTCTGCCTAACCAAACTACTGAGATTTTATTTCCTTTGGAGGAGATTATGAGAGGATGTGTTTTTAATATCTAGTACTTTCATTTTAGTGAAATCTTAAAGAAAAGGTATCGAGGATAAGCAGGAGAGAAGGCAGTCTCAAGCTTTAAACTCAACTGTTCTATAATCTCCCCCATTGCTTGTAAGGTGTACACATGTATATATATTAAAACAATAGTTATACACATTACGATCTAGAGACAGGAAATCTTAAGTAATTATGTCCATTTTTGGGGGGCATGGGGAAGGACTTTAGAGAACTATTGAAACTGTCAGATACGTGTTTTAAACTAAACCCAATCACCAAATTGTTCTTGAAGAGCAGCACTTTAATTTCAAAATCAAACACAAAATTTTACTCTCTGCTCAAGACCTGAAAAGGAGGAAACATGACCAGTGGGAGATTTAAAGTAGAGATGGGGTTTCACCATGCTGGTCAGGCTGGTCTCAGGAGTTCAAGACCAGCCTGGCCAACCCCCTCTCTATGAAAAATACGAAAATTAGCCTGGTGTGGTGGTGGGCACCTGTAATCCCAGCTACTCAGGAGGCTGAGACAGGAAAATTGCTTGAACCTGGGCGGTAGAGGTTGCAGTGAGCCAAGATGGTGCCACTGCACTCCAGCCTGGACAATAAAGCGAGACTGTGTCTCAAACAAACAAAAAAGTGATATAAAAAAGCCAGGTATAGCGGCTTATGCCTATAATCCCAGCTATTTGGGAGACTAAGGGAGGAGGATTGCTTGAACCCAGGAGTTAGAGAGGCTGAACTATGATTGTGCCACTGTACTCCAGCCTGGACAACAGAATGAGGCGCCATCTCTAATTCGTGAATTAATTAAAAAGTGATTTAAAATACATTTCTTTGTTATGGAATTTTAAAATTACGGAATTTAAAAAAATAACCTCAGACCTACAGATTAACATTTATCAATGAACTTGCGAGGATCAAGAGTGAAAATAACTGTGCTATGTGGGCTGATGAAAAATTTGATTATATAATGAGGACTGGCAAGGAAGTTCATGGATACTGGGTTCTGAAACCATATGGATATCACAAGCCAAAAATGACTGTGGAAAGAATTTTGTCTTTGAAGTAGCTTGTATTGACTCAGTTGGTTTTAACAGACAGATCATAGGTTACTCCTCTGTTTTAGATAAGAAATCTGAGGAGGAAGAGTACATGCAATGGTCTGTGTGCCAGAATCATCATGTGGCATTTGCTGGGTTTATCACAGAGATGCTTCCTTCTTCACCCCATTAGGTGAAGGTCACCTGTTTTGGAGATGGAGATAGTGATTGAGGAAGAGCGTAGGAGGCAGTCAGGAGAATTCACTGTTAGATCTGGCTCCGCTCACGGATTGCCAACTCCCCTTGGTAAATATTTAGAAAATGCCATAGTGTGTTTCCCTCTGTTGCTGCGTGTATTTCTTAATTGACAGCCAAGTGATCCAAATTCTTCCATTTTCAGCCAGCCTCAGCTGAATATCAAATCACCAGGGGATCCCTAGCCTTTATAGCTCACGTAGTCTTGAGGTGGTCATAGACAGAAAATGCTTCCTTAATGAATTGTCTGGCTAGCTTATTAAATTCCCAGACCACCTTTCATTTTTCTCTTTCCTTTTCCTGGTTTCAGGAAATATTACAAAGCCCTCTTCTTCCTACCTCAGCAAGCCCTTCTCAGGCTTTGCCATAATGTTTTATTTCCACACCGTACCTGCGCAGACCTGGCTGAGGGTAGAATTACAAGGGCAATTAAAACTCAGACATATATCATGTGAGCAGTTGGGGCAAAAGTGGGCTTCCTTTCTTTCATTTGAATGTTATAAATTTAGCAAGTGAAAAGGCAGAGGGCTAGAAAAAAAATAGGCTTTGCATTGAACCAGGCTCAGATCATCCAGGATATTTATGAAGAGAATAAGAGGGCACCTTGACAGCTAAAGAACAATAATTGCTTTGAATTATAGTCAATTTAGGAGTTTCCACCATTGTGAAAAGGAGAAGAAACTTGAATAATTCTGAAAATGAATACGTTGAAAATCATTTCCATTTGTACCAGACTTAAATATGGGCGTGTCTCATTTGAGAATTTATAACAATTCAAATAAAACAAAGCATACTTTAAAGGCATAAATTATGTGGACCAGAAAGAAGTCTGCAACCTTATTCTGTCCCTCTTCCGAGTCCCAGCCTGTTTCTAGAAGAACCCTAGGAGAATTAGCTTCATCTTCCAGCATATTCCAGAAGGGTGGAAAAGCAAGAAAAGGCCTTTCATAATACTGACTTTGAGTCATAAATCATAGAGAGTTAGAGGTAGAAAGGCCCGAGAAGGAATTGAGATGTATTCAAAAAAAGCAGACATTGGGTGTCTACCACGTGTCTTACACTGTTATGTGCTGAAGGCACACACAGAGATTAGATGGAGAATCACTGATTTGGTGCGAAAATGGCCTTGCAAACAAGCAGTGATTCAACAGGATGCCTGAGAGAGAGAGTGTACAGGAGGAAACATCTCATTCAGGTTGGGGAATGAGAAGACCTTTGAAAGTGCCTAGGACTTACGTAATGGAAGAAGGGAGGATGAGGGGGCCGGGGGTTTAGGCAATTGCCCAGCACAGATAATAAAGCATGATTAGATTAGGGGATGAAGCATAGTTCCACATGGCGGAAGTATGACCAGAAAGGTGGTTGGGGTAAACCTGTGAAGAAGTTTGAGCCACTGGAAGTTTTTAAGTCGTAAAGGAGTGTGATGAAATCTTTGTTGACAAAGCTCACCAGTGGCGGTGAAGAGAAAGTGAATTAGATCCCAGCCAGTACAAGATGATGATCACAGATAACTATAGTCCACTCAATTTTTAGCATGACTTTGTCTACACATCATCTTATTTTATCTTATGATGAGCATATGAAGGAAAGATCTGATTATTCCTGGTTTCCAGTTACAAAACAGGATTAGAAATGTACATTTATATACTCAAGGCCCCCTCTAGTAGTTTATTCCAAAACCTGACTTTGACCCAGTTACCTAGTTCTGGGGCTGGGGCTGTTTCCAGGTCTTCTCAGTGGAGTAATTGAATATTCTGGGCCTTCTGGTTGAGACCACAGTTGCTTTTTTTCTTCAGCAGAATATTCCACATAAGTTCATTGGTTCTGGAGAGAAGAACTTGTTAACGGTATTACCCTTTACCATTGCCACAGAACCTCAAGAATGGCCCTCTGGAATATGCACAGATGATGTTCCAAAGCATGAATTAATGGATTCTCAGTAGCATGCCATAGATATATGAAAGGTTCATCTGCCTGTTAATTGATGTTTTGGCTTTTTCATTCCTTTACCCCAAATTTACTGGGCATTATTGTGCTTGTGCTTCATTTTGGACTTCAGCAGCCTCTTTTTGTCCAGTTATCTTGGGGGCCTTGATTTGTATGTCAGTCTTCAACAAATATTTACTGAGCTCTCATTTAATTTGCCAGACATGCTGTAGGCCCAGGGGATGTAACGGTGAATGTGGCAAAAATGTCTGATGTCATAGAGTGCACATTGTAGTTGGGGGAGAGAGGAACTAAATGACAAGCAACAAAAATATATATTGTAATTTCAAGTGCTAAAAAGAAAAATAAAGCAATGTGAAGGGAAAGAAGGGTGGTTCTACTATTTCAGTTAGGGTGGTTGGGAAAACACTATTTGATGGGGCTCCATTTGGGCTGAGACTCAAATGAAGTGGGGAGAGAGGCATGGGATGTTTGGGAGAAGAGATTCAGGTTGAGTGGTAGTCTGTTCTCACACTGCTAATAAAGATACCAGAGACTGGGTAATTTATAAAGGAAAGAGGTTTAATTGAATGACAGTTCAGCATGGCTGGGGAAGCCTCACAATCATGGCAGAAGGCAAAGGAGGAGCAAAGGCATGTCATACATGGTGGCAGGCAAGAGAGCGTGTTCAGGGGAACTGCCCTTAATAAAACCATCAGATCTCATGAGACTTATTCACTATTATGAGAACAGCACAGGAAAACCCACCCCTGTGATTCAGTTACCTCCCACCAGGTCCCTCCCATGACATGTGGGGATTATGGGAGCTGCAATTCAAGATGAGATTTGGGTGGAGACACAGACAAACCATACCAAGTGGGAAGCCCCCAACGTGGGGCCACTTCTGTGTCCAAGCAATGGCAAAGAGGCCAGTGTGGCCTGAGTGCAGGGCGTCATGGGGAGAGCTGACCACAGTGCTGGAGAGAAAACCAGGTCTTGAGGGTGCAGGCTTTGTGACCTTTGAGTTTTAGCCCAAGTGTCATAGGAAGCCACTGGAAGTTGTGGGCAGGGAAGTGACTTGTTCGGATTTGTGTTTCAAGCAGATCTTTCTGGCTGCCCTAAGGAGGATTGATTGTGGGTCACAAGAGTGGAGGCAAGGAGTCTCATGAAAGCTACTGTGGTGGTTCAGGACTGAGAGGATGGATCAAGATGATAGTGCTGGTGAGATGCAGTTGGGTTCTGAGTATAGAGATTATCACATTTGGATATAGAGGATGAGAGAAAAAGAATAAGATGATTCCATTGTTTTTGGCCTGAACAACTGGACGAACAAAAAGGTCGTTTACTGAGATGGTGATGTATTTTATCAAATGTACCATGGGCTATTTTTTTTTTTTTATTTCTGTTTTTGTTGAGATGTTGACTTGGAATAGTCCCTGGCAGACTTTTCATTTAAATACACCAAAAAGGAGGTGTTTTTATTTTGGGATGATTCATGACATCTGTTTGAAGTAAAGCCTTAGATGTGCTGTGTACTTTGTACTGTTACTTTTAGATCAGTCCCACAACGTTTATACTATGTGATGGAGATTAAGATATGGGAGAAACAAGATTGAAATATATTTCACTTTATTTTTAGAAATGTTTTGAATTGGCTGGTTAAAGCCCAAATATTTTTTGATGCTTCCTGGTTGTCCTATTTAAAAAACTTTTTAAATTATAAAATAAATTCACGTACATAGTTAAAACATATATCCATATTATACAAGGGTATACAATGAAGAGTAAAAGTCTTCTCCTAACTTCAGCCCTATTTCTAAGAAGGTACCACTGTCAACAGTTTTTGTGTATGCTTTGAGAAGAATTCCATTCATGTTCAAGCATTTGGCCTGATACATTTTAAAGTCATAGCTTTAAGCTAGCAACACCACGTGTTTGGTTTCAGATTTAGTAGGCTTTGTAGTCACCTTGGTAGCCCTCAAGTTAAGTGACCTGGAGTCCACTTTCTATCAACTAAGGGTCTCCCTCTCCAAACCATTCCACATTGAACAACTGTGTTCATCACATAACACCCCTTCTCAAAAGCCACCAGTGGTTCTTCTCTGGGTAGAGGTAGAACTCCAAACTCATAAAGTTGGCTTTTAAGAGCCATTGTATTCTGGCACCAGTCTCTTTTTTTCTACTCTTTTACCACTTTCCATCACAAACCCTCTACTTAAACTAAGTTTGTCCACTTCTGCTTACTGAGTCCTGAACATTTCGCCCAGATTTGGAGTGTTTTCCGTCAGAACCTGGGTTCAAGGCTGTGTCTTCTTCCTGGAATGCTCCACTCCACAGAATCTCTCCCTTCTTCAAACTTGCTAAATTAGGGCTAGATACATGTACCCTATTTGAACATAATCATAAATTCTTTTATTATTATTAACTTTCCTTGTGTCTGTGTGTTATTTGCTCAAATATATGTGACATAAAATTTACCATTTTAACCATTTTTAAGTGTACATACAGTTCAGTGGCATAAGCACATTCACATTGCTGTGCAGCCATCACCATCATCCCTCCCCATCATCATGAAAAAGATGGACTTTTTTCATCTTCCAAAACGCAAGCACTGTGTCCACTAAACACTAACTCTCCATTCACTCTCCCTCCATCTGTCTATGGACACTTGGATTCCTTCTACTCTTGCCTATTGTGAATAATGCTGCTGTGAACATGGGTGGGCAGATGTCTCCTTGAGACCTTGCTTTCACTTCTTTTGGACATAGACCTCGATGTGAAATTGCTGGATCACATAGTAATTCTGTTTATAATCTTTTAAGGAAACCTTCCATGCAATTTTTATATTTCCCCTTGGTATTTAACATCTCCAAAGGGAAGGGCAAAAATTTATTAACATCCTCATTTTGGGGGCCAAACTGAACTTGAGAAGTATTTATTTCAGAACCCTGTCTTTGGCTGATAGTTCGTCATCAAAGTTCTTGAATTTGTTCATTTATTAGTGTGCCTATTTTTAGATTGTAGACTTTTAGAGGACAGGCAGGAGATGTTTAATTTGCTTTGTAGAGCATGTAGCCCAAGCTCAGGTGGGGAAGGGTGTAAATATTATGCGATGTTTTATTTCAGCTAAAAAATCTCCTTGAGCTGGATGACAAGAGTCTGGGTTGCTTCCAGCTCCTTTTCTCTTGCTGTTTGCCCTTGGGCAAAGAACTTCCTCTTTCTCTGACTTTTTTTTTTTTTTTTTTTTTCCAGGGCTTTTTGTGTGTGTGATTGTGATGGTGTCTTAACATTTATTATTATCCTTAAAATTTTCCTTGCGGATTCCTCTGTAAAACTTACATGTTGCCTTCCCTTTGTAACCTTGCCTGACAGCCCCTCTTCCTTACCAGGTCCTGGGGTAGCGCTGATTGCTTCCTCCTTTATATTTTTACAGTACCTTTTTCATTCCTTTCTTACAGGTGGATCATCTTGTTTTGTAATTGTCAACTTGCCTTCTACACTGTTCAAGCTTCTTGCAATGGGGAACTGAGTCTCATGCTTCAAAACAAAACAAAAAAAACCTCAGCACCTAGAGCCATGCTTTATACATGGACGGGAGTGGCTCAGAAATATTTGTTGATTAAAAAATTAGGCTGGACACGGCAGCTCACACCTATAATCCCAGCACTTTAGGAGGCTGAGGTGGGCAGATCGCTTGAGCCCAGGAGTTTGAGACCAGCCTGGGCAACATAGCAAGACCTGTCTCTACAAAAATTTAAAAAAAAAAAAAAAAAGCTGCGCATCGTGGCATGTGCCTGTAGTTCCAGCTACTCAGGAGGCTAAGGTGGGAGAATCACGTGAGCCCAGGAAGTTGAGGCTGCAGTGAGCCATGATTGTGTCACTGCACTCCAGCCTGGGTGACAGAGTGAGACCCTGTCTCAAAAAAAAAAAAAGAAATTTTAAAAATCTGACCAAGCACAGTGGCTCACACCTGTAGTCCCAGCTGTTTAGGAGGCTGAGGCCAGAGGATTGCTTGAGCCCAGGAGTTCAAGGCTGCAGTGAGCTACGATCATGCCACTGAACTCCAGCCTGGACTACAAAGTGAGACCCCATCTCAAAATAAATATATTAATTAAAAATTTTTTAAAAAATAATCATGTGGCCAGTTAGCTCATTTGGTTAGAGTGTGGAGCTCACAAAAAATTAAAGAATGAATGTTTGAAATTACATGTAACTAAGTTCTTATAATTTTAAGTTGGATACAAGGCATTGTTATGCTAATGAGTTTATTATTATTATTTTTTTTTTTTGAGGCGGAGTCTCGCTCTGCCGCCCAGGCTGGAGTGCAGTGGCGCGATCTCGGCTCACTGCAAGCTCCGCCTCCCGGGTTCACGCCATTCTCCTGCCTCAGCCTCTCCGAGTAGCTGTGACTACAGGCGCCCGCCACCACGCCCGGCTAATTTTTTGTATTTTTTAGTAGAGACGGGGTTTCACCGTGGTCTCAATCTCCTGACCTCGTGATCCGCCCGCCTCGGCCTCCCAAAGTGCTGGGATTACAAGCGTGAGCCACCGCGCCCGGCCGCTAATGAGTTTATTATAACAATAAGTCCACATTTATTGAGAAAGTTATGTGGTAGTCACTATGCTGAGAGTTTTCATGTATATTTATTATTTACAATCAGACTTGGAAGAGTTAAGTTAACCATGAATACCCACCAAGTAAGGTAATAGCTGGACTTGAACCCATGTGTGTTTATTCTAGAGTGCTTGCTTTGAACCACTGTGCCTGCTCATATTGGGGTGGAAGCCAACACTACATGACTCTTAATTCTCAGCATTTTTTTTTAATCCTGCATCTTTAATGGTTTGAAATTATAGAGGTAATTAGTTGCCTACCTTTATATATTGCTTTATATTTGCAATGACTAAACCTAATAGACTTGAATCCCCCTTATTAGCATTTAATAAATAATTAATATTCTGAATCCTACTTCCAATGTAGTTATTTGACATCTGAGGATGGAGATGCTAATTAGTACTGCACAATATACCCACTCTCATAAGGCAGCTGTACCAAAACTGCTTTAGAAAAGGTCAGAATTATTGTCAAATGCAATAGCCTCCTTCCAGACCTGAGGTTTCCAACTTCTCCACAACATTTGACCACTCTCCCATTGAACCTCTGCCCTCCCTCGGCTTCTGTGAGCTGGGCGCTCCTTTTTTCCCTCCTAACTTGTTTACCACTGCTGCTACGTTTGTTGTTGTTCCTTCCTCTCTGCCAGCTTTTAATTGTTGGGATTGCCAATAGGTCTGAATCCTTATCTCTAGTCTGACCTCCTCAGTCCCAGATCAGCTTCACAGCAGTCTGCTGCTGTCTTTATTTGCTTCTGTAGAGATGTCTCAAGCTCACCATGTCATCGTGGGACTTCTTGCTTCCCTTCTTCACCCCAAATCTGCTTTTCTGCCTTTTTTTTTTTTTTTATAGCTAGGCTCATGTTGTCACCATCCCCCCAAGTAAGAATCTCACACCATTTTTGGTCTTTCTTCCCCCCCCCCCCATACTTCCACATCTACTTGGCTGCCTGTTTTTCCTCTAAAATTTTCAAATTAGTTTCTTTCTTTTAATTTCCACTGTCACTATTCTTATGTTTGAATAATAATTGGCCTTTAGGCCTTCAGTCTCTACCTTTCTAACCCATCCCACACCCTGACCTCAGAATTATTTTTAAAAACCTAAGTCTGACTGAGTCATTCTACTGCTATAAAACCCTCAATGGTTCCCCATTACCCCAAAATAAAGTGTAAAGGGGCAGGCACGGGCCTCCATGATCTGTTCCGACCTCTCTTCCTAGCTTCATTCCTTCTCCATTACCTTGCCTTGGATGCTTGTGACTTGCTCAACTTCAGGCTCATTTTCCTGCCTCCATGACTTTGCTGCCACTTTTTCTATGCCTAGAATCTTTCTTCTCTTTCCTCAGACATGAACTGTTTTTTTGCTTGTTTGTTTGTTTGTTTTTTGAGACAGTCATCCTGTTGCCCAGGCTGGAGGGCTGGAGTACAGTAGCATGATCTCGACTCACTACAGCCTCCACCTTCTGGGTTCAAGTGATTCTCCTGCCTCAGCCTCCCGAGTAGCTGGGATTACAGGTGCCTACCACTATGCCCATGTAATTTTTGTATTTTTAGTAGAGACGGGGTTTCGTCATGTTGGCCAGGCTGGTCTCGAACTCCTGACCTCAGGTGATGTGCCCGCCTCGGTCTCCCAAAGTGCTGGGATTACAGGCATAAGCCTCTGCACCCAGCATAGCCATGAACTCTTACACATATATGCCTTAAGACCCCCATCAGCTATAACCCCTTTTTGAAGCTCTCTTGAAACTTCTTTCCCTCTTCTGTGACCCCAGAAGACACACATTCCCTCCTCTTTTGCTGTCCACACTGTAGCCTGGCTGCTCATGGACAGGCCTGACTCACCTCTAGATTATTAGTTCCTTGAGGAAGAGACGGTGTCTGATGTCCTTGGGGACTTGGGGACCTGGCTTACGTGCAGTGCTCAAGAAACAAGTTGAATTGGGTGATAGAGGGAGATTTCAAGAATATTAGGTACTGTAAATAATCCAGAAATTAATGACCTATAGAAGATTATGAAGAGGGGCTAATGGAAGACACTATGGATGGGATGGAGGTGAGGAGGGAAGAGGATTGCTTTAGACTTGAGTGGAGGCTGTCTTCCACCTCTATATTCTCCACTGTTTCCCATTTATTGGAGGAACAAGTAATGGCTGATTTTAACTTACATTGTCAGATATGTCTATTGCTAGAAAAATTTATTCATCCAGAATACAGTCACTCCCACCTCATTTTTCAGTGAATGTTTGAAGCTGACCCTCAGAATGCAGCTATGAAAGGCTCTTTGAGTGGGCGTTTCAGATCCATGGACACAAGATTTGTTTCATAACAATAAAGAGTTAAGAAAAACACTTCAGAAAAAAAAGACTGAAAATTCATGTATAGAGGTTTTGTTTTTCTGGGTACAGTTAATCTGTTTATTGTTTGTCCTTAAGGCATGTCAAAGTAGGAACTACCTTGTAATATATTACAGTATTTTTTGGTTGACTTGTTCTGCCCTCATTTCTGCCTTACCCGGACAAAAAGTGAGCCTCACCAATGGCTGGACTCACCCGAATTCTGCTTGCTCAGGCCTCTGAGCCTGTTTTGTTCCTTTCAACAAAACTCTCTGTCATGGATGCACTCCCACTGCAATCCAGCCGCTCTCTTCTCCTGCCTCGTCCTGCACCCAGTGACTGATAGGAGCTGGTATTTAACTTCCAGAGGTGGTGAGTGGAGCTACGAGGCCTCTGAGTATGTGGTGGGGTCTGAGAGGAGCTGATAAGCGGAAAGCCCTCAAAGGCCTTGGCAAGATGTGCCCGGGATAAAGAAGGGCAGGGGACAAAGTTAGGCCTTGTGAGGGGAACCTGAGGGCAGCGAGACAGAGGAATGGACTTGGCCAAGACAACTGAAGACCCCATTGAGCTCTGCCGGGTATCCTGAGGCCAGCAATAAGCAGATAACAGTCAGCAAACTCGATGGAGAGCTGACAGTGAGGGTGGGATAAACAATTAGCAGCTTCTAGAAGCTCTGGAATGTCATGAATGCCAGTGATCATCACCCCATCTTGAGGATTACTAGGTGCCATTGTGAAGGTCACCAGTAGGCTGACTACTAGTTAGTGGCCTCACTGCATGCTCTTCAAGTGAACAGTCTTATTCATTTCATAGATGTTTTACTTTGTGGTGTTTTAGCCACACCATGGTCTCCGTTTTTCTAATTTAAAATCCAGGCTGCTGCTTGTAGAGTCAGTAGAGCAGGCTCTGCCTTTCTCTGCAAGGTGGGTGTTTGCATTCTGTAACCGCTTTCTGGAACTGTTGGGAAATCTTGATGCCCAAATGTTCAACCTAAAGTTGACACAGGAGGGTTCTTCACTGTGTGAAGTGATGGGAGGAATGAAGGTGTTTGCAGGTATGGGGAGTGAAGTAAGATGGTAGAATCAAAGCAGCTGCTCTGGGAGAGGAAGCCAGTACCCTCTGCAAGGCAGAGACCTATACCTGTGAGGGCAAACGGGGTCATTTGCGTTTCAAAGCTCTGCGAAGTCACTTTGCCCAGGAGACTGAAAGAGTACTCCATGGATCCAGGCTAGCCAGGCCCTTCTTACCATGGTCGCTGGTGAGCCCAGTGGGTGCATGGTAGAGCTGGTACTTAGTACGGTGTTCTCAATGTTGCAACTCCATTGGCAGCCTCGGTTTAGCTGCTTTCACTGCATCTGACCCAGAAAACGCTCAGAAAATGACTGCAGTGAAACGCGTCTTCAAGGTGAAGCTTTCAGTCCAGGTGGGGGAGGGATGCGGAGTTGATCCCAAGGGTTCAATACTTCTAAATATGCTGGGAGTGAGCTTTGTTTATGCTCTGACCCAGAGGAAGTCACTTTACATCTCACCCTGCTTCTACCAGCGTAGAGTGCCTTCTGCTTGTTTTGCATAAGCTGTGTGCCTCCTCTGCAGAAGAGGCACCGAATGAATTGGGAGCTATAAAACTCCTGGCAGTCATAACTCTTTGTGAACAGCAGAGTCTGGTGAGCAGTGTATTTGGTTGGCAAGTGATCATTACAGTCTATACTTGGTTTCTCTGTCTGTAAGACGGTGGGAATGCTTTCTCACTGAAATGTGAAGGTGGGTCAAAATGAAATCGTGTATACATTGTCCTTTTTCTAAGACCTGATGCTTAAAGCATCAAGACTCATCAAAGAGAGATGTTCTATAGATAAAATCTACGCCAAGCATCTTGCAAACATTATCTAATGGAAATTGTCCCTGAGGAGCATCTTGTTCAGCTCCCTTATTTTACCAATAAAGGAGATCCAGAGGGGAGTGATTGGCATGAGCTTGCATAATCAGTGCAGGACTCTTGAGTGAAACCCTGGTCTCCTGATCCGTGGCCCAGACCTTCTTTCCTGCCTGTATCTCTCCTTCCCTCTCCTTCTTCATCTTCTATAACTTTTTAAAAACCAGTTTTTAGGAATTATAACATGAACATGTTATTTTTACCCAGGGTAAAAATAATTCAAACAGTACCAAAGAGTATAAATGGCACTCCTAGACTTATTACTGCAGAAGAGGCACAGGTAACAACTATTAACAATTTCTTGTCTATTCTCTAGAGATTTTCCAGGCACATATAGACATATACACATAGATACAGATATGTGTTTGTATAGGTATATATATGTATCTGTGTATGCTGTGGTCATTTATTTTTTCATACTACATTGTAACTTGTCCTTTTGACTTAATGATGAAACACCTTGTTCGTCTTTCCATATTAGGACATAGAGGTTGACCTCTTTCATTTCTCTGTTTTTGAGATGGGGTCTTGCTCTGTTGCCCAGGCTGAAGCGCAGTGATGCAATCATAGCTCACCGCATCCCTGAACTCCTCAGCTCAAGTGATTTTTCTGCCTCAGCCTCTTATGTAGCTAGGACTACAGGTATGCACCACCACACCTGGCCTTTTTTTTTAAAAGAGATGAAGTCTCACTATGTTGCCCAGGCTTGTCTTGAACTCCTGGGCTCAAGTGATCCTCCTGCCTTGGCCTCCCACAGTGTTGGGATTACAGGCATGAGTCACCATGCCTGGCCTGACCTATTTCATTCGTATCAGCTGTGTAATATCTTATGCTCCTTCTATTTCTTCACGATGAGTTTCAGAATTATAAGCGGCACCATGGATTTTGAGTCCTGAATTCATGATGCCAAAGTAATAATATGAGAAATCTGAGACTCTGCTTCTATTTGCTGATGCTATGTACTTATGGGCCTCTGTCATATGTCAGCTGCCATGCTAGGGCTTCAAATACCTTCACTCATTTAATTCTCACAATAGTCCATTCAGTGTGATATTGTAATTGCCATTTTACTGATGAGGAGGCTAAGACTAGTCAAGTGAAGTTTGCTTTGATTCACAGAGTCAATTAAGTGCCTGACTTCAGATTTGTACCCAGATCTACTTGACCCAAAAGCCGATGCTATTCTCACTGTCTGAAATCTAGGATTCTAGGGAGAATGGTTATGGTGAATTGAAACCAAGCATTTTTTAATGGCTTTCAAGTTTGTCTAGTTAAGACCTAGAATCTACTATGTGCACAGCAATGACATGGAGGACCAAGTAGCAGTGGAGCAGAGACAGAAATGATGCAGGGAGGTGGGGACAAGAAGCGGCTGCTCCTCAGGACATGTTATTGTCTGTTATATGCTAGGCTGTGTGGAAAGCAAAGAGGTCATTGGCTAAGGCACAGTTCTCTGCTCTTGAGAGGTTTGTAGCATGACACAAAGTAGAGCCAGGTAGTTGCCATTGTGGGGCGGGCTGCAGAATGCTCCAGGGTCTACACAAGCTTGTTTAACCCATGGTCTGTGGGCTGCATGTGGCCCAGGGCAACTTTGAATGTGGCCCAACATAAATTCATAAACTTTTAAAAAACGTTAGGAGAATCTTTTGCAATTTTTTTTTTTTTTTAGTTCATCAGCTATCATTAGTGTTAGTGTATTTTATGTGTAGCCCAAGACAATTATTCCAGTCCAGCCCAGGAAAGCCACAAGATTGGACACCCCTGGTCTACAGGAAGCCAAGATTGGTTTCGACCAGGGACCCAGATCTTGGGGCACCATCAACAGAGGAGTGACATACAACCAGCTGTGTTTTAGGGGAGTGACATACAACCAGCTATGTTTTAGGGAGTGACATACAACCAGCTATGTTTTAGGGAGTGACATACAACCAGCTATGTTTTAGGACACCCTGCAGAAATATAACAAAGGACTCAAGAGGGTCTAAACTAGGGCAGTAGGAATGGAAGGGAGGTGGTGAATTCAAGAGCTTCTGAGAAGTCAGAGTATCTGTACTTTCTATGTGAGGTAGGATCCAGCGTCAGTATTTTCAGGCCCTACCACATAAAGGACCAAAGATATTCAAATTTGCCAATATCTCATATTAAATATCATGGGGTGTGTTTTTTGTTGTTGTTATTGTTGTTTATTTGTTTTAGCTTTTTGTTTGTTTGTTTTGTGACAGTCTCACTGCAACCTCCGCCTCCTGCATTCAGGCGATTCTCCTGCCTCAGCCTCTCTAGTAGCTGGGATTACAGGTGCCCACTACCACTCCCAGCTAATTTTTCGTATTTTTAGTAGCGATGGGGTTTCACCATGTTGGCCAGGCTGGTCTTGAACTCCTGACCTCAGGTTATCTGCCCACCTCGGCCTCCCAAAATACTGGGATTACAGGTGTGAGGCACCACGCCCAGGCCACCACCTTAAGTGCCAGTGGGCACAAAATTAAGATCATATAATCAAAATTAAGAATAATTCTAAAATCCTTTCAAATATTTCTGAGAACAAAAATGTTTTTACAGAGATGGGGTCTCACTATGTTACCCAGGCTAATAAAACATTTTTGTTCTCAGAAATATTTGAAAGGATTTTAGAATTATTCTTAATTTTGATTATATGATCTTAATTTTGTACTTATAAGATAGTATTTTTCAAGTCTTAAAGCATTTTTGCTAGTTCTTAAAAAACTTGTAGGTGTGTGGTGCCCACTGGCACTTAAGGGGAGGGAGAGAGCCGCTGAGTGTGGCTGGAGTTTTCTAGCTCAGGTATCTGGGAGGTTGTTGTTGCTAATTTACTGAGATTAAAGTCTTAAAAGAAAGAGGCACCCTGGGAGTAGGGAGGAGGTACAAAGAAAGAATTCAGTGTTAACCGTGTTAAGTGGGAAGCAGCTGCAACGTGTTCTGTGGAGCTGCTGTAGCAAGTTGAGCCCAGGAGGGGCTGGGCTGGGGGGTATCGATTTGACAGCTCTCAGCACAGAAAGGGGAGAGGATCACATGAGAGAACAGAAGAGAGGCCTTAACTTTGGGTAATGCCAACATTGAAGGGGCGGGTGGAGGAAGAGAATCTAGTAAATGTGACTGCGATATCACAGCACAATGAGGATGAAGAGCCAGGAGAATCCAAGGCCGTGGAAATCCAGCTTTGAGAAAAGGATGGTTAATCATGTCTAACATCGGAAAGGAGTGCCTGAAGGCTGTTAGCCTTGGAAGAGGCTCAAGTGACCCTCAAGAAAGCAATTTTCGTGGAGGGATGAAACTCGATGATCAGGAACTACAGAGGAAAGCCCTGGCGAGGAGGAGAAGACAATGAATGCAGATTGCTTTTCTGAGAACTTGATGGTTTGAGAGAGTGGTCAAGGGAAGTTTTGTGCAGTCAATAACATGATTTTTAGGCCAAAAGGGCGGGGATTCCTTGGAAAGAAAGTGGGGATGCTGAGGTAGCTAGGGATGGAGAAAGGGTTGGTAGATGCTGGAAGTCATCAAATGGGTGGGGGAGCCGGTCAGTGCAGCCACGCATGTGCCCTGCTGTAGATGCACAATATCATTTTGAGAACACTTGCCGAGCCCTGTCACATACAAAGAAACATGATAGGTGGCCCTGTGGCATTCCCCACTTATATGAGGCTTGAGTGTATGTTCTCAAGGGCAGGGACGCTTTTTTTTTTCCTCCTTTATTTCTTCTAAAAAAAAAAAAAATGGGATACATGCACAGAACGTGCAGGTCTGTTACATAGGTATACGTGTGCCATGGTGGTTTGCTGCACCTATTGACCTGTCCTCTAAGTTCCCTCCCCTCACCCCCAACCCCCGATAGGCCCTGGTGTGTGCTGTACCCCTCTCTGTGTCCATGCGTTCTCAATGTTCAGTTCCTACTTATAAGTGAGAACATGCGGTGTTTGGTTTTTTGTTCCTGTGTTAGTTTGCTGAGGATGATGGCTTCCAGCTTCATCCATGTCCCTGCAAAGGACATGATCTCATTCCTTTTTATAGCTGCATAGTAGTCCATGGTGTGCATGTACCACATTTTCACGGGCATTTGGGTTGGTTCCATGTCTTTGCTATTGTAAATAGTGCTGCAATAAACATACATGTGCATGTGTCTTTATAGAGGAATGATTTATATTCCTATAGGTATACACCCAGTAATGAGATTGCTGGGTCAAATGGTATTTCTGGTTCTAGATCCTTTAGGAATCGCCACACTGTCTTCTACAATGGTTGAACTAATTTACATTCCCACCAATATCGTAAAAGCGTTCCTATTTCTTCAGGGCAGGGACTTTTTGTTCAATGCTTGTTATTTGTGGATAGAGCGGTGCCTGGCACAGAGGATGTGTTTGTTGACAGACTGATGAACTTACTGCACCTGTCCTACAATGTCCTGAGGCAGGCTCGATCCTTTTTTCTTTTTTAGTGTCCTACTGTGGGATATACGATATATGGATAAGAATGTAAGTCACACACATGTAAGTTTTGAAGCATAGTTATAAAAAAAAAAACACAGACCTGGCTTACACACGTGTGCGCCTACCTGGGTGCTCCTCCCCATTTCTCAGAGCCCTGCCCTCTCAGGTCCTGTTTCTCTTGGAAATGTGGACGACTGAGTTTTTACTGGGACTCCTCCTGTGCCTCTCAGTGCCCCATTCTGGGGCACCAGCATGTTCTGTAGAAGCAGGGAAAGAATATATGACGATCCTTTAGGGGAAACAAAGGGGCTCATTCAATGAGTGGGTGAAAGATGAGACTCCCAGTTGATGGTGATAAGAGGATCTTGTTTCCTGAAAGTTCTCTGGGTGTGAATACACTTTCTTTGCTTGGTTCATGTCACTGGGGGATTTCCTTCTTGCTCAGTGAACAGGAGGACTCTTTGCTAAGAAGTCCAGCTCCTGCCATCCCAAACTCTTTTTGGGAAGGTCAGAAGCTCAAGAATCAGGCCATATTTGCTGCAATTCTCTTAGATTCTAGAGGGAAAAAGTATTTTATTCAGTTGGAAGCACTTGACTTCAAGTTTTAGGCAATTTTACCTTTTCTCATTGAGATGTGGTGGGAGTTTTAACTTTTTATTCACAGTCTTTTCAGAAACACTTAATTTTTTTTCTGATCACAAATGTAATACAAAGTTTTACTAATGTAAAATATTACAGAAATACAGACCATAGAAAATGAAAGTTCTTCGTCCACCTTTCTTAGCTCTTAGATAATCATTGACCATAATTTGATGCATATTCCTCCATATTCTTTTATACATATATATATAGAGAGAGAGAGAGAGGGAGAGAGAGAGAGAGAGAGAGAGAGAGAGAGACTCCCTCTGTCACCTGGGCTCAAGTGATCCATCCACCTCAGCCTCCCAAATAACTAGGACCACAGGTATGCACTACCACAGCTGGCTAATTTTTGAATTTTTAGTAGAGATGGGTTTTCTTATGTTGTCCAGACTGGTCTCAAACTCCTGAGCTCAAGCAATCTGCCTGCCTCAGTCTCTCAAAGTGCTGGGATTACAGGCATGGGCCACCACGGCTGGCCAACTGCTATTTATTTTTACAGAAAATGTTCTATGGTTTACATACTATTTAACAGCTTACCTTGTTTAACTTAGCAATATATAAAGATAATCTTTCTGCATATGCATACCTATAGACTTACCTCATTCAAAATTGTTCCACTATATTTCATGATATGGAAGAACCATACTTCATTTAACCAGTTTTATTTTATTTATTTATTTTTTCTTCTGAGACGGAGTCTCGCTCTGTCGCCCAGGCTAGAGTGTAGTGGTGTGACCTTGGCTCACTGCAACCTCCGCCTCCCGTGTTTAAGCGATTCTTTTGCCTCAGCCTCTGGAGTAGCTGGGACTATAGGCACGTGCCACCACATCTGGCTAATTTTTTTGTGTAGAGATGGAGTTTCGCCACGTTGACCAGGCTGGTCTTGAACTCCTGACCTCAAGTGCTCCACCTGCCTCAACCTCCCAAAGTGCTGGGATTACAGGTGTAAGCCATTGCACCTGGCCTATTTAACCAATTTTAAAATGATGCCTGATTGGGTTGTTTCTGTTTTTTTATTTGGCTTTTGCTCTAACCAGTAGTACAGAGCTATTTCTAAACTGCTAGAGGTGGACAGTCTGTTTAAGCTAACGGGGCTGGTAAAATGAGGCCATTTTTACTGAGGAAAGGGAAGGCTGAGCCCCAAGATTCCCCTGATGCTCTCCTGACATCCTCTCCTAACAGGCAGACAGACCTTTCCTGTAGCCCAGGACGTCACCTGCCCCTTTTCCCAGGCAGGGTCCAGGCACCAGCCTTTTATTGGGATGCATACTTAGACCAAATGCCACTGTCATTTGTTTGGCGTTTCCCCCTTCTTCCCTCCTTTCCTGTCTTCTTTTCCTTCCTTCCCTCCCTGCTTTCTCTTACTCACTTGGTGTCCAGTTGCAGCTTCCGCTGTCTCTCTCCTCTCTTCTTCCAGTCACCTGTGGGTGTCCAGGCTCTGCTCACTTCCCTTCCCCACAGCAGGGCCTCCTACTGCTCCTGACTGTGATCTCATTTCATACCTGCTCGAATTTCTAGTTTCTCTAGATGGTGCCTTTCTTAGTATCTGCTGCCTTCACCTATCATCTCTGCAAAATGTATTAAATCTACTGCTTTCCCAAGTACTTGCCCTACCCTTTAAAGGATTTAAATAAGAATCAAGCTTAACACCGCTGCCGCAGCAGCCTCTTTACTCCATGCTACCTAGCTCTTACCTGCACCCTCTGTTTACTGTACCGTGAGTAGTAAATTTCCGTTCCTCGTGAGGTACTTCATTTGTAGTAGAAACTCCTGCCGTGTGGTGTGGCAGAGACTACATGCTTTGGCTACGGTCTGACCTGGCTTCAAAGCCAGGTTCTAACACTTGCTAGCTGTGTGGCCACAGTAGGTAATTTAATCTTTCTGATCTTCATTTTCCTCCTCAGTAAAATAGGGAAGAATAAATAATACCCACCTTGCAGATAGGATTGTGCTATGCTGTGGATAAAAATGTGTGTCAGATGCCTGGCACATGATGGGTGAACAAAAATGCTAGCTACTGTTGTCATTATAGCTCAGTTTCTCTTTTGCAAATTTGTTGATTTTTAGCAGATCTCATTATGTGTTATAAGGGGTCAAAGAATTGATGTATCCAAGGTCCTATTAGAAATGGATCCCATAATGATTGACAATTTTGAACATAAATATCTTTGCCAGCGGTTCCCATCTTTCTAGCAATAGTAAATAGAGTAATTAATAAAACAATTTAGAACAAGAACTTAGATATTTTCTTGAAGTCCCTTGTGCTAGAAATAATTTATATTTTTCAGAGAATAGCTGTTCCCATTCACCCCAAATGATTTCCAGAATCAGGATTTTTTTTTTTTTTTTTTTTTTTTGAGACAGTGTCTTGCTCTGTCACCCAGGCTGGAGTGCGGTGGTGTGATTATGGCTCACTGCAGCCTCAACTTCATGGGCTCAAGTGATCCTCCCACTTCGGCCAAGTAGCTGGGACTATAGATGCATACCACCATGCATGGCTAATTTTTAAATGTTTATAAAGATGGGGTCTCACCATATTGCCCAGGCTGGTCTCAAACTCCTGGGCTCAAGTGATATTCCCGCCTCGGCCTCCCAAAGTGTCAGGATTATAAACGTGAGCCACTGTGTCCGGCCCGGGATTGTTTTTTCTCTCCTAGATCCAGCATTTGTGTTGGATGATGCTCTTTGTGGTTTCATTATTGCCACAAATATATGCACCAAAGGCTTTCTAATCCAAGACTTGAGCAGTTCATTTGAGGATTTGCTATAGATTAATATGGCAATAGTTCTCTGGTACTCTCACTATCAAATTTGTGTATTGTGGTCACATACTGTATTTTGGGGTTTCATACACAGCATTCTGGGGTTACTTTGGTTTGGAGTCCAGTCTTTACTGGCTTCTGGTGCTAATCCCTCAAAGGGTTTCACAGGACCACATGAACAAATGATAAGGAAATTAAAGCATGGACTTGAATTTTCTTTGAGTCTCAGAGGAAAATCAAGAACTTTGTTCCCTTCCCACAGAGGCAGTGAACTTGTCCAAGGTCTCAAGCATGTCAGCAGCAGCTGCCACTTGTGTTTTCTCTGGAGCCATCCTTCCTTGTGGCCTGTAACAGCAGCTCTCCCACGCTTGGGGCTTAGTTGCCCTCCTCTGAGACCAACCAAGAAACAAATTCTTGAGGACTCCCGCCCTTCTGCCTTGAGAGTTTCTGAGCTCCATAAACCTTGGGAACCTTTCATTGCCCTAGGGAGGGTATGTTCTGCCTGGGAGGCGTTAATGAATGCACAGGCATTTGATTTGCAAAGTTTGCCCTGGCTAATCCCTTTGCGGGCAAGTTGGGTAGTATCATCTCTTCTTTTCAAATGGAAGAAGGCTTGGTGAGGAAGAGAAATGAGTTGCCCAGAGCATCCCAAAGTTATTAGCAGGACTGAATTTTCCCTTCCAAACCTTGAAACTCTTGCTTCCTTGCTGAACTTGGCTAAGCATCTTAGGGGCATGATGCTGATGGCTCAGGGGCAGGTCAGCTGTTCTGAGAACGTGGATAGTCTCATGGAAGAAAAGGAACTTGGCGGCGAGCTCCTCTCTCCCTACAGCTGGATCCTCCCTCTCAGGTGGCAGCTGTGAAGAGTCCTGGTGAGGGAGGTTTGGGAAGGACTCTTGGCCTTTAGCATGAGCATTGGGAAGCTCCTTTCTCAGGAAGTGAGCTGCCTTGTAAAACTGAAGCGAGATTCCTGGAGAGACAGCCTTCTGGGCCTTACTGTGCTTTGTCTGCTTAAGCCAGCAGGAGCTACAGAACCCAGCATTAGCACATTGCTTTCTTTTCTGAAACCTCCACTTTGTCTTAACCTCTTTTCCTCCCATTTCTTCCCTCCCCTGAACCAGGCAAGGAGGCTTGGGGCCAGCTGGGCTGTGTGTGTCCTTGCCATCTGCCAGGCCTCACTCCTCGGGCCGGAGCCTGGGCTTCAGCCAGTGCTTCCGCAGCTCTGCCCTGCAGCCCAGCCCTGCGAGCCTCTCAGTGGCACTGAGCAGGTGTCCTACCAGAGTGCCTGGTGCTGTGATGCCAGCCTCCTGCTCCAGCCCTACAGGAAGGGGTGGAGGCTCGAGAGAGGCTCCTCTAAGGCAATCTGGTGGAGAAGGGGCAGACCACATGCCTGGAGCGCCTCCCCTGCTGGTGCTCTCAGGCACTCTGGCCCCAGCCCTCCAGTTTCTTTCTCTGCTATATATTTATTTTTCATGAATTTTGTGGTTCCAATAGCAACAAGAGAAATTGAGTGGAAAATCCAAATCTGGAAGCCACTTACAAAGAAGATCCACATTTCTCTCAGGCAATTACATTGCGTTTTTCAGGAGGCCAAGGTGGGAGGTTTGCTTGAGGCTAGGAGTTGGAGACCAGCTTGGTCAACGTAGCAAGACCCTGTCTTATGAAAAGATTTAAAAATAATAATAATAATAAAATTATATCGTGTTAGAACACAAGGGATGATGAATATTTGGTGTCTTGTGATGGAAATATTTTATCTAATACAATTTCTCTTTTTTCATTTCCCCAAGCCATAAAGAATAACTTCTTGGAGTGTCATTTTCCTATTTCATAAAGAATGGTGTTTTGAGTGCATTCCCCCATTCCCCTCTGGGAATGGGTCAGGATCTCTAGGCTGGTGTCCTCTGCTGATCCACCCTGTGGTGAGAGGAATAGTTCTTGCTAGACATTTTGTCTTCACATGGACACCTTGTTGACTGTCTTTCTTTCCCTTTCGTTCTGTTTCTGCTTTTCTTAGCTTTGCTGCTTTTTTGTTTTGTCTATCACTCCTCACTGGTTGGGAGACCCTTTGCCTGGTAACTGGCGTATTAGGCACCCCTCTCTTCCAGAGAGCCAAGTGGTTCCAGGTGTCTCTGCTGTCATTTGACCACAGGGTGGTTGTGAAAGGCACTTGTTTTCTGGCGAGTTGCCGTAAATTAAGGGCAAGGGCCCCAAGGATGATCTCATTCAGGCGCCACTTCCTGAAAGGGGTGATCATGGAGCCTGGCCCATCGGAGGGGCATCAGCAGCCCTTCCCAGCCAGCCTCTCTGTGCACAGAGAACTCATTTGTAGGGGAGTTTCTGGGGTGAGGTAGCACTACTACTTTGTTCAACAGGAAATAATACCAAGTTTCTCAGTTTTCCCCTCAATGAAGGGCAAGGCCTTGGAGGCCTTGGCCTCCCGGCATCCTGGAGGATGGGATGGGGTGTAATCCGAGGAGCTTTCCCCTCACCCGTGTGGTTTTCTGGGCCCAGCTTGGCCCAGCAAATGGAAATCCTACACGACTAGCTGAGGCAGAACTAATAGAGAGAGTCCAGAGTTGGACCATTTAGTGGAGAGAGAGCTGTCTCCAATCAAGATTCCGGAAAACTGGCCGGGCGCGGTGGCTCACGCCTGTAATCCCAGCACTTTGGGAGGCAGAGG